>NC_141006.1:11817971-12386012 GCF_052327205.1 Somniosus microcephalus | reverse complement strand
CTCAGTGACCCCCCCACTGTGATACAATACTCTGTGACCCCCCCAATGTGATACAATACTCAGAGACCCCCCACTGTGATACAATACTAAGTGACCCCCCACTGTGATACAAAATACTCACTGCCCCCCCACTGTGATACAATACTCAGTGACCCCCCCCCCACTGTGATACAATACTCAGTGCCCCCCCACTGTGCTACAATATTCAGTGACCCCCCCATACTGTGATACAATACTCAGTGACCCCCACACTGTGATACATTACTCAGTGACCCCCCACTGTGATACAGTACTCAGTGACCCCGCCACTGTGATACAATACTCAGTGACCCCCCCACTGTGATATAATACTCCGTGACCCCCCACTGTCATACACTACTCAGTGCCACCCACTGTGATAAAATACTCAGTGACACCCCCTCCCTCTGTGATACAATACTCAGTGACTCCCCCCACTGTGATGCAATACTCAGTGACTCCCCACGGTGATACACTGCTCAGTGACCCCCCCTACTGTGATAAAATAATCAGTGACCCCCCCTACTGTGATACAATGCTCAGTAACCCCCCCACTGTCAAACAATATTCAGTGACCCCCCCATACTGTGATACAATGCTCAGTGACCCCCACACTGTGATACATTACTCAGTGACTCCCCACTGTGATACAATACTCAGTATCCCCCCACTGAGATACAATATTCAGTGACCCCCCCCACTGTGATACAATACCCAGTGACCCAACGACTGTAATACAATACTCAGTGACCTCCCCACTGTGATAAAATACTCAGTGACCCCCCACTGTGATACAATTCTCAGTGACCCCCCCACTCTGATACAATACTCAGTGACCCCCCAACTGTGATACAATACTCAGTGACGCCCCCCCACTGTGATACAATGCTCAGTGACCCCCCCCACTGTGATAAATTACTCAGTGACCCCCCCAATGTGATACAATTCTCAGTGAACCCCCCCACTGAGATACAAAACTCAGGGCCCCCCCCCCCACTGTGATACAATACTCAGTGACCCCCACTGTGATACACTACTCAGTGACCCCCCCACTGTGATAAAATACTCAGTGACCCCCCCACTGTGATACAATGCTCAGTAACCCCCCCACTGTGATACAATACTCAGTGACCCCCCCACTGTGATACAATACTCAGTGACCCCCCCCCACTGTGATACAATACTCAGTGACCCCCCACTGTGCTACAGTACTCAGTGACACCCCCTCCCACTGTGATACAATGCTCAGTGACCCCCCCCCACTGTGATACAATACTCAGTGGCTCCCCCACTGTGATACAATAATCAGTGCTCCCCCCCACTGTGATACAATACTCAGTTACCCTCACTGTGATACAATATTCAGTGACCCCCCCACAGTGATGCAATACTCAGTGACCCCCCCAATGTGATACAATACTCAGTGACCCCCACTGTGATACAATACTCAGTGACCTCCCCACTGTGATACAATACTCAATGACGCCCCACTGCGATACAATACTCTGTGACCCCCCACTGTGATACAAAAATCAGTGATCCCCCCACTGTGATACAATACTCAGTGACCCCCTACTGTGATACAATACTCAGTGGCACCCCCACTGTGATACAATACTCAGTGACCCAACGACTGTAATACAATACTCAGTGACCCCCCCATTGTGATATAATACTCAGTGACCCCCACAGTGATACAATACTCAGTGACCCCCCCCACTCTGATACAATACTCTGTGACCACCCACTGTGATACAATACTCAGTGACCCCCCCACTGTGATAAAATACTCAGTGACCCGCCCCCACTGTGATACAATACTCAGTGATCCCCCACTGTGATACAATACTCAGTGACCCCCCCACTGTGATACAATACTCAGTGACCCCACACTGTGATACAATACTCAGTGACCCCTCCCCACTGTGATACAATACTCAGAAACCCCCACTTTGATACAATACTCAGTGACCCCCCCCACTGTGATACAATACTCAGTGACCCCACACTGTGATACAATACTCAGTGACCCCCCAACTGTGATACAATACTCAGAGACCCCCCACTGTGATACAATACTAAGTGACCCCCCACTGTGATACAAAATACTCACTGACCCCCCACTGTAATACAATACTCAGTGACCCCCCACTGTGATATAATACTCTGTGACCCCCCCACTGTGATACAATGCTCAGTGACCCCCACTGTGATACAATACTCAGTGGCCCCCCTACTGTGATACAATACTCAGTGACCCCCACACTGTGATACAATACTCAGTGACCCCCCTACTGTGATACAATACTCAGTGACACCCCCACTGTGATACAATGCTCAGTGACTCCCCCACAGTGATACAATACTCAGTGACCCCCCCACTGTGATCCAATACTCCGTGACCACCCACTGTGATACAATACTCAGTGACCCCCACAATGTGATACAATTCTCAGTGACCCCCCCACTGTGATACAATTCTCAGTGACCCCCCCACTGTGATACAATTCTCAGTGACTCCCCCACTGTGATACAATTCTCAGTGACCCCCCCACTGTGATACAATACTCAGTGACCCCCACAATGTGATACAATTCTCAGTGACTCCCCCACTGTGATACAATTCTCAGTGACCCCCCCACTGTGATACAATACTCAGTGACCCCCCCACTGTGATACAATACTCACTGACCCCCCCCACTGTGATACAATACTCAGTGACCCCCCCACTGTGATAAATTACTCAGTGACCCTTCCTTTGTGATACAATTCTCACTGACCCCCCCACTGTGATACAATACTCAGCGATCCCCACTTTGTAATGCAATTCTCAGTGACCCCCCCACTGTGATATAATACTCCGTGGCCCCCCACTGTGATACAATACTCACTGACCCCCCACTGTGATACACTACTCAGTGACCCCCCCACTGTGATAAAATACTCAGTGACCCCCCCTACTGTGATACAATGCTCAGTAACCCCCCCACTGTGATACATTACTCAGTCACCCATCCACTGTGATACAATACTTAGTGACCCGCCCCACTGTGATACAATACTCAGTGACCCCCCACTGTGATACCATACTCAGTGACACCCCCTCCCACTGTGATACAACACTCAGTGACCCCCCCACACTGTGATACAATACTCAGTGACTCCCCCACTGTGATACAATACTCAGTGACCCCCCCACTGAGATACAATACTCAGTGACCCCCCCACTGTGATACAATACTCAGTGACCCCCCACTGTGATACAATACTCAGTGACCCCCCACTGTGATACAATAATCAGTGCTCCCCCCCACTGTGATACAATACGCAGTTACCCTCACTGTGATACAATACTCAGTGACCCCCCACAGTGATGCAATACTCAGTGACCCCCCACTGTGATACAATAATCAGTGCACCCCCCACAATGATACAATACTCAGTGACCCCCCACTGTGATACAATACTCAGTGACCCACCCCACTGTGATACAATACCCAGTGACCCAACGACTGTAATACAATACTCAGTGACCCCCCCACTGTGATAAAATACTCAGTGACCCGCCCCCACTGTGATACAATACTCAGTGATCCCCCACTGTGATACAATACTCAGTGACCCCACCAGAGTGATGCAGTACTCAGTGACCTCCCCACTGTGATCCAATACTCCGTGACCACCCACTGTGATACAATACTCAGTGACCCCCCCACTGTGATCCAATTCTCAGTGACCCCCCACTGTGATACAATTCTCAGTGAACCCCCCACTGTGATACAATACTCAGTGACACCCCCACTGTGATACAATACTCTGTGACCCCCCCACTGTGATACTATCTCAGTGACCCCCCCCACTGTGATAAATTACTCAGTGACCCCCCCTTTGTGATTCAATTCTCAGTGACCCGCCCCACTGTGATACAATACTCAGTGACCCCCCCACTGTAATACAATACTCAGTGACCCCCCACTGTGATACAATACTCAGTGATCCCCACTTTGTGATGCAATTCTCAGTGACCCCCCCACTGTGATATAATACTCCGTGACCCCCCACTGTGATACACTACTCAGTGAACCCCCCAATGTGATAAAATACTCAGTGACCCCCCCACTGTGATACAATGCTCAGGAACCCCCCCACTGTGATACAATACTCAGTGACCCCCCACTGTGATACAATACTCAGTGACCACCCCCCCCACTGTGATACAATACTCAGTGACCCCCCCCACTGTGATACAATACTCAGTGACTCGCCCACTGTGATACAATACTCAGTGACCCCCCACTGTGATACAATACTCAGTGACCCCCCACTGTGATACAATACTCAGTGACCCCCCACTGTGATACAATACTCAGTGACCCCCCACTGTGATACAATACTCAGTTACCCTCACTGTGATACAATATTCAGTGACCCCCCCACAGTGATGCAATACTCAGTGATCCCCCAATGTGATACAATACTCAGTGACCCCCACACTGTGATACAATACTCAGTTACACCCCCATTGTGATACAACACTCAGAGACCCCACACTGTGATACAATACTCTGTGACCCCCCCCACTGTGATACAATACTCAGTGACCCGTTACTGTGATACAATACTCAGTGACCCCCCACTGTGAAGCAATACTCAGTGACCCCCCCACTGTGATACAATACCCAGTGACCCAACGACTGTAATACAATACTCATTGACCCCCCGACTGTGATAAAATACTCAGTGACCCGCCCCCACTGTGATACAATACTCAGTGACTCCCCCACAGTGAGACAATACTCAGTGACCCCCACAATATGATACAATTCTCTGTGACCCCCCCACTGTGATACAATTCTCAGTGACGCCCCCACTGTGATACAATACTCAGTGACCCCCCCACTGTGATACAATACTCACTGACCCCCCCCACTGTGATACAATACTCAGTGACCACCCCACTGTGATAAATTACTCAGTGACCCCCCCTTTGTGATACAATTCTCAGTGACCCCCCCACTGTGATACAATACTCAGTGACCCCCCCCACTGTGATACAATACTCCGTGACCACCCACTGTGATACAATACTCAGTGACCCCCACAATATGATACAATTCTCTGTGACCCCCCCACTGTGATACAATTCTCAGTGACGCCCCCACTGTGATACAATACTCAGTGACCCCCCCACTGTGATACAATACTCACTGACCCCCCCCACTGTGATACAATACTCAGTGACCACCCCACTGTGATAAATTACTCAGTGACCCCCCCTTTGTGATACAATTCTCAGTGACCCCCCCACTGTGATACAATACTCAGTGACCCCCCCCACTGTGATACAATACTCAGTGACCCCCCACTGTGATACAATACTCAGTGATCCCCACTTTGTGATGCAATTCTCAGTGACCCCCCCCACTGTGATACAATACTCACTGACCCCCCCCACTGTGATACAATACTCAGTGACCCCCCCCACTGTGATAAATTACTAAGTGACCCCCCCTTTGTGATACAATACTCAGTGACCCCTCACAGTGATGCAATACTCATTGACCCCCCACTGTGATACAATAATCATTGACCCCCCCACTCTGATACAATACTCAGTGACCCCCCACTGTGATACAATACTCAGTGACACCCCCCCACTGTGATACAATACCCTGTGACCCAACGACTTTAATACAATACTCAGTGACCCCCCCACTGTGATAAAATACTCAGTGACCCGCCCCCACTGTGATACAATACTCAGTGACCTCCCCACTGTGATCCAATTCTCCGTGACCACCCACTGTGATACAATACTCAGTGACCCCCCCATTGTGATACAATTCTCAGTGAACCCCACTGTGATACAATTCTCAGTGACCCCCCCACTGTGATACAATACTCAGTGACCCCCCCACTGTGATACAATACTCAGTGACCCCCCCCACTGTGATACAATACTCAGTGACCCCCCCCCACTGTGATAAATTACTCAGTGACCCCCCCTTTGTGATACAATTCTCAGTGACCCCCCCCACTGTGATACAATACTCAGTGACCCCCCCCACTGTGATACAATACTCAGTGACCCCCCACTGTGATACAATACTCAGTGATCCCCACTTTGTGATGCAATTCTCAGTGACCCCCCCAATGTGATAAAATATTCAGTGACCCCCCCACTGTGATACAATGCTCAGTAACCCCCCCACTGTGATACAATACTCAGTGACCCCCCACTGTGATACAATATTCAGTGACCACCCCCCCACTGTGATACAATACTCAGTGACCCCCCCCACTGTGATACAATACTCAGTGACTCCCCCACTGTGATACAATACTCAGTGACCCCCCACTGTGATACAATACTCAGTGACCCCCCACTGTGATACAATACTCAGTGACCCCCAACTGTGATACAATACTCAGTGACCCCCCCACTGTGATACAATACTCAGTGACCCCCCACTGTGATACAATACTCAGTGACCCCCAACTGTGATACAATACTCAGTGACCCCCGCACTGTGATACAATACTCAGTGACCCCCCCACTGTGATACAATACTCAGTGACCCCCACACTGTGATGCAATACTCAGTGACGCCCCCAATGTGATACAATACTCAGTGACCCCCACACTGTGATAGAATACTCAGTGACTCCACACTGTAATACAATACTCTGTGACACCCCCCCCACTCTGATACAATACTCAGTGACCCGCCACTGTGATACAATACTCACTGACCCCCCACTGTGAAACAATATTCAATGACCCCCCCACTGTGATACAACATTCACAGACCCCCCACTGTGATACAATACTAAGTGACCCCCCACTGTGATACAATATACTCATTGACATACCACTGTGATACAATACTCAGTGACCCCCCCACTGTGATACAATACTCAGTGCCCCCCCCACTGTGCTACAATACTCAGTGACCCCCCCACTGTGATACAATACTCAGTGACCCCCCCACAGTGATACAATACTCAGTGACCCCCCCACTCTGATACAATACTCCGTGACCACCCACTGTGATACAATACTAAGTGACCCCCCCACTGTGATAAAATACTCAGTGACCCGCCCCCACTGTGATACAATACCCAGTGATCCCCCACTGTGATACAATACTCAGTGACCCCCCCCACTGTGATACAATACTCAGTGACCCCACACTGTGATACAGTACTCAGTGACCCCCCACTGTGATAAAATACTCAGTGACCCGCCCCCACTGTGATACAATACTCAGTGATCCCCCACTGTGATACAATACTCAGTGACCCCCCCCACTGTGATACAATACTCAGTGACCCCCCCACTGTGATACAATACCCAGTGACTCCCCCACTGTGATACAATACTCGGTGACTCCCCCACAGTGAGACAATACTCAGTGACCCCCCCACTATGATACAATACTCAGTGACCCCCCCACTGTGATACAATACTCAGTGACTCCCCCACAGTGAGACAATACTCAGTGACTCCCCCACAGTGAGACAATACTCAGTGACCCCCCCACTATGATACAATACTCAGTGACCCCCCCACTGTGATACAATACTCAGTGACCCCCACAATATGATACAATTCTCTGTGACCCCCCCACTGTGATACAATTCTCAGTGACGCCCCCACTGTGATACAATACTCAGTGACCCCCCCACTGTGATACAATACTCAGTGACCCCCACAATATGATACAATTCTCTGTGACCCCCCCACTGTGAGACAATTCTCAGTGACGCCCCCACTGTGATACAATACTCAGTGACCACCCCCACTGTGATACAATACTCACTGACCCCCCCCACTGTGATACAATACTCAGTGACCCCCCCCACTCTGATAAATTACTAAGTGACCCCCCCTTTGTGATACAATACTCAGTGACCCCTCACAGTGATGCAATACTCATTGACCCCCCACTGTGATACAATAATCATTGACCCCCCCACTGTGATACAATACTCAGTGACCCCCCACTGTGATACAATACTCAGTGACACCCCCCCACTGTGATACAATACCCTGTGACCCAACGACTTTAATACAATACTCAGTGACCCCCCCACTGTGATAAAATACTCAGTGACCCGCCCCCACTGTGATACAATACTCAGTGACCTCCCCACTGTGATCCAATTCTCCGTGACCACCCACTGTGATACAATACTCAGTGACCCCCCCACTGTGATACAATTCTCAGTGAACCCCACTGTGATACAATTCTCAGTGACCCCCCCACTGTGATACAATACTCAGTGACCCCCCCCACTGTGATACAATACTCAGTGACCCCCCCCCCCACTGTGATAAATTACTCAGTGACCCCCCCTTTGTGATACAATTCTCAGTGACCCCCCCCACTGTGATACAATACTCAGTGACCCCCCCCACTGTGATACAATACTCAGTGACCCCCCACTGTGATACAATACTCAGTGATCCCCACTTTGTGATGCAATTCTCAGTGACCCCCCCAATGTGATAAAATATTCAGTGACCCCCCCACTGTGATACAATGCTCAGTAACCCCCCCACTGTGATACAATACTCAGTGACCCCCCACTGTGATACAATATTCAGTGACCACCCCCCCACTGTGATACAATACTCAGTGACCCCCCCCACTGTGATACAATACTCAGTGACTCCCCCACTGTGATACAATACTCAGTGACCCCCCACTGTGATACAATACTCAGTGACCCCCCACTGTGATACAATACTCAGTGACCCCCCCACTGTGATACAATACTCAGTGACCCCCCCCACTGTGATACAATACTCCGTGACACCCCGCACTGTGATACAATACTCAGTGACTCCCCCACTGTGATACAATACTCAGTGACCCACCACTGTGATACAATACTCAGTGACCCACCCACTGTGATACAATACTCAGTGACCCCCACACTGTGATGCAATACTCAGTGACCCCCCCCACTGTGATACAATACTCAGTGACTCCCCCACTGTGATACAATACTCAGTGACCCACCACTGTGATACAATACTCAGTGACCCACCCACTGTGATACAATACTCAGTGACCCCCACACTGTGATGCAATACTCAGTGACCCCCCCAATGTGATACAATACTCAGTGACCCCCACACTGTGATAGAATACTCAGTTACCCCCCCATTGTGATACAACACTCAGAGACCCCACACTGTAATACAATACTCTGTGACACCCCCCCCACTGTGAAACAATATTCAATGACCCCCCCACTGTGATACAACATTCACAGACCCCCCACTGTGATACAATACTAAGTGACCCCCCACTGTGATACAATATACTCATTGACATACCACTGTGATACAATACTCAGTGACCCCCCCACTGTGATACAATACTCAGTGCCCCCCCCACTGTGCTACAATACTCAGTGACCCCCCCACTGTGATACAATACTCAGTGAACCCCGCACTGTGATACAATACTCAGTGATCCCCCACTGTGAGACAATACTCAGTGACCCCCCCACAGTGATACAATACTCAGTGACCCCCCCACTCTGATACAATACTCCGTGACCACCCACTGTGATACAATACTAAGTGACCCGCCCACTGTGATAAAATACTCAGTGACCCGCCCCCACTGTGATACAATACCCAGTGATCCCCCACTGTGATACAATACTCAGTGACCCCCCCACTGTGATACAATACTCAGTGACCCCCCCCACTCTGATACAATACTCCGTGACCACCCACTGTGATACAATACTCAGTGACCCCCCCACTGTGATAAAATACTCAGTGACCCGCCCCCACTGTGATACAATACTCAGTGATCCCCCACTGTGATACAATACTCAGTGACCCCCCCACTGTGATACAATACTCAGTGACCCCCCACTGTGATACAATACTCAGTGACCCCTCCCCACTGTGATACAATACTCAGAGACCCCCCACTTTGATACAATACTCAGTGACCCCCCCACTGTGATACAATACTCAGTGACCCCCCACTGTGATACAATACTCAGTGACCCCCCCACTGTGATACAATACTCAGAGTCCCCCCACTGTGATACAATACTAAGTGACCCCCCACTGTGATACAAAATACTCACTGACCCCCCACTGTAATACAATACTCAGTTACCCTCACTGTGATACAATATTCAGTGACCCCCCACAGTGATGCAATACTCAGTGACCCCCCCAATGTGATACAATACTCAGTGACCCCCACACTGTGATAGAATACTCAGTTACCCCCCCATTGTGATACAACACTCAGAGACCCCACACTGTAATACAATACTCTGTGACCCCCCCCCCACTCTGATACAATACTCAGTGACCCGCCACTGTGATACAATACTCACTGACCCCCCACTGTGAAACAATACTCAATGACCCCCCCACTGTGATACAATATTCACAAACCCCCCACTGTGATACAATACTAAGTGACCCCCCACTGTGATACAATATACTCATTGACATACCACTGTGATACAATACTCAGTGACCCCTCCACTGTGATACAATACTCAGTGCCCCCCCCACTGTGCTACAATACTCAGTGACCCCCCCCACTGTGATACAATACTCAGTGTCCCGCCCCCACTGTGATACAATACTCAGTGATCCCCCACTGTGATACAATACTCAGTGACCCGCCACTGTGAAACAATACTCAATGACCCCCCCACTGTGATACAATATTCACAGACCCCCCACTGTGATACAATACTAAGTGACCCCCCACTGTGATACAAAATACTCATTGACCCACCACTGTGATACAATACTCAGTGACCCCCCCACTGTGATACAATACTCAGTGCCCCCCCCACTGTGCTACAATACTCAGTGACCGCCCCACTGTGATACAACACTCAGTGACCCCCCACTGTGATACAATACTCAGTGACACCCCCACTGTGATACAATACTCAGTGACCCCCCCACTGTGATAAAATACTCAGTGACCCGCCCCACTGTGATACAATACTCAGTGACACCCCCACTGTGATACAATCCTCAGTGACCCCCCACTGTGATACAATCCTCAGTGACCCCCCACTGTGATAAAATACTCAGTGACCCCCCCACAGTGGTACAATACTCAGTGCCCCCCCCACTCTGATACAATACTCCGTGACCACCCACTGTGATACAATACTCAGTGACCCCCCCACTGTGATAAAATACTCAGTGACCCGTCCCCACTGTGATACAATACTCAGTGACCCTTCCCCACTGTGATACAATACTCAGAGACCCCCCACTTTGATACAATACTCAGTGACCCCCCCACTGTGATACAATACTCAGTGACCCCCCACTGTGATACAATACTCAGTGACCCCCCCACTGTGATACAATACTCAGAGACCCCCCACTGTGATACAATACTAAGTGACCCCCCACTGTGATACAAAATACTCACTGACCCCCCACTGTAATACAATACTCAGTGACCCCCCACTGTGAGAAAATACTCTCTGACCCACCCACTGTGATACAATACTCAGTGACCCCCACACTGTGATACAATACTCAGTGACCCCCCACTGTGATACAATAGTCAGTGACCCCCCATTGTGATACAACACTCAGTGACCCCCCACTGAGATACAATACTCAGTGACCCCCCACTGTGATACAATAATCAGTGACCCCCCCACTGTGATACAATACCCAGTGACCCAACGACTGTAATACAATACTCATTGACCCCCCGACTGTGATAAAATACTCAGTGACCCGCCCCCACTGTGATACAATACTCAGTGATCCCCCACTGTGAGACAATACTCAGTGACCCCCCCACTGTGATCCAATACTCCGTGACCACCCACTGTGATACAATACTCAGTGACCCCCACAATATGATACAATTCTCAG
The DNA here is from genome assembly GCF_052327205.1 of Somniosus microcephalus. Classification (NCBI taxonomy): domain Eukaryota; kingdom Metazoa; phylum Chordata; class Chondrichthyes; order Squaliformes; family Somniosidae; genus Somniosus; species Somniosus microcephalus. The sequence continues at coordinate 12,374,086 of NC_141006.1, read as the reverse complement.
TGACCCCCCCACTGTGATACAATTCTCAGTGACGCCCCCACTGTGATACAATACTCAGTGACCCCCCCACTGTGATACAATACTCACTGACCCCCCCCACTGTGATACAATACTCAGTGACCACCCCACTGTGATAAATTACTCAGTGACCCCCCCTTTGTGATACAATTCTCAGTGACCCCCCCACTGTGATACAATACTCAGTGACCCCCCCACTGTGATAAAATACTCAGTGACCCGCCCCACTGTGATACAATACTCAGTGACACCCCCACTGTGATACAATCCTCAGTGACCCCCCACTGTGATACAATCCTCAGTGACCCCCCACTGTGATACAATACTCAGTGACCCCACCACTGTGATAAAATACTCAGTGACCCGCCCCACTGTGATACAATACTCAGTGACACCCCCACTGTGATACAATCCTCAGTGACCCCCCACTGTGATACAATCCTCAGTGACCCCCCACTGTGATAAAATACTCAGTGACCCCCCCACAGTGGTACAATACTCAGTGCCCCCCCCACTCTGATACAATACTCCGTGACCACCCACTGTGATACAATACTCAGTGACCCCCCCACTGTGATAAAATACTCAGTGACCCGTCCCCACTGTGATACAATACTCAGTGACCCTTCCCCACTGTGATACAATACTCAGAGACCCCCCACTTTGATACAATACTCAGTGACCCCCCCACTGTGATACAATACTCAGTGACCCCCCACTGTGATACAATACTCAGTGACCCCCCCACTGTGATACAATACTCAGAGACCCCCCACTGTGATACAATACTAAGTGACCCCCCACTGTGATACAAAATACTCACTGACCCCCCACTGTAATACAATACTCAGTGACCCCCCACTGTGAGAAAATACTCTCTGACCCACCCACTGTGATACAATACTCAGTGACCCCCACACTGTGATACAATACTCAGTGACCCCCCACTGTGATACAATAGTCAGTGACCCCCCATTGTGATACAACACTCAGTGACCCCCCACTGAGATACAATACTCAGTGACCCCCCACTGTGATACAATAATCAGTGACCCCCCCACTGTGATACAATACCCAGTGACCCAACGACTGTAATACAATACTCATTGACCCCCCGACTGTGATAAAATACTCAGTGACCCGCCCCCACTGTGATACAATACTCAGTGATCCCCCACTGTGAGACAATACTCAGTGACCCCCCCACTGTGATCCAATACTCCGTGACCACCCACTGTGATACAATACTCAGTGACCCCCACAATATGATACAATTCTCAGTGACCCCCCCACTGTGATACAATTCTCAGTGACGCCCCCACTGTGATACAATACTCAGTGACCCCCCCACTGTGATACAATACTCACTGACCCCCCCCACTGTGATACAATACTCAGTGACCACCCCACTGTGATAAATTACTCAGTGACCCCCCCTTTGTGATACAATTCTCAGTGACACCCCCCACTGTGATACAATACTCAGTGACCCCCCCCACTGTGATACAATACTCAGTGACCCCCCACTGTGATACAATACTCAGTGATCCCCACTTTGTGATGCAATTCTCAGTGACCCCCCCCACTGTGATACAATACTCACTGACCCCCCCCACTGTGATACAATACTCAGTGACCCCCCCCACTGTGATAAATTACTCAGTGACCCCCCCTTTGTGATACAATACTCAGTGACCCCCCACAGTGATGCAATACTCATTGACCCCCCACTGTGATACAATAATCATTGACCCCCCCACTCTGATACAATACTCAGTGACCCCCCACTGTGATACAATACTCAGTGACACCCCCCCACTGTGATACAATACCCTGTGACCCAACGACTTTAATACAATACTCAGTGACCCCCCCACTGTGATAAAATACTCAGTGACCCGCCCCCACTGTGATACAATACTCAGTGACCTCCCCACTGTGATCCAATTCTCCGTGACCACCCACTGTGATACAATACTCAGTGACCCCCCCACTGTGATACAATTCTCAGTGAACCCCACTGTGATACAATTCTCAGTGACCCCCCCACTGTGATACAATACTCAGTGACCCCCCCACTGTGATACAATACTCAGTGACCCCCCCCACTGTGATACAATACTCAGTGACCCCCCCCCACTGTGATAAATTACTCAGTGACCCCCCCTTTGTGATACAATTCTCAGTGACCCCCCCCACTGTGATACAATACTCAGTGACCCCCCCACTGTGATACAATACTCAGTGACCCCCCACTGTGATACAATACTCAGTGATCCCCACTTTGTGATGCAATTCTCAGTGACCCCCCCAATGTGATAAAATATTCAGTGACCCCCCCACTGTGATACAATGCTCAGTAACCCCCCCACTGTGATACAATACTCAGTGACCCCCCACTGTGATACAATATTCAGTGACCACCCCCCCACTGTGATACAATACTCAGTGACCCCCCCCACTGTGATACAATACTCAGTGACTCCCCCACTGTGATACAATACTCAGTGACCCCCCACTGTGATACAATACTCAGTGACCCCCCCACTGTGATACAATATTCAGTGACCACCCCCCCACTGTGATACAATACTCAGTGACCCCCCACTGTGATACAATATTCAGTGACCACCCCCCCACTGTGATACAATACTCAGTGACCCCCCCCACTGTGATACAATACTCAGTGACTCCCCCACTGTGATACAATACTCAGTGACCCCCCACTGTGATACAATACTCAGTGACCCCCCACTGTGATACAATACTCAGTGACCCCCAACTGTGATACAATACTCAGTGACCCCACACTGTGATACAATACTCAGTGACCCCCCCACTGTGATACAATACTCAGTGACCCACCCACTGTGATACAATACTCAGTGACCCCCACACTGTGATGCAATACTCAGTGACCCCCCCAATGTGATACAATACTCAGTGACCCCCACACTGTGATAGAATACTCAGTTACCCCCCCATTGTGATACAACACTCAGAGACCCCACACTGTAATACAATACTCTGTGACACCCCCCCCACTCTGATACAATACTCAGTGACCCGCCACTGTGATACAATACTCACTGACCCCCCACTGTGAAACAATATTCAATGACCCCCCCACTGTGATACAATACTAAGTGACCCCCCACTGTGATACAATATACTCATTGACATACCACTGTGATACAATACTCAGTGACCCCCCCACTGTGATACAATACTCAGTGCCCCCCCCACTGTGCTACAATACTCAGTGACCCCCCCACTGTGATACAATACTCAGTGAACCCCGCACTGTGATACAATACTCAGTGACCCCCCCACAGTGATACAATACTCAGTGACCCCCCCACTCTGATACAATACTCCGTGACCACCCACTGTGATACAATACTAAGTGACCCCCCCACTGTGATAAAATACTCAGTGACCCGCCCCCACTGTGATACAATACCCAGTGATCCCCCACTGTGATACAATACTCAGTGACCCCCCCACTGTGATACAATACTCAGTGACCCCCCCCACTCTGATACAATACTCCGTGACCACCCACTGTGATACAATACTCAGTGACCCCCCCACTGTGATAAAATACTCAGTGACCCGCCCCCACTGTGATACAATACTCAGTGATCCCCCACTGTGATACAATACTCAGTGACCCCCCCCACTGTGATACAATACTCAGTGACCCCCCACTGTGATACAATACTCAGTGACCCCTCCCCACTGTGATACAATACTCAGAGACCCCCCACTTTGATACAATACTCAGTGACCCCCCCACTGTGATACAATACTCAGTGACCCCCCACTGTGATACAATACTCAGTGACCCCCCCACTGTGATACAATACTCAGAGTCCCCCCACTGTGATACAATACTAAGTGAACCCCCACTGTGATACAAAATACTCACTGACCCCCCACTGTAATACAATACTCAGTTACCCTCACTGTGATACAATATTCAGTGACCCCCCACAGTGATGCAATACTCAGTGACCCCCCCAATGTGATACAATACTCAGTGACCCCCACACTGTGATAGAATACTCAGTTACCCCCCCATTGTGATACAACACTCAGAGACCCCACACTGTAATACAATACTCTGAGACCCCCCCCACTCTGATACAATACTCAGTGACCCGCCACTGTGATACAATACTCACTGACCCCCCACTGTGAAACAATACTCAATGACCCCCCCACTGTGATACAATATTCACAAACCCCCCACTGTGATACAATACTAAGTGACCCCCCACTGTGATACAATATACTCATTGACATACCACTGTGATACAATACTCAGTGACCCCCCCACTGTGATACAATACTCAGTGCCCCCCCCACTGTGCTACAATACTCAGTGACCCCCCCCACTGTGATACAATACTCAGTGAACCCCGCACTGTGATACAATACTCAGTGACCCCCCACTGTGATACAATATTCAGTGACCCCCCACTGTGATACAATACTCAGAGACCCCCCACTGTGATACAATACTAAGTGACCCCCCACTGTGATACAAAATACTCACTGACCCCCCACTGTAACACAATACTCAGTGACCCCCCACTGTGATATAATACTCTGTGACCCCCCCACTGTGATACAATGCTCAGTGGCCCCCACTGTGATACAATACTCAGTGGCCCCCTCACTGTGATACAATACTCAGTGACCCCCACACTGTGATACAATACTCAGTGACCCCCCACTGTGATACAATACTCAGTGACACCCCCACTGTGATACAATACTCAGTGAACCCCGCACTGTGATACAATACTCAGTGACCCCCCCACTGTGAGACAATACTCAGTGACCCCCCCACAGTGATACAATACTCAGTGACCCCCCCACTCTGATACAATACTCCGTGACCACCCACTGTGATACAATACTAAGTGACCACCCCACTGTGATAAAATACTCAGTGACCCGCCCCCACTGTGATACAATACCCAGTGATCCCCCACTGTGATACAATACTCAGTGACCCCCCAACTGTGATACAATACTCAGTGACCCCCCACTGTGATACAATACTCAATGACCCCTCCCCACTGTGATACAATACTCAGAGACCCCCCACTTTGATACAATACTCAGTGACCCCCCCACTGTGATACAATACTCAGTGACCCCCCACTGTGATACAATATTCAGTGACCCCCCACTGTGATACAATACTCAGAGACCCCCCACTGTGATACAATACTAAGTGACCCCCCACTGTGATACAAAATACTCACTGACCCCCCACTGTAATACAATACTCAGTGACCCCCCACTGTGATATAATACTCTGTGACCACCCCACTGTGATACAATGCTCAGTGGCCCCCACTGTGATACAATACTCAGTGGCCCCCCCACTGTGATACAATACTCAGTGACCCCCACACTGTGATACAATACTCAGTGACCCCCCACTGTGATACAATACTCAGTGACACCCCCACTGTGATACACTACTCAGTGACCACCCCACTGTGATACAATACTCAGTGACCCCCCCACTGTGATCCAATACTCCGTGACCCCCCCATTGTGATAAAATACTCAGTGACCCGCCCCCACTGTGATACAATACTCAGTGATCCCCCACTGTGATACAATACTCACTGACCCCCCCCCACTGTGATACAATACTCAGTGACACCCCCACTGTGATAAATTACTCAGTGACCCCCCCTTTGTGATACAATTCTCAGTTACACCCCCACTGTGATACAATACTCAGTGACCCCACCACTGTGATACAATACTCAGTGACCCCCCCACTGTGATACAATACTCAGTGATCCCCACTTTGTGATGCAATTCTCAGTGACCCACCCCCACTGTGATATAATACTCCGTGGCCCCCCACTGTGATACAATACTCAGTGACCCCCCACTGAGATACACTACTCAGTGACCCCCGCACTGTGATAAAATATCAGTGACCCCCCCTACTGTGATACAATGCTCAGTAACCCCCCCACTGTGATACAATACTCAGTCACCCATCCACTGTGATACAATACTCAGTGACCCCCCCCACTGTGATACAATACTCAGTGACCCCCCACTGTGATACAATACTCAGTGACTCCCCCCCCCACTGTGATACAACACTCAGTGACCCCCCCCCACTGTGATACAATACTCAGTGACTCCCCCACTGTGATACAATAATCAGTGCTCCCCCCCACTGTGATACAATACTCAGTGACCCCCCACAGTGATGCAATACTCAGTGACCCCCCACTGTGATACAATACTCATTGACCCCAACCACTGTGATAAAATACCCAGTGACCCAACGACTGTAATACAATACTCAGTGACCCCCCACTGTGATAAAATACTCAGTGACCCGCCCCCACTGTGATACAATACTCAGTGATCCCCCACTGTGATACAATACTCAGTGACCCCCCCCACTGTGATACAATATTCAGTGACCCCCCCCACTGTGATAAATTACTCAGTGACCACCCCTTTGTTATACAATTCTCAGTGTCCCCACCCACTGTGATACAATACTCAGTGACCCCCCCCACTGTGATACAATACTCAGTGACCCCCCACTGTGATACAATACTCAGTGACTCCCCCCCCCACTGTGATACAACACTCAGTGACCCCCCCCCACTGTGATACAATACTCAGTGACTCCCCCACTGTGATACAATAATCAGTGCTCCCCCCCACTGTGATACAATACGCAGTTACCCTCACTGTGATACAATACTCAGTGACCCCCCACAGTGATGCAATACTCAGTGACCCCCCACTGTGATACAATACTCATTGACCCCAACCACTGTGATAAAATACCCAGTGACCCAACGACTGTAATACAATACTCAGTGACCCCCCACTGTGATAAAATACTCAGTGACCCGCCCCCACTGTGATACAATACTCAGTGATCCCCCACTGTGATACAATACTCAGTGACCCCCCCCACTGTGATACAATATTCAGTGACCCCCCCCACTGTGATAAATTACTCAGTGACCACCCCTTTGTTATACAATTCTCAGTGTCCCCACCCACTGTGATACAATACTCAGTGACCCCCCCGCACGGTGATACAATACTCAGTGACCCCCCACTGTGATACAATACTCAGTGATCCCCACTTTGTGATGCAATTCTCAGTGACCCCCCCACTGTGATATAATACTGCGTGAACCCCCACTGTGATACAATATTCAGAGACCCCCCACTGTGATACACTACTCAGTGACCCCCCCAATGTGATAAAATACTCAGTGACCCCCCCACTGTGATGCAATGCTCAGTAACCCCCCCACTGTGATACAATACTCAGTGACCCCAAACTGCGATACAATACTCAGTGACCACCCCCCCCACTGTGATACAATACGCAGTGACCACCCCACTGTGATACAATACTTAGTGACTCCCCCACTGTGATACAATACTCAGTGACCCCCCACTGTGATACAATACTCAGTGACCCCCCACTGTGATACAATACTCAGTGACCCCCCACTGTGATACAATACTCAGTGACCCCCCACTGTGATACAATACTCAGTTACCCTCACTGTGATACAATATTCAGTGACCCCCCACAGTGATGCAATACTCAGTGACCCCCCCAATGTCATACAATACTCAGTGACCCCCACACTGTGATACAATACTCAGTTACCCCCCCATTGTGATACAACACTCAGAGACCCCACACTGTAATACAATACTCTGTGACCCCCCCCCACTGTGATACAATACTCAGTGACCCGCCACTGTGATACAATACTCAGTGACCCCCCACTGTGAAACAATACACAATGACCCCGCCACTGTGATACAATATTCACAGACCCCCCACTGTGATACAATACTAAGTGACCCCCAACTGTGATACAAAATACTCATTGAACCACCACTGTGATACAATACTCAGTGACCCCCCCACTGTGATACAATACTCAGTGCCCCCCCACTGTGCTACAATACTCAGTGACCCCCCCCACTGTGATACAATACTCAGTGAACCCCCCACTGTGATACAATACTCAGTGACCCCCCACTGTGATACAATACTCAGTGACCTCCCCACTGTAATACAATGTTCAGTGACCCCCCACTGTGATATAATACTCTGTGGCCCCCGCACTGTGATGCAATGCTCAGTGAACCCCACTGTGATACAATACTCAGTGGCCCCCCCACTGTGATACAATACTCAGTGACCACCCCCACTGTGATACAATACTCAATGACCCCCCCACTGTGATACAATACTCAGTGACCCACCCCACTGTGATAGAATACTCAGTGACCCCCCCACTGTGATACAATACTCAGTGTCCCCCCACTGTGATACAACACTCAGTGACCCCCCCACTGTGACACAATACTCACTGACCCCCCCCCACTGTGATACAATACTCAGTGACTCCCCCACTGTGATACAATACTCAGTGACCCCCACTGTGATACAATACTCAGTGACCCCCCACTGTGATGCATTACTCAGAGACCCCCCCCACTGTGATACAATACTCAGAGACCCCCCCCACTGTGATACAATACTCAGTGACCCTCCCACTGTGATACAATACTCAGTGATCCCCACTTTGTGATGCAATTCTCAGTGACCCCCCCACTGTGATATAATACTCCGTGACCCCCCACTGTGATACAATACTCAATGACCCCCCACTGTGATACACTACTCAGTGACCCCCCCACTGTGATAAAATACTCAGTGACCCCCCCACTGTGATACAATGCTCAGTAACCCCCCCACTGTGATTCAATACTCAGTGACCCCCCCACTGTGATACAATACTCAGTGGCCCCCCCGCACTGTGATACAATACTCAGTGACCCCCCACTATGCTACAGTACTCAGTGACATCCCCTCCCACTGTGATACAATACTCAGTGACCGCCCCCCCACTGTGATACAATACTCAGTGACTCCCCCACTGTGATACAATACTCAGTGACACCGCACTGTGATACAATACTCAGTGACCCCCCACTGTGATACAATATTCAGTGACCCCCCACTGTGATACAATACTCAGTGACCCCCCACTGTGATACAATAATCAGTGCTCCCCCCCACTGTGATACAATACGCAGTTACCCTCACTGTGATACAATACTCAGTGACCCCCCACAGTGATGCAATACTCAGTGACCCCCCACTGTGATACAATACTCAGTGACCCCAACCACTGTGAGACAATACTCAGTGACCTCCCCACTGTGATCCAATACTCCGTGACCACCCACGGTGTTACAATACTCAGTGACCCCCCCACTGTGAAACAATTCTCAGTGACCCCCCACTGTGATACAATTCTCAGTGACCCCCCCACTGTGATACAATACTCAGTGACCCCCCACTGTGATACAATACTCAGTGACCCCCCCCACTGTGATACAATACTCAGTGACCCCCCCCACTGTGATAAATTACTCAGTGACCCCCCCTTTGTTATACAATTCTCAGTGAACCCACCCACTGTGATACAATACTCAGTGACCCCCCCCCACGGTGATACAATACTCAGTGACCCCCCACTGTGATACAATACTCCGTGACCCCCCCATTGTGATAAAATACTCAGTGACCCGCCCCCACTGTGATACAATACTCAGTGATCCCCCACTGTGATACAATACTCACTGACCCCCCCCCACTGTGATACAATACTCAGTGACACCCCCACTGTGATAAATTACTCAGTGACCCCCCCTTTGTGATACAATTCTCAGTTACACCCCCACTGTGATACAATACTCAGTGACCCCACCACTGTGATACAATACTCAGTGACCCCCCCACTGTGATACAATACTCAGTGATCCCCACTTTGTGATGCAATTCTCAGTGACCCACCCCCACTGTGATATAATACTCCGTGGCCCCCCACTGTGATACAATACTCAGTGACCCCCCACTGAGATACACTACTCAGTGACCCCCGCACTGTGATAAAATATCAGTGACCCCCCCTACTGTGATACAATGCTCAGTAACCCCCCCACTGTGATACAATACTCAGTCACCCATCCACTGTGATACAATACTCAGTGACCCCCCCCACTGTGATACAATACTCAGTGACCCCCCACTGTGATACAATACTCAGTGACTCCCCCCCCCACTGTGATACAACACTCAGTGACCCCCCCCCACTGTGATACAATACTCAGTGACTCCCCCACTGTGATACAATAATCAGTGCTCCCCCCCACTGTGATACAATACGCAGTTACCCTCACTGTGATACAATACTCAGTGACCCCCCACAGTGATGCAATACTCAGTGACCCCCCACTGTGATACAATACTCATTGACCCCAACCACTGTGATAAAATACCCAGTGACCCAACGACTGTAATACAATACTCAGTGACCCCCCACTGTGATAAAATACTCAGTGACCCGCCCCCACTGTGATACAATACTCAGTGATCCCCCACTGTGATACAATACTCAGTGACCCCCCCCACTGTGATACAATATTCAGTGACCCCCCCCACTGTGATAAATTACTCAGTGACCACCCCTTTGTTATACAATTCTCAGTGTCCCCACCCACTGTGATACAATACTCAGTGACCCCCCCGCACGGTGATACAATACTCAGTGACCCCCCACTGTGATATAATACTGCGTGAACCCCCACTGTGATACAATATTCAGAGACCCCCCACTGTGATACACTACTCAGTGACCCCCCCAATGTGATAAAATACTCAGTGACCCCCCCACTGTGATGCAATGCTCAGTAACCCCCCCACTGTGATACAATACTCAGTGACCCCAAACTGCGATACAATACTCAGTGACCACCCCCCCCACTGTGATACAATACGCAGTGACCACCCCACTGTGATACAATACTTAGTGACTCCCCCACTGTGATACAATACTCAGTGACCCCCCACTGTGATACAATACTCAGTGACCCCCCACTGTGATACAATACTCAGTGACCCCCCACTGTGATACAATACTCAGTGACCCCCCACTGTGATACAATACTCAGTTACCCTCACTGTGATACAATATTCAGTGACCCCCCACAGTGATGCAATACTCAGTGACCCCCCCAATGTCATACAATACTCAGTGACCCCCACACTGTGATAGAATACTCAGTTACCCCCCCATTGTGATACAACACTCAGAGACCCCACACTGTAATACAATACTCTGTGACCCCCCCCCACTGTGATACAATACTCAGTGACCCGCCACTGTGATACAATACTCAGTGACCCCCCACTGTGAAACAATACACAATGACCCCGCCACTGTGATACAATATTCACAGACCCCCCACTGTGATACAATACTAAGTGACCCCCAACTGTGATACAAAATACTCATTGAACCACCACTGTGATACAATACTCAGTGACCCCCCCACTGTGATACAATACTCAGTGCCCCCCCACTGTGCTACAATACTCAGTGACCCCCCCCCACTGTGATACAATACTCAGTGAACCCCCCACTGTGATACAATACTCAGTGACCCCCCACTGTGATACAATACTCAGTGACCTCCCCACTGTAATACAATGTTCAGTGACCCCCCACTGTGATATAATACTCTGTGGCCCCCGCACTGTGATGCAATGCTCAGTGAACCCCACTGTGATACAATACTCAGTGGCCCCCCCACTGTGATACAATACTCAGTGACCACCCCCACTGTGATACAATACTCAATGACCCCCCCACTGTGATACAATACTCAGTGACCCACCCCACTGTGATAGAATACTCAGTGACCCCCCCACTGTGATACAATACTCAGTGTCCCCCCACTGTGATACAACACTCAGTGACCCCCCCACTGTGACACAATACTCACTGACCCCCCCCCCCACTGTGATACAATACTCAGTGACTCCCCCACTGTGATACAATACTCAGTGACCCCCACTGTGATACAATACTCAGTGACCCCCCACTGTGATGCATTACTCAGAGACCCCCCCCACTGTGATACAATACTCAGAGACCCCCCCCACTGTGATACAATACTCAGTGACCCTCCCACTGTGATACAATACTCAGTGATCCCCACTTTGTGATGCAATTCTCAGTGACCCCCCCACTGTGATATAATACTCCGTGACCCCCCACTGTGATACAATACTCAGTGACCCCCCACTGTGATACACTACTCAGTGACCCCCCCCACTGTGATAAAATACTCAGTGACCCCCCCACTGTGATACAATGCTCAGTAACCCCCCCACTGTGATTCAATACTCAGTGACCCCCCCACTGTGATACAATACTCAGTGGCCCCCCCGCACTGTGATACAATACTCAGTGACCCCCCACTATGCTACAGTACTCAGTGACATCCCCTCCCACTGTGATACAATACTCAGTGACCGCCCCCCCACTGTGATACAATACTCAGTGACTCCCCCACTGTGATACAATACTCAGTGACACCGCACTGTGATACAATACTCAGTGACCCCCCACTGTGATACAATATTCAGTGACCCCCCACTGTGATACAATACTCAGTGACCCCCCACTGTGATACAATAATCAGTGCTCCCCCCCACTGTGATACAATACGCAGTTACCCTCACTGTGATACAATACTCAGTGACCCCCCACAGTGATGCAATACTCAGTGACCCCCCACTGTGATACAATACTCAGTGACCCCAACCACTGTGAGACAATACTCAGTGACCTCCCCACTGTGATCCAATACTCCGTGACCACCCACGGTGTTACAATACTCAGTGACCCCCCCACTGTGAAACAATTCTCAGTGACCCCCCACTGTGATACAATTCTCAGTGACCCCCCCACTGTGATACAATACTCAGTGACCCCCCACTGTGATACAATACTCAGTGACCCCCCCCACTGTGATACAATACTCAGTGACCCCCCCACTGTGATAAATTACTCAGTGACCCCCCCTTTGTTATACAATTCTCAGTGAACCCACCCACTGTGATACAATACTCAGTGACCCCCCCCCACGGTGATACAATACTCAGTGACCCCCCACTGTGATACAATACTCAGTGATCCCCACTTTGTGATGCAATTCTCAGTGACCCCCCCACTGTGATATAATACTGCGTGACCCCCCACTGTGATACAATATTCAGAGACCCCCCACTGTGATACACTACTCAGTGACCCCCCCAATGTGATAAAATACTCAGTGACCCCCCCACTGTGATGCAATGCTCCGTAACCCCCCCACTGTGAAACAATACTCAGTGACCCCAAACTGCGAGACAATACTCAGTGACCACCCCCCCCACTGTGATACAATACTCAGTGACCCCCCCCACTGTGATACAATACTCAGTGACTCCCCCACTGTGATACAATACTCAGTGACCCCCCACTGTGATACAATACTCAGTGACCCCCCACTGTGATACAATACTCAGTGACCCCCCACTGTGATACAATACTCAGTGACCCCCCACTGTGATACAATACTCAGTTACCCTCACTGTGATACAATATTCAGTGACCCCCCCACAGTGATGCAATACTCAGTGACCCCCCCAATGTCATACAATACTCAGTGACCCCCACACTGTGATACAATACTCAGTTACCCCCCCATTGTGATACAACACTCAGAGACCCCACACTGTAATACAATACTCTGTGACCGCCCCCCCACTGTGATACAATACTCAGTGACCCGCCACTGTGATACAATACTCAGTGACCCCCCCACTGTGAAACAATACTCAATGACCCCGCCACTGTGATACAATATTCACAGACCCCCCACTGTGATACAATACTAAGTGACCCCCCACTGTGATACAAAATACTCATTGACCCACCACTGTGATACAATACTCAGTGACCCCCCCACTGTGATACAATACTCAGTGCCCCCCCCACTGTGCTACAATACTCAGTGACCCCCCCCACTGTGATACAATACTCAGTGAACCCCCCACTGTGATACAATACTCAGTGACCTGCCACTGTGATACAATACTCAGTGACCTCCCCACTGTAATACAATGCTCAGTGACCCCCCACTGTGATATAATACTCTGTGACCCCCGCACTGTGATGCAATGCTCAGTGACCCCCACTGTGATACAATACTCAGTGGCCCCCCCACTGTGATACAATACTCAGTGACCACCCCCACTGTGATACAATACTCAATGAACCCCCACTGTGATACAATACTCAGTGACCCACCCCACTGTGATAGAATACTCAGTGACCCCCCCACTGTGATACAATACTCAGTGTCCCCCCACTGTGATACAACACTCAGTGACCCCCCCACTGTGATACAATACTCACTGACCCCCCCACACTGTGATACAATACTCAGTGACTCCCCCACTGTGATACAATACTCAGTGACCCCCACTGTGATACAATACTCAGTTACCCTCACTGTGATACAATATTCAGTGACCCCCCCACAGTGATGCAATACTCAGTGACCCCCCCAATGTCATACAACACTCAGTGACCCCCACACTGTGATACAATACTCAGTTACCCCCCCATTGTGATACAACACTCAGAGACCCCACACTGTAATACAATACTCTGTGACCGCCCCCCCCCCACTGTGATACAATACTCAGTGACCCGCCACTGTGATACAATACTCAGTGACCCCCCACTGTGAAACAATACTCAATGACCCCGCCACTGTGATACAATATTCACAGACCCCCCACTGTGATACAATACTAAGTGACCCCCCACTGTGATACAAAATAATCATTGACCCACCACTGTGATACAATACTCAGTGACCCCCCCACTGTGATACAATACTCAGTGCCCCCCCCACTGTGCTACAATACTCAGTGACCCCCCCCACTGTGATACAATACTCAGTGAACCCCCCACTGTGATACAATACTCAGTGACCTGCCAATGTGATACAATACTCAGTGACCTCCCCACTGTAATACAATGCTCAGTGACCCCCCACTGTGATATAATACTCTGTGACCCCCGCACTGTGATGCAATGCTCAGTGACCACCCCCACTGTGATACAATACTCAATGAACCCCCACTGTGATACAATACTCAGTGACCCACCCCACTGTGATAGAATACTCAGTGACCCCCCCACTGTGATACAATACTCAGTGTCCCCCCACTGTGATACAACACTCAGTGACCCCCCCACTGTGATACAATACTCACTGACCCCCCCCACTGTGATACAATACTCAGTGACTCCCCCACTGTGATACAATACTCAGTGACCCCCACTGTGATACAATACTCAGTGACCCCCCACTGTGATACATTACTCAGAGACCCCCCCCACTGTGATACAATACTCAGAGACCCCCCCCACTGTGATACAATACTCAGTGACCCCCCCACTGTGATACAATACTCAGTGATCCCCACTTTGTGATGCAATTCTCAGTGACCCCCGCACTGTGATATAATACTCCGTGACCCCCCACTGTGATACAATACTCAGTGACCCCCCACTGTGATACACTACTCAGTGACCCCCCCCACTGTGATAAAATACTCAGTGACCCCCCCACTGTGATACAATGCTCAGTAACCCCCCCACTGTGATTCAATACTCAGTGACCCCCCCACTGTGATACAATACTCAGTGACCCCCCGCCAATGTGATACAATACTCAGTGACCCCCCACTGTGCTACAGTACTCAGTGACATCCCCTCCCACTGTGATACAATACTCAGTGACCGCCCCCCCCACTGTGATACAATACTCAGTGACTCCCCCACTGTGATACAATACTCAGTGACCCCGCACTGTGATACAATACTCAGTGACCCCCCACTGTGATACAATACTCAGTGACCCCCCACTGTGATACAATACTCAGTGACCCCCCACTGTGATACAATAATCAGTGCTCCCCCCCACTGTGATACAATACTCAGTTACCCTCACTGTGATACAATATTCAGTGACCCCCCCCATTGTGATACTAAATTCTAATTGACCCACCACTGTGATACAATACTCAGTGACCCCCCCACTGTGATACAATACTCAGTGCCCCCCCCACTGTGCTACAATACTCAGTGACCCCCCCCGACTGTGATACAATACTCAGTGAACCCCCCATTGTGATACAATACTCAGTGACCTCCCCACTGTAATACAATGCTCAGTGACCCCCCACTGTGATATAATACTCTGCGACCCCCCCACTGTGATACAATGCTCAGTGACCCCCACTGTGATACAATACTCAGTGAACCCCCCACTGCGATACAATACTCAGTGAACCCCACACTGTGATACAATACTCACTGACCACCCACTGTGATCCAATACTCAGTGACCCCCCCTCCCACTGTGATACAATACTCAGTGACCCCCCACTGTGATCCAATACTCAGTGACCCCCCTTCCCACTGTGATACAATACTCAGTGACCCCCCCAATGTGATACAATACTCAGTGACACTCACTGTGATACAATACTCAGTGCCCACCCCACTGTGATACAATACTCAGTGACCCCCCCCGCACTGTGATACAATACTCAGTGACCCCCACTGTGATTCAGTACTCAGTGACCCCCACCATTGTGATAATATACTCAGTGACCACCCTACTGTGATACAATACTCAGTGACCCCGCAATGTGACACAATACTCAGTGACCCCCCCAATGTGATACAATACTCAGTGACCACCCCCACACTGTGATACAATACTCAGTGACCCCCGCACTGTGATACAATACTCAGTGACCCCCCCACTGTGATACAATACCCAGTGACCCCCCACTGTGATACAATACTCAGTGACCCCCCACTGTGATACAATACTCAGTAACCCCCGCTGTGATACAATACTCAGGGGCCCCCCACTGTGATACAATGCTCAGTGACCCCCACTGTGATACAATACTCAGTGTCCCCCCCACTGAGATACAATGCTCAGTGACCACCCCCACTGTGATACAATTCTCAATGACCCCCCCACTGTGAAACAATACTCAATGACCCCGCCACTGTGATACAATATTCACAGACCCCCCACTGTGATACAATACTAAGTGACCCCCCACTGTGATACAAAATACTCATTGACCCACCACTGTGATACAATACTCAGTGACCCCCCCACTGTGATACAATACTCAGTGCCCCCCCCACTGTGCTACAATACTCAGTGACCCCCCCCACTGTGATACAATACTCAGTGAACCCCCCACTGTGATACAATACTCAGTGACCTGCCAATGTGATACAATACTCAGTGACCTCCCCACTGTAATACAATGCTCAGTGACCCCCCACTGTGATATAATACTCTGTGACCCCCGCACTGTGATGCAATGCTCAGTGACCCCCACTGTGATACAATACTCAGTGGCCCCCCCACTGTGATACAATACTCAGTGACCACCCCCACTGTGATACAATACTCAATGAACCCCCACTGTGATACAATACTCAGTGACCCACCACACTGTGATAGAATACTCAGTGACCCCCCCACTGTGATACAATACTCAGTGTCCCCCCACTGTGATACAACACTCAGTGACCCCCCCACTGTGATACAATACTCACTGACCCCCCCCACTGTGATACAATACTCAGTGACTCCCCCACTGTGATACAATACTCAGTGACCCCCACTGTGATACAATACTCAGTGACCCCCCACTGTGATACATTACTCAGAGACCCCCCCCACTGTGATACAATACTCAGAGACCCCCCCCACTGTGATACAATACTCAGTGACCCCCCCACTGTGATACAATACTCAGTGATCCCCACTTTGTGATGCAATTCTCAGTGACCCCCGCACTGTGATATAATACTCCGTGACTCCCCACTGTGATACAATACTCAGTGACCCCCCACTGTGATACACTACTCAGTGACCCCCCCCACTGTGATAAAATACTCAGTGACCCCCCCACTGTGATACAATGCTCAGTAACCCCCCCACTGTGATTCAATACTCAGTGACCCCCCCACTGTGATACAATACTCAGTGACCCCCCGCCAATGTGATACAATACTCAGTGACCCCCCACTGTGCTACAGTACTCAGTGACATCCCCTCCCACTGTGATACAATACTCAGTGACCGCCCCCCCCACTGTGATACAATACTCAGTGACTCCCCCACTGTGATACAATACTCAGTGACCCCGCACTGTGATACAATACTCAGTGACCCCCCACTGTGATACAATACTCAGTGACCCCCCACTGTGATACAATACTCAGTGACCCCCCACTGTGATACAATAATCAGTGCTCCCCCCCACTGTGATACAATACTCAGTTACCCTCACTGTGATACAATATTCAGTGACCCCCCCCATTGTGATACTAAATTCTAATTGACCCACCACTGTGATACAATACTCAGTGACCCCCCCACTGTGATACAATACTCAGTGCCCCCCCCACTGTGCTACAATACTCAGTGACCCCCCCCCACTGTGATACAATACTCAGTGAACCCCCCATTGTGATACAATACTCAGTGACCTCCCCACTGTAATACAATGCTCAGTGACCCCCCACTGTGATATAATACTCTGCGACCCCCCCACTGTGATACAATGCTCAGTGACCCCCACTGTGATACAATACTCAGTGAACCCCCCACTGCGATACAATACTCAGTGAACCCCACACTGTGATACAATACTCACTGACCACCCACTGTGATCCAATACTCAGTGACCCCCCCTCCCACTGTGATACAATACTCAGTGACCCCCCACTGTGATCCAATACTCAGTGACCCCCCTTCCCACTGTGATACAATACTCAGTGACCCCCCCAATGTGATACAATACTCAGTGACACTCACTGTGATACAATACTCAGTGCCCACCCCACTGTGATACAATACTCAGTGACCCCCCCCGCACTGTGATACAATACTCAGTGACCCCCACTGTGATTCAGTACTCAGTGACCCCCACCATTGTGATAATATACTCAGTGACCACCCTACTGTGATACAATACTCAGTGACCCCGCAATGTGACACAATACTCAGTGACCACCCTCACACTGTGATACAATACTCAGTGACCCCCGCACTGTGATACAATACTCAGTGACCCCCACACTGTGATACAATACCCAGTGACCCCCCACTGTGATACAATACTCAGTGACCCCCCACTGTGATACAATACTCAGTAACCCCCGCTGTGATACAATACTCAGGGGCCCCCCACTGTGATACAATGCTCAGTGACCCCCACTGTGATACAATACTCAGTGTCCCCCCCACTGAGATACAATGCTCAGTGACCACCCCCACTGTGATACAATTCTCAATGACCCCCCCACTGTGATACAATACTCAGTGACCCACCCCACTGTGATACAATACTCAGGACCCCCCCACTGTGATACAATACTCAGTGTCCCCCCACTGTGACACAATACTCAGTGACACCCCCACTGTGATACAATACTCAGTGACCCCCCCTCACTCTGATACAATATTCAGTGACGCCCCACTGTGATACAAAACTCAGTGACCCCCCGACTGTGATACAATATTCAGTGACCCCCCCACTGTGATGCAATACTCAGTGAACCCCCCCAATGTGATACAATACTCAGTGACCCCGCCGTGATACAATAATCAGTGACATCCCAATGTGATACAATACTGTCACCACCCCACTGTGATACAATACTCAGTCACCCCCCCACTGTGATACAATACTCTGAGACCCCCACTGTGATACAATACTCAGTGACCCCCCACTGTGATGCAATACTCAGTGACCCCCCCAGTGATACAATACTCAGTGAACCCCCCACTGCGATACAATACTCAGTGAACCCCACACTGTGATACAATACTCACTGACCACCCACTGCGATCCAATACTCAGTGACCCCCCCTCCCACTGTGATACAATACTCAGTGACCCCCCACTGTGATCCAATACTCAGTGACCCCCCTTCCCACTGTGATACAATACTCAGTGACCCCCCCAATGTGATACAATACTCAGTGACACTCACTGTGATACAATACTCAGTGCCCACCCCACTGTGATACAATGCTCAGTGACCCCCCCCGCACTGTGATACAATACTCAGTGACCCCCACTGTGATTCAGTACTCAGTGAACCCCACCATTGTGATAATATACTCAGTGACCACCCTACTGTGATACAATACTCAGTGACCCCGCAATGTGACACAATACTCAGTGACCCCCCAATGTGATACAATACTCAGTGACCACCCCACAGTGATGCAATACTCAGTGACCCCCCAATGTGATAAAATACTCAGTGACCCCCACACTGTGATACAATACTCAGTTACCCCCCCCATTGTGATACTAAATACTAATTGACCCACCACTGTGATACAATACTCAGTGACACCCCCACTGTGATACAATACTCAGTGCCCCCCCCACTGTGCTACAATACTCAGTGACCCCCCCCACTGTGATACAATACTCAGTGAACCCCCCATTGTGATACAATACTCAGTGACCCCCCACTGTGATACAATACTCAGTGACCTCCCCACTGTAATACAATGCTCAGTGACCCCCCACTGTGATATAATACTCTGCGACCCCCCCACTGTGATACAATGCTCAGTGACCCCCACTGTGATACAATACTCAGTGTCCCCCCCACTGAGTTACAATGCTCAGTGACCACCCCCACTGTGATACAATTCTCAATGACCCCCCCACTGTGATACAATACTCAGTGACCCACCCCACTGTGATACAATACTCAGGACCCCCCCACTGTGATACAATACTCAGTGTCCCCCCACTGTGACACAATACTCAGTGACACCCCCACTGTGATACAATACTCAGTGACCCCCCCTCACTCTGATACAATATTCAGTGACGCCCCACTGTGATACAAAACTCAGTGACCCCCCGACTGTGATACAATATTCAGTGACCCCCCCACTGTGATGCAATACTCAGTGAACCCCCCCAATGTGATACAATACTCAGTGACCCCGCCGTGATACAATAATCAGTGACATCCCAATGTGATACAATACTCAGTCACCACCCCACTGTGATACAATACTCAGTCACCTCCCCACTGTGATACAATACTCAGAGACCCCCACTGTGATACAATACTCAGTGACCCCCCACTGTGATGCAATACTCAGTGACCCCCCCAGTGATACAATACTCAGTGAACCCCCCACTGCGATACAATACTCAGTGAACCCCACACTGTGATACAATACTCACTGACCACCCACTGTGATCCAATACTCAGTGACCCCCCCTCCCACTGTGATACAATACTCAGTGACCCCCCACTGTGATCCAATACTCAGTGACCCCCCTTCCCACTGTGATACAATACTCAGTGACCCCCCAATGTGATACAATACTCAGTGACACTCACTGTGATACAATACTCAGTGCCCACCCCACTGTGATACAATACTCAGTGACCCCCCCCGCACTATGATACAATACTCAGTGACCCCCACTGTGATTCAGTACTCAGTGACCCCCACCATTGTGATAATATACTCAGTGACCACCCTACTGTGATACAATACTCAGTGACCCCGCAATGTGACACAATACTCAGTGACCCCCCCAATGTGATACAATACTCAGTGACCACCCCCACACTGTGATACAATGCTCAGTGACCACCCCCACACTGTGATACAATACTCAGTGTCCCCCCCACTGTGATACAATACTCAGTGAACCCCCCAATGTGATACAATACTCAGTGACCCCCCCACTGTGAAACAATACTCAGTGACCCCCCACTGTGATAAAATACTCTGTGACCCCCCAATGTGATACAATACTCAGTGACCCCCCAAACTGTGATACAATACTCAGTGACCCCCGCACTGTGATACAATACTCAGTGACCCCCCCACTGTGATACAATACCCAGTGACCCCCCACTGTGATACAATACTCAGTGACCCCCCACTGTGATACAATACTCAGTAACCCCCGCTGTGATACAATACTCAGTGGCCCCCCACTGTGATACAATAATCAGTGACCCCCCCACTGTGATACAATACTCAGTGACCCCCCACTATGACACAATACTCAGTGACACCCCCACTGTGATACAATGCTCAGTGACCCCCACTGTGATACAATACTCAGTGTCCCCCCCACTGAGATACAATGCTCAGTGACCACCCCCACTGTGATACAATTCTCAATGACCCCCCCACTGTGATACAATACTCAGTGACCCACCCCACTGTGATACAATACTCAGGACCCCCCCACTGTGATACAATACTCAGTGTCCCCCCACTGTGACACAATACTCAGTGACACCCCCACTGTGATACAATACTCAGTGACCCCCCCTCACTCTGATACAATATTCAGTGACGCCCCACTGTGATACAAAACTCAGTGACCCCCCGACTGTGATACAATATTCAGTGACCCCCCCACTGTGATGCAATACTCAGTGAACCCCCCCAATGTGATACAATACTCAGTGACCCCGCCGTGATACAATAATCAGTGACATCCCAATGTGATACAATACTCAGTCACCACCCCACTGTGATACAATACTCAGTCACCCCCCCACTGTGATACAATACTCAGAGACCCCCACTGTGATACAATACTCAGTGACCCCCCACTGTGATGCAATACTCAGTGACCCCCCCAGTGATACAATACTCAGTGAACCCCCCACTGCGATACAATACTCAGTGAACCCCACACTGTGATACAATACTCACTGACCACCCACTGCGATCCAATACTCAGTGACCCCCCCTCCCACTGTGATACAATACTCAGTGACCCCCCACTGTGATCCAATACTCAGTGACCCCCCTTCCCACTGTGATACAATACTCAGTGACCCCCCCAATGTGATACAATACTCAGTGACACTCACTGTGATACAATACTCAGTGCCCACCCCACTGTGATACAATGCTCAGTGACCCCCCCCGCACTGTGATACAATACTCAGTGACCCCCACTGTGATTCAGTACTCAGTGACCCCCACCATTGTGATAATATACTCAGTGACCACCCTACTGTGATACAATACTCAGTGACCCCGCAATGTGACACAATACTCAGTGACCCCCCCAATGTGATACAATACTCAGTGACCACCCCACAGTGATGCAATACTCAGTGACCCCCCAATGTGATAAAATACTCAGTGACCCCCACACTGTGATACAATACTCAGTTACCCCCCCCATTGTGATACTAAATACTAATTGACCCACCACTGTGAAACAATACTCAGTGACACCCCCACTGTGATACAATACTCAGTGCCCCCCCCACTGTGCTACAATACTCAGTGACCCCCCCCACTGTGATACAATACTCAGTGAACCCCCCATTGTGATACAATACTCAGTGACCCCCCACTGTGATACAATACTCAGTGACCTCCCCACTGTAATACAATGCTCAGTGACCCCCCACTGTGATATAATACTCTGCGACCCCCCCACTGTGATACAATGCTCAGTGACCCCCACTGTGATACAATACTCAGTGTCCCCCCCACTGAGTTACAATGCTCAGTGACCACCCCCACTGTGATACAATTCTCAATGACCCCCCCACTGTGATACAATACTCAGTGACCCACCCCACTGTGATACAATACTCAGGACCCCCCCACTGTGATACAATACTCAGTGTCCCCCCACTGTGACACAATACTCAGTGACACCCCCACTGTGATACAATACTCAGTGACCCCCCCTCACTCTGATACAATATTCAGTGACGCCCCACTGTGATACAAAACTCAGTGACCCCCCGACTGTGATACAATATTCAGTGACCCCCCCACTGTGATGCAATACTCAGTGAACCCCCCCAATGTGATACAATACTCAGTGACCCCGCCGTGATACAATAATCAGTGACATCCCAATGTGATACAATACTCAGTCACCACCCCACTGTGATACAATACTCAGTCACCTCCCCACTGTGATACAATACTCAGAGACCCCCACTGTGATACAATACTCAGTGAACCCCCACTGTGATGCAATACTCAGTGACCCCCCCAGTGATACAATACTCAGTGAACCCCCCACTGCGATACAATACTCAGTGAACCCCACACTGTGATACAATACTCACTGACCACCCACTGTGATCCAATACTCAGTGACCCCCCCTCCCACTGTGATACAATACTCAGTGACCCCCCACTGTGATCCAATACTCAGTGACCCCCCTTCCCACTGTGATACAATACTCAGTGACCCCCCAATGTGATACAATACTCAGTGACACTCACTGTGATACAATACTCAGTGCCCACCCCACTGTGATACAATACTCAGTGACCCCCCCCGCACTATGATACAATACTCAGTGACCCCCACTGTGATTCAGTACTCAGTGACCCCCACCATTGTGATAATATACTCAGTGACCACCCTACTGTGATACAATACTCAGTGACCCCGCAATGTGACACAATACTCAGTGACCCCCCCAATGTGATACAATACTCAGTGACCACCCCCACACTGTGATACAATGCTCAGTGACCACCCCCACACTGTGATACAATACTCAGTGTCCCCCCCACTGTGATACAATACTCAGTGAACCCCCCAATGTGATACAATACTCAGTGACCCCCCCACTGTGAAACAATACTCAGTGACCCCCCACTGTGATAAAATACTCTGTGACCCCCCAATGTGATACAATACTCAGTGACCCCCCAAACTGTGATACAATACTCAGTGACCCCCGCACTGTGATACAATACTCAGTGACCCCCCCACTGTGATACAATACCCAGTGACCCCCCACTGTGATACAATACTCAGTGACCCCCCACTGTGATACAATACTCAGTAACCCCCGCTGTGATACAATACTCAGTGGCCCCCCACTGTGATACAATAATCAGTGACCCCCCCACTGTGATACAATACTCAGTGACCCCCCACTATGACACAATACTCAGTGACACCCCCACTGTGATACAATGCTCAGTGACCCCCACTGTGATACAATACTCAGTGTCCCCCCCACTGAGATACAATGCTCAGTGACCACCCCCACTGTGATACAATTCTCAATGACCCCCCCACTGTGATACAATACTCAGTGACCCACCCCACTGTGATACAATACTCAGGACCCCCCCACTGTGATACAATACTCAGTGTCCCCCCACTGTGACACAATACTCAGTGACACCCCCACTGTGATACAATACTCAGTGACCCCCCCTCACTCTGATACAATATTCAGTGACGCCCCACTGTGATACAAAACTCAGTGACCCCCCGACTGTGATACAATATTCAGTGACCCCCCCACTGTGATGCAATACTCAGTGAACCCCCCCAATGTGATACAATACTCAGTGACCCCGCCGTGATACAATAATCAGTGACATCCCAATGTGATACAATACTCAGTCACCACCCCACTGTGATACAATACTCAGTCACCCCCCCACTGTGATACAATACTCAGAGACCCCCACTGTGATACAATACTCAGTGACCCCCCACTGTGATGCAATACTCAGTGACCCCCCCAGTGATACAATACTCAGTGAACCCCCCACTGCGATACAATACTCAGTGAACCCCACACTGTGATACAATACTCACTGACCACCCACTGCGATCCAATACTCAGTGACCCCCCCTCCCACTGTGATACAATACTCAGTGACCCCCCACTGTGATCCAATACTCAGTGACCCCCCTTCCCACTGTGATACAATACTCAGTGACCCCCCCAATGTGATACAATACTCAGTGACACTCACTGTGATACAATACTCAGTGCCCACCCCACTGTGATACAATGCTCAGTGACCCCCCCCGCACTGTGATACAATACTCAGTGACCCCCACTGTGATTCAGTACTCAGTGACCCCCACCATTGTGATAATATACTCAGTGACCACCCTACTGTGATACAATACTCAGTGACCCCGCAATGTGACACAATACTCAGTGACCCCCCCAATGTGATACAATACTCAGTGACCACCCCACAGTGATGCAATACTCAGTGACCCCCCCAAAAGGGATAAAATACTCAGTGACCCCCACACTGTGATACAATACTCAGTTACCCCCCCCATTGTGATACTAAATACTAATTGACCCACCACTGTGATACAATACTCAGTGACCCCCCCACTGTGATACAATACTCAGTGCCCCCTCCCACTGTGCTACAATACTCAGTGACCCCCCCAACTGTGATACAATACTCAGTGAACCCCCCATTGTGATACAATACTCAGTGACCCCCCACTGTGATACAATACTCAGTGACCTCCCCACTGTAATACAATGCTCAGTGACCCCCCACTGTGATATAATACTCTGCGACCCCCCCACTGTGATACAATGCTCAGTGACCCCCACTGTGATACAATACTCAGTGTCCCCCCCACTGAGATACAATGCTCAGTGACCACCCCCACTGTGATACAATTCTCAATGACCCCCCCACTGTGATACAATACTCAGTGACCCACCCCACTGTGATACAATACTCAGGACCCCCCCACTGTGATACAATACTCAGTGTCCCCCCACTGTGACACAATACTCAGTGACCCCGCAATGTGACACAATACTCAGTGACCCCCCCAATGTGATACAATACTCAGTGACCACCCCCACACTGTGATACAATGCTCAGTGACCACCCCCACACTGTGATACAATTCTCAGTGTCCCCCCCACTGTGATACAATACTCAGTGACCCCCCCAATGTGATACAATACTCAGTGACCCCCCCACTGTGAAACAATACTCAGTGACCCCCCACTGTGATACAATACTCTGTGACCCCCACTGTGATACAATACTCAGTGTCCCCCCCACTGAGATACAATGCTCAGTGACCACCCCCACTGTGATACAATTCTCAATGACCCCCCCACTGTGATACAATACTCAGTGACCCACCCCACTGTGATACAATACTCAGGACCCCCCCACTGTGATACAATACTCAGTGTCCCCCCACTGTGACACAATACTCAGTGACACCCCCACTGTGATACAATACTCAGTGACCCCCCCTCACTCTGATACAATATTCAGTGACGCCCCACTGTGATACAAAACTCAGTGACCCCCCGACTGTGATACAATATTCAGTGACCCCCCCACTGTGATGCAATACTCAGTGAACCCCCCCAATGTGATACAATACTCAGTGACCCCGCCGTGATACAATAATCAGTGACATCCCAATGTGATACAATACTCAGTCACCACCCCACTGTGATACAATACTCAGTCACCCCCCCACTGTGATACAATACTCAGAGACCCCCACTGTGATACAATACTCAGTGACCCCCCACTGTGATGCAATACTCAGTGACCCCCCCAGTGATACAATACTCAGTGAACCCCCCACTGCGATACAATACTCAGTGAACCCCACACTGTGATACAATACTCACTGACCACCCACTGCGATCCAATACTCAGTGACCCCCCCTCCCACTGTGATACAATACTCAGTGACCCCCCACTGTGATCCAATACTCAGTGACCCCCCTTCCCACTGTGATACAATACTCAGTGACCCCCCCAATGTGATACAATACTCAGTGACACTCACTGTGATACAATACTCAGTGCCCACCCCACTGTGATACAATGCTCAGTGACCCCCCCCGCACTGTGATACAATACTCAGTGACCCCCACTGTGATTCAGTACTCAGTGACCCCCACCATTGTGATAATATACTCAGTGACCACCCTACTGTGATACAATACTCAGTGACCCCGCAATGTGACACAATACTCAGTGACCCCCCCAATGTGATACAATACTCAGTGACCACCCCACAGTGATGCAATACTCAGTGACCCCCCCAAAAGGGATAAAATACTCAGTGACCCCCACACTGTGATACAATACTCAGTTACCCCCCCCATTGTGATACTAAATACTAATTGACCCACCACTGTGATACAATACTCAGTGACCCCCCCACTGTGATACAATACTCAGTGCCCCCCCCACTGTGCTACAATACTCAGTGACCCCCCCAACTGTGATACAATACTCAGTGAACCCCCCATTGTGATACAATACTCAGTGACCCCCCACTGTGATACAATACTCAGTGACCTCCCCACTGTAATACAATGCTCAGTGACCCCCCACTGTGATATAATACTCTGCGACCCCCCCACTGTGATACAATGCTCAGTGACCCCCACTGTGATACAATACTCAGTGTCCCCCCCACTGAGATACAATGCTCAGTGACCACCCCCACTGTGATACAATTCTCAATGACCCCCCCACTGTGATACAATACTCAGTGACCCACCCCACTGTGATACAATACTCAGGACCCCCCCACTGTGATACAATACTCAGTGTCCCCCCACTGTGACACAATACTCAGTGACCCCGCAATGTGACACAATACTCAGTGACCACCCCCACACTGTGATACAATGCTCAGTGACCACCCCCACACTGTGATACAATGCTCAGTGACCACCCCCACACTGTGATACAATACTCAGTGTCCCCCCCACTGTGATACAATACTCAGTGACCCCCCCAATGTGATACAATACTCAGTGACCCCCCCACTGTGAAACAATACTCAGTGACCCCCCACTGTGATACAATACTCTGTGACCCCCCAATGTGATACAATACTCAGTGACCCCCCAAACTGTGATACAATACTCAGTGACCCCCGCACTGTGATACAATACTCAGTGACCCCCCCACTGTGATACAATACCCAGTGACCCCACACTGTGATACAATACTCAGTGACCCCCCACTGTGATACAATACTCAGTAACCCCCGCTGTGATACAATACTCAGTGGCCCCCCACTGTGATACAATAATCAGTGACCCCCCCACTGTGATACAATACTCAGTGACCCCCACTATGACACAATACTCAGTGACACCCCCACTGTTATACAATACTCAGTGACCCAACGACTGTAATGCAATAATCAGTGACCCCCCCACTGTGATACAATACTCAGTGACCCGCCCCCACTGTGATACAATACTCAGTGATCCCCCACTGTGATACAATACTCAGTGATCCCCCCACAGTGAAAAGTACTCAGTGACCCCCCCACTGTGATACAATACTCCGTGACCACCCACTGTGATACAATACTCAGTGACCCCCCACTGTGATACAATACTCAGTGACCCCCCACTGTGATACAATACTCAGTGACCTCCCACTATGACACAATACTCAGTGACCCCCCCACTGTGACACAATACTCAGTGACCCAACGTCTGTAATACAATACTCAGTGACCCCCCCACTGTGATACAATACTCAGTGACCCACCCCCACTGTGATACAATACTCAGTGATCCCCCACTGTGATACAATACTCAGTGACCCCCCCCCACAGTGATACCATACTCAGTGACCCCCCCACTGTGATACAATACTCCGTGACCACCCACTGTGATACAATACTCAGTGACCCCCCCACTGTGATACAATAGTCAGTGACCCCCCACTGTGATACAATTCTCAGTGACCCCCCCACTGTGATACAATACTCTGTGACCCCCCCCACTGTGATACAATACTCAGTGACCCCCCCACTGTGATACAATACTCAGTGACCCCCCCCACTGTGATAAGTTACTCAGTGACCCCCCTTTGTGATACAATTCTCAGTGACCCCCACACTGTGATACAATACTCAGTGACCCCCCCACTGTGTACAATATTCAGTGACCCCCCCCACTGTGATACAATACTCAGTGACTCCCCCACTATGATACAATACTCAGTGACCCCCCACTGTGATACAATACTCAGTGACCCCACCACTGTGATACAATACTCAGTGACCCCCAACTGTTATACAATACTCAGTGACCCTCCACTGTGACACAAAACTCAGTGAACCCCCCACTGTGATACAATACTCAGTGACCCCCCACTGTGATACAATACTCAGTGACCACCCCACTGTGATACAATACTCAGTGATCCCCCCACTGTGATATAATACTCCGTGACCCCCCACTGTGATACAATACTCAGAGACCCCCCACTGTGATAAAATACTCAGTGACCCGCCCCCCCACTGTGATACAATACTCAGTGACTCCCCCACTGTGATACAATACTCAGTGAACCCCACTGTGATACAATACTCAGTGACCCCCCACTGTGATACAATACTCAGTGACCCCTGCACTGTGATACAGTACTCACTGACCCCCCACTCTGATACAATACTCAGTGACCCCCCACTGTAATACAATACTCAGTGACCCCCCACTGTGATACAATAATCAGTGACCCCCCCACTGTGATACAATACTCAGTGACCTCCCACTATGACACAATACTCAGTGACCCACCCACTGTGATACAATACTCAGTGATCCAACGACTGTAATACAATACTCAGTGACCCCCCCACTGTGATACAATACTCAGTGACCCGCCCCCACTGTGATACAATACTCAGTGATCCCCCACTGTGATACAATACTCAGTGACCCCCCACAGTGATACAATACTCAGTGACCCCCCCACTGTGATACAATACTCCGTGACCACCCACTGTGATACAATACTCAGTGACCCCCCCACTGTGATACAATAGTCAGTGACCCCCCACTGTGATACAATTCTCAGTGACCCCCCCACTGTGATACAATACTCAGTGACCCCCCCCACTGTGATACAATACTCAGTGAACCCCCTCACTGTGATAAATTACTCAGTGACCCCCCCTTTGTGACACAATTCTCAGTGACCTCCCCACTGTGATACAATACTCAGTGGTCCCCCCCACTGTGGACAATACTCAGTGACCCCCCCACTGTGATACAATACTCAGTGACTCCCCCACTGTGATACAATACTCAGTGACCCCCCACTGTGATACAATACTAAGTGACCCCCCCACTGTGATACAATACTCAGTGACCCCCAACTGTGATACATTACTCAGTGACCCCCCCCATTGTGATACAATACTCAGTGACCCCCCCACTGTGATACAATACTCAGTGACCCCCCACTGTGATACAATACTCAGTGACCCCCCCACTGTGATACAATACTCAGTGACCCCCCCACTTTGATACAATACTCAGTGACCCCCCCAATGTGATACAATACTCAGTGACCCCCGCACTGTGATACAATACTCAGTGCCCACCCCCCCCCACTGTGATGCAATACGCAGTGACCCCCCGACTGTGATACAACACTCGGTGACCCCCCCACTGTGAAATATTACTCAGTGACCCCCCCATTGTGATACAATACTCAATGACCCCCCACTGTGATACAATACTCAGTGACCCCCCCCACTGTGATACAATACTCAGTAACCCCCCCACTGTGATAAAATACTCAGATACCCCACCTCACTGTGATACAATACTCAGTGACCCCCCAACTGTGATACAATACTCAGTAACCCCCCCCCCACTGTGATACAATACTCAGTGACCCCCCCACTGTGATACAATACTCAGTGACCCCCCCACTGTGATACAATACTCAGTGACCCCCCCACTGTGATACAATACTCAGTGACCCCCACTGTGATACAATACTCAATGACCCCCCCAACTGTCATACAATACTCAGTGACCCCCACCCGCACTGTGATACAATACTCAGTGACCCCCCCACTGTGATACAATACTCAGTGACCCCCCCACTGTGATAAAATAATCAGTGACCCCCACTGTGATACAATACTCAATGACCCCCCCACTGTGATACAATACTCCGTGACCCCCTGACTGTGATACAATACTCAGTGACCCCCCCACTGTGATACCATACTCTGTGACCCCCCCACTGTGATACAATACTCAGTGACCCCCCGACTGTGATACAATACTCAGTGACCCCCCCACTGTAATACAATACTCAGTGACCCCCCCACTGTGATACAATACTCAGTGACCCAACGACTGTAATACAATAATCAGTGACCCCCCCACTGTGATACAATACTCAGTGACCCCCCCACAGTGATAAAGTACTCAGTGACCCCCCACTGTGACACAATACTCCGTGACCACCCACTGTGGTACAATACTCAGTAACCCCCCCACTGTGATACAATAGTAAGTGACCCCCCACTGTGATACCATTCTCAGTGACCCCCCCACTGTGATACAATACTCAGTGACCCCCCCGCACTGTGATACAATACTCAGTGACCCCCCCACTGTGATACAATACTCAGTGACCCACCCACTGTGATAAATTACTCAGTGCTCCCCCACTGTGATACAATACTCAGTGACCCCCCCACTGTGACACAATACTCCGTGACCACCCACTGTGGTACAATACTCAGTAACCCCCCCACTGTGATACAATAGTAAGTGACCCCCCACTGTGATACCATTCTCAGTGACCCCCCCACTGTGATACAATACTCAGTGACCCCCCCCGCACGGTGATACAATACTCAGTGACCCCCCCACTGTGATACAATACTCTGTGACCCACCCACTGTGATAAATTACTCAGTGACCCCCCCTTTGTGATACAATTCTCAGTGACCCCCCCACTGTGATACAATACTCAGTGACCCCCCCAACTGTGATACAATACTCAGTGACTACCCACTATGACACAATACTCAGTGACCCCCCCACTGTGACACAATACTCAGTGACCCAATGACTGTAATACAATACTCAGTGACCCCCCCACTGTGATACAATACTCAGTGACCTGCCCCCACTGTGATACAATACTCAGTGATCCCCCACTGTGATACAATACTCAGTGACCTGCCCCCACTGTGATACAATACTCAGTGATCCCCCACTGTGATACAATACTCAGTGACCCCCCCTTTGTGATACAATTCTCAGTGACCCCCCCACTGTGATACAATACTCAGTGACCCCCCCAACTGTGTACAATACTCAGTGACCCCCCCCACTGTGATACAGTACTCAATGACTCCCCCTCTGTGATACAATACTCAGTGACCCCCCACTGTGATACAATACTCAGTGACCCCCCACTGTGACACAAAACTCAGTGACCCCCCAACTGTGATACAATACTCAGTGACACCCCCACTGTGATAAAATAATCAGTGCCCCCCCACTGTAATACAATACTCAGTGACACCCCCAATGTGATACAATACTCAGTGACCCCCTCACTGTGATACAATACTCAGTGACCCACCCCCACTGTGATACAATACTCAGTGATCCCCCACTGTGATACAATGCTCAGTGACCCCCCACAGTGATACCATACTCAGTGACCCCCCCACTGTGTTACAATACTCCGTGACCACCCACTGTGATACAATACTCAGTGACCCCCCCACTGTGATACAATAGTCAGTGACCCCCCACTGTGATACAATTCTCAGTGACCACCCCACTGTGATACAATACTCAGTGACCACCCCCACTGTGATAAAATACTCAGTGACCCCCCCACTGTGATACAATACTCAGTGACCCCCCCCACTGTGATAAATTACTCAGTGACCCCCCCTTTGTGATACAATTCCCAGTGACCCCCCCACTGTGATACAATACTCAGTGTCCCCCCCCACTGTGTACAATATTCAGTGACCCCCCCACTGTGATACAATCCTCAGTGACTCCCCCACTATGATACAATACTCAGTGACCCCCCACTGTGATACAATACTCAGTGACCCCCCCACTGTGATACAAAACTCAGTGACCCCCAACTGTTATACAATACTCAGTAACCCCCCACTGTGACACAAAACTCAGTGACCCCCCCACTGTGATACAATACTCAGTGACCCCCCACTGTGATACAATACTCAGTGACCACCCCACTGTGATACAATTCTCAGTGACCCCCCCTTTCTGATGCAATTCTCAGTGACCCCCCCCACTGTGATATAATACTCCGTGACCCCCCACTGTGATACAATACTCAGTGACCCGCCCCCCCACTGTGATACAATACTCAGTGACTCCCCCACTGTGATACAATACTCAGTGACCCCCCACTGTGATACAATACTCAGTGACCCCCCACTGTGATACAATACTCAGTGACCGCTGCACTGTGATACAATACTCACTGACCCCCCACACTGATACAATACTCAGTGACCCCCCACTGTGATACAATACTCAGTGACCCCCCACTGTGATACAATAATCAGTGACCCCCCCACTGTGATTCAATACTCAGTGACCCCCCACTATGACACAATACTCAGTGACCCCCCCACTGTGATACAATACTCAGTGATCCAACGACTGTAATACAATACTCAGTGACCCCCCCACTGTGATACAATACTCAGTGACCCGCCCCCACTGTGATACAACACTCAGTGATCCCCCACTGTGATACAATACTCAGTGACCCCCCCACAGAGATACAATACTCAGTGACCCCCCCACTGTGATACAATACTCCGTGACCACCCACTGTGATACAATACTCAGTGACCCCCCTCTGTGATACAATAGTCAGTGACCCCCACTGTGATACAATTCGCAGTGACCCCCCCCACTGTGATACAATACTCAGTGACCCCCCCACTGTGATACAATACTCAGTGACCCCCCCACTGTGATAAATTACTCAGTGACCCCGCCTTTGTGATACAATTCTCAGTGACCCCCGCACTGTGATACAATACTCAGTGACCCCCCCCACTGTGATACAATACTCAGTGACTCCCCCACTGTGATACAATACTCAGTGAGCCCCCACTGTGATACAATACAAAGTGACCCCCCCACTGTGATACAATACTCAGTGACCCCCAACTGTGATACATTACTCAGTGCCCCCCCCATTGTGATAAAATACTCAGTGACCCCCCCACTGTGATACAATACTCAGTGACCCCCCACTGTGTTACAATACTCAGTGACCCCCCCACTGTGATACAATACTCAGTGACCCCCGCACTGTGATACAATACTCAGTGACCCCCCCCCCCACAGTGATGCAATACGCAGTGACCCCCCGACTGTGATACAATACTCGGTGACCCCCCCACTGTGAAACATTACTCAGTAACCCCCCCACTGTGATAAAATACTCAGATACCCCCCCCACTGTGATACAAAACTCAGTGACCCCCCAACTGTGATACAATACTCAGTAACCCCCCCCCACTATGATACAATACTCAGTGATCCCCCCACTGTGACACACTATTCAATGACCCCCACACTGTGATAAAATACTCAGTGACCCACCACTGTGATACAATACTCAGTGACCCCCCCACTGTGATACAATACTCAGTGACCCCCCCAACTGTCATACAATACTCAATGACCCCCCCACTGTGACACAATACTCAGTGACCCCCCCAATGTGATACAATACTCAGTGACACCCCCACTGTGATACAATACTCAGTGACCCCCCCACTGTGATACAATACTCAGTAACCCCCCCAATGTGATACAATACTCAGTGACCCTCCCTTTGTGATACAATTCTCAGTGACCCCCCCCCACTGTGATACAATACTCCGTGACCCCCCGACTGTGATACAATACTCAGTGACCCCCCACTGTGATACAATACTCAGTGACCCCCCCACTGTGATACCATACTCTGTGACCCCACCACTGTGATACAATACCCAGAGTCCCCCCACTGTGATACAATACTCAGTGACCCCCCCACTGTGCTACAATACTCAGGGACCACCTACTGTGACACAATACTCAGTGACCCCCCACTGTGATACAATACTCAGTGACCCCCCACTGTGATACAATACTCAGTGACCCCACACTGTGATAAAATACTCAGTGACCCCCCACTGTGATACAATACTCAGTGACCCCCCACTTTGATACAATAATCAGTGACCCCCCGACTGTGATACAATACTCAGTGACCCCCCACTATGACACAATACTCAGTGACACCCCCACAGTGATACAATACTCAGTGACCCCCCACATTGATACCATTCTCAGTGAGCCCCCCACTGTGATACAATACTCAGTGACCCCCACCCGCACTGTGATACAATACTCAGTGACCCCCCCACTGTGATACAATACTCAGTGACCCCCCCACTATGATAAATTACTCAGTGACCCCCCCTTTGTGATACAATTCTCAGTGACCCCCCCACTGTGATACAATACTCAGTGACCCCCCCAACTGTGTACAATACTCAGTGACCCCCCCCCACTGTGATACAATACTCAGTGACTCCCCCTCTGTGATACAATACTCAGTGACCCCTCACTGTGATACAATACTCAGTGACCCCCCCACTGTGATACAATACACAGTGACTCCCAACTGTGATACAATGCTCAGTGACCCCCCACTGTGACACAGAACTCAGTGACCCCCCCCACTGTGATACAATACTCAGTGACACCCCCACTGTGATAAAATAATCAATGCCCCCCCACTGTAATACAATACTCAGTGACACCCCCACTGTGATACAATACTCAGTGACCCCCTCACAGTGATACAATTCTCAGTGACCCCCCCAACTGTCATACAATACTCAGTGACACCCCCAAAGTGATACAATACTCAGTGACACCCCCACTGTGATACAATACTCAGTGACCCCCCCACTGTGACACAAAACTCAGTAACCCCCCCACTGTGATACAATACTCAGTGACCATCCCTTTGTGATACAATTCTCAGTGACTCCCCCCACAACTGTGATACAATACTCCGTGGCCCCCCCCCCACTGTGATACAATACTCAGTGACCCCCCACTGTGATACAATACTCAGTGGCCCCCTCACTGCGATACAATACTCTGTGACCCCCCCACTGTGATACAATACCCAGAGTCCCCCCACTGTGATACAATACTCAGTGAACCCCCCACTGTGCTACATTACTCAGGGATCCCCGACTGTGATACAATACTCATTAACCCCCCCACTGTGTTCCAATACTCAGTGACCCCCCAACTGAGATACAATACTCAGTGACCCCCACACTGTGATACAATACTCAGTTACCCCCCACTGTGATCCAATACTCAGTGACCCATCCTCCCACTGTGATCCAATACTCAGTGACCCCCCACTGTGATCCAATACTCAGTGACCCCCCCTCCCACTGTGATACAATACTCAGTGACCCCCCCAATGTGATACAATACTCAGTGCCCCCCACTGTGATACAATACTCAGTGCCCACCCCAGTGTGATACAATACTCAGTGACCCCCCCACTGTGATACAATATTCAGTGAACCCCCAATGTAACACAATACTCAGTGACCCCCCCAATGTGATACAATACTCAGTGACCACCCCCACACTGCGATACATTGCTCAGTGACCCCCCCAAATGTGATACAATACTCAGTGTCCCCCCCACTGTGATACAATACTCAGTGACACCCCAATGTGATACAATACTCAGTGACCCCCCCACTGTGAAACAATACTCAGTGACCCCCCACTGTGATACAATACTCAGTGACCCCCCACTGTGATACAATACTCAGTGACCCCCCACTGTGATACAATACTCAGTGACCCCCCACTGTGATACAATAATCAGTGACCCCCCACTGTGATACAATACTCAGTGACCCCCCACTATGACACAATACTCAGTGACCCCCCACTGTGATACCATACTCAGTGACCCCCCACTGAGATACAATACTCAGTGAACCCCCACTATGACACAATACTCAGTGACCCCCCACTGTGATACAATACTCAGTGACCCCCCACTATGACACAATACTCAGTGACCCCCCCACTGTGATACAATACTCAGTGATCCCTCACTGTGATACAATACTCCGTGACCACCCACTGTGATACAATACTCAGTGACCCCCCACTGTGATACAATACTCAGTGACCCCCCACTGTGATACAATACTCAGTGACCCCCCAATATGAAACAATACTCAGTGACCCCCCCACTGTGATACAATACTCAGTGACCCCCCACTGTGATACAATACTCAGTGACCCCCTCACTGTGATACAATAGTCAGTGACCCCCCACTGTGATACAATTCTCAGTGACCCCCCCACTGTGATACAATGCTCAGTGACCCCCCCCACTGTGATACAATACTCAGTGAACCCCCCACTGTGATACAATACTCAGTGACCCCCCACCACTGTGATAAATTACTCAGTGACGCCCCCTTTGTGATACAATTCTCAGTGACCCCCCCACTGTGATACAATACTCAGTGACCCCCCCACTCTGTACAATACTCAGTGACCCCCCTCACTGTGATACAATACTCAGTGACTCCCCCACTGTGATACAATACTCAGTGACCCACCACTGTGATACAATACTCAGTGACCCCCCTCACTGTGATACAATACTCAGTGACCCCCAACTGTGATTCAATACTCAGTGACCCCCTACTATGATACAATACTCAGTGACCCCCCCTTTGTGATGCAATTCTCAGTGACCCCCCCACTGTGATATAATACTCCGCGACCCCCCACTGTGATACAATACTCAGAGACCCCCCACTGTGATACAATACTCAGTGACCCGCCCACCCACTGTGATACAATACTCAGTGACTCCCCCACTGTGATACAATACTCAGTGACCCCCGACTGTGATACAATACTCAGTAACCCCCCACTGTGATACAATAATCAATTACCCCCCACTGTGATACAATACTCAGTGACCCCCCCCACTGTGATACAATACTCAGTGACCCACCCCCACTGTGATACAAAACTCAGTGACCCCCCACTGTGATACAATACTCTGTGACCCCCCCACTGTGATACAATACTCAGTGACCCCACACTGTGCAACAATACTCAATGACCCCCGCACTGTGATACAATACTCAGTGACCCCCCACTGTGATACAGTACTCAGTGACCCCCCCACTGTGATACAATACTCAGTGACCCCCCCACTGTGATACAATACTCAGTGACACCCTCACTGTGATACAATACTCAGTGACCCCCCACTGTGATACAATACTCAGTGACCCCCCACTGTGATACAATAATCAGTGACCCCCCCACTGTGATACAATACTCAGTGACCCCCCACTATGACACAATACTCAGTGACCCCCCCACTGTGATACAATACTCAGTGATCCAACGACTGTAATACAATACTCACTGACCCCCCCACTGTGATACAATACCCAGTGACCCGCCCCCACTGTGATACAATACTCAGTGACCCCCCCAATGTGATACAATACTCCGTGACCACCCACTGTGATACAATACTCAGTGACCCCCCCACTGTGATACAATTCTCAGTGACCCCCCCCACTGTGATACAATACTCAGTGACCCCCCCACTGTGATACAATACTCAGTGACCCCCCCACTGTGATACAATATTCAGTAACCCCCCCCACTGTGATAAATAACTCAGTGACCCCCGCTTTGTGATAAAATTCTCAGTGACCCCCCCACTGTGATACAATACTCAGTGACTCCCCCACTGTGATACAATTCTCAGTGACCCCCCCACTGTGATACAATGCTCAGTGACCCCCCCCACTGTGATACAATACTCAGTGACCCCCCCACTGTGATACAATATTCAGTAACCCCCCCCACTGTGATAAATAACTCAGTGACCCCCGCTTTGTGATAAAATTCTCAGTGACCCCCCCACTGTGATACAATACTCAGTGACTCCCCCACTGTGATACAATACTCAGTGACCCCCCCACTGTGATACAATTCTCAGTGACACCCCACTGTGATACAATACTCAGTGACCCCCCACTGTGATAACATAATCAGTGACCCCCTCACTGTAATACAATACTCAGTGACCCCCTCACTGTAATACAATACTCAGTGACCCCCCCACTGTGATACAATTCTCAGTGACCCCCCCACTGTGCTACAATATTCAGTGACCCCCCGACTGTAATAACATAATCAGAGACCCCCCCACTGTAATACAATACTCAGTGACACCCCCACTGTGATACAATACTCAGTGACCCCCCCACTGTGATACAATTCTCAGTGACACCCCCACTGTGATACAATATTCAGTGACCCCCCGACTGTGATACAATACTCAGTGACACCCCGACAGTGATACAATTCTCAGTGACCCCCCCAACTGTGATACAATACTCAGTAACCCCCCCACTGTGATACAATACTCAGTGACCCTCCGTTTGTAATACAATTCTCAGTGACCCCCCCACTGTGATACAATACTCAGTGACCCCCTCTTTGTGATACAATACTCATTGAACCCCCCCTTCTGATACAATTCTCAGTGACACCCCCACTGTGATACAATACTCAGTAACCCCCCCACTGTGATACAATACTCAGTGACCCTCCATTTGTGATACAATTCTCAGTGACCCCCCCACTGTGATACAATACTCAGTGACCCCCTCTTTGTGATACAATTCTCAGTGACCCCCCAACTGTGATACAATACTCAGTGACCCCCCCCCACTGAGATACAATACTCAGTGACCCCCCCCACTGAGATACAATACTCAGTGACCCCCCCTTTGTGATGCAATTCTCAGTGACCCCCCCTGTGATATAATACTCTGTGACCCCCCACTGAGATACAATACTCAGTGACCCCCCACTGTGATACAATACTCAGTGACCCCCCCAATGTGATACAATACTCAGTGAACCCCCCCACTGTGATACAATACTCAGTGATCCCCCCCCCACTGTGATGCAATACTCAGTGAACCCCCAATGAGATACAATGCTCAGTGACCCCCCACTGTGATACAATACTCAGTGACCTCCCCACTGTGATACAATACTCAATGGCCCCCCACTGTGATACAATACTCAGTGACCCCCCCACTGTGATACAATACTCAATGGCCCCCCACTGTGATACAATACTCAGTGACCACCCCCCCGACTGTGATACAATACTCAGTGACCCCCCACTGTGATACAATACTCAGTGACCCCCCACTGTGATACATTACTCAGTGACCTCCCCCACTGTGATACAATACTCAGTGACCCCCCGCACTGTGATACAATACTCAGTGACCCCCCACTGTGATACAATACTCAATGACCCACCACTGTGATACAATTCTCACTGACCCCCCAACGTTGATACAATACTCAGTGACCCCCCCAATGTGATACAATATTCAGTGACCCCCGCACTGTGATACAATACTCAGTGACCCCCCCACTGTGATACAATACTCAGTGACCCCCCCCGCACTGTGATACAGTACTCAGTGATCCCCCCCACTGTGATACACTATTCAGTGACCCCCACACTGTGATACAATACTCAGTGACCCCCCACTGTGATACAATACTCAGTGACCCCCCACTGTGATACAATACTCAATTACCCCCCACTGTGATACAATACTCAGTGACACATCCCCCCACTGTGATACAATACTCAGTGACCCCCCACTGTGATACAATATTCTGTGACCCCCCCACTGTGATACAATACTCAGTGACCCCACACTGTGATACAATACTCAATGACCCCCGCTTTGTGATACAATACTCAGTGACCCCCCACTGTGATACAGTACTCAGTGACCCCCCCACTGTGATACAATACTCAGTGACCCCCCCACTGTGAC
Source organism: Somniosus microcephalus (assembly GCF_052327205.1). Classification (NCBI taxonomy): domain Eukaryota; kingdom Metazoa; phylum Chordata; class Chondrichthyes; order Squaliformes; family Somniosidae; genus Somniosus; species Somniosus microcephalus. The sequence continues at coordinate 12,332,433 of NC_141006.1, read as the reverse complement.
ACAATACTCAGTGACCCTCCACTGTGTTACAATACTCAGTGACCCCCCACTGTGATACAATACTCAGTGACCCCCCACTGTGATACAATACTCAGTGACCCCCCCACTGTGATACAATACTCAGTGACCCCACACTATGACACAATACTCAGTGACCCCCCCACTGTGAGACAATACTCAGTGATCCAACGACTGTAATACAATACTCACTGACCCCACTCTGTGATACAATACTCAGTGACCCGCCCCCACTGTGATACAATACTCAGTGATCCCCCACTGTGATACAATACTCAGTGACACCCCAACAGTGATACAATACTCAGTGACCCCCCCACTGTGATACAATACTCCGTGACCACCCACTGTGATACAATACTCGGTGACCCCCCCACTGTGATACAATATTCAGTAACCCCCCACGGTGATACAATTCTCAGTGACCCCCCCACTGTGATACAATACTCAGTGACCCCCCCAATGTGATACAATACTCAGTGACCCCCCCCACTGTGATACAATACTCAGTGGCCCCCCCCCACTGTGATAAATAACTCAATGACCCCCGCTTTGTGATAAAATTCTCAGTGACCCCCCCACTGTGATACAATACTCAGTGACCCCCCCCCCACTGTGGACAGTACTCAGTGACCCCCCCCCCACTGTGATACAATTCTCAGTGACTCCCCCACTGTGATACAATACTCAGTGACCCCCCACTGTGATAAACTATTCATTGACCCCGACACTGTGATACAATAGTCAGTGACCCCCCACTGTGATACAATACTCAGTGACTCCCCCACTGTGATACAATACTCAGTGACCCCCCCACTGTGATAAAATAATCAGTAACCCCCCCACTGTAATACAATACTCAGTGACACCCCCACTGTGATACAATACTCAGTGACCCCCCCACTGTGATACAATTCTCAGTGACTCCCCCACTGTGATACAATATTCAATGACCCCCCGACTGTGATACAATACTCAGTGACCCCCCGACAGTGATACAATTCTCAGTGACCACCCCAACTGTGATACAATACTCAGTGACCCCCCCACTGTGATACAATACTCATTGAACCCCCCCTTGTGATACAATTCTCAGTGACACCCCCACTGTGATACAATACTCATTGACTCCCCAGCACTGTGATACAATACTCAGTGACTCGCCAATCTCACCGACACTCTTTAATATTTACATAAATGGATTGGCAAAACTACTTGAACAATCTACAGCACCCGGCCTCACCCTATATGAATCCAAGGTTAAATTCCTCCTCTATGCAGACGACCTGGTTCTGCTGTCACCTACTAAAGAGGGGCTACAGCAAAACCTGGACCTGCTGGAGTCGTACTGCCAGACTTGGGCCCTGACAATAAATCCCCAAAAAACCAAAGTCCTTGTGTTCCAGCAAAGATCCAAACATCAGGGACCCAAAATAAATTTCACAGTAGGAACAACCAAAATTGAACAAACCACTAACTACACATACTTGGGCTTAAAAATCAGTTCTACGGGAAACTTCAAACTGGCTGTGAATGAACTGAAAGAGAAAGCAAGAAGGGCTTTCTATGCCATCAAAAAATCAATCCAAATAGAAATCCCAATTAGCATTTGGCTCAAAATTTTCAAATCAGTAATTGAACCAATTGCACTCTATGGCAGTGAGGTCTGGGGACCGCTAACTCAACAAGAATTTGCAAAATGGGACAAACACCCAATTGAGATCCTGCATGCAGAATTCTGTAAAAGTATCCTCCGGACTCAAAGGAAAACAGTAAACAATGCATGCAGGGCGGAACTAGGCCAATATCCATTAATAATCACTATCCAAAAAAGAGCCACCAAATTTTGGAATCACCTACAAATGAGCAATCCCCAATGCTATCACTACGACGCCCTGAAATGCCAAGAGCTGACCATAAAGAAGAATACCCTCAGTCAACTAGTCCTGGGACTCAGTGAAGTAACTACTAACAATACTAACAATAACCAGCCCCAGGACAGTGACAGGGTAACACAAAGAATTCGACCCAACACAATCGTCGCTAAGCAAAAGGAAAAATATCTGACATATTGGGCAGAAACAACAAAAACCCAAAGCAAACTCAATTGCTACTTGGCCCTAAACAGACAATACAACATAGCTGATTACCTGACCATGGTAAAGGATAACAAACTGAGAAGAACCTTGACAAGGTACAGACTTAGCGAACATAGCCTAGCGATCGAAAAAGGCAGACACAGGCAGACCAGGCTGCCAAGAGAGGACAGGATATGCTCGCACTGCAGTCAGGGAGTGGTGGAGACAGAGATGCACTTCCTCACAGCTTGTGGAAAATATCAGGGCATCAGGGAGAATTTCTACCAAAAATTCTCACAAATATGCCCTGATTTCAGAAATCTGAATGACAACCAAAAACTCCCATTCCTACTGGGAGAGGAGAGAAGCTGTTTAACACTGGCGGCACGCTATGTTACAGCTTGCCATGAACAGAGAGCCAACCAGTAAACTAAGAAAAGAATATATATAAACAATGCGAATGTATATTTATACACTCAGGGATATACCTGTTTATACACTGTATGAATAGAACTGCGTTTATGTGGTAAACCATAAATGTATTTTGATGCTTTGGCAACATAAGATGTAACTTATCATGCCAATAAAGCGATTTGAATTGTGAATTGTGAATTGTGACTCCCCCAACTGTGATACAATACTCAGTGACACCCCACTGTGATACAAAACTCGGTGACCCCCCACTGTGATACAATACTCAGTGCCTCCCCCACTGTGATACAATACTCAGTGACCCCCCCACTTTGATACAATACTCAGTGACCCCCCCAATGTGATACAATGCTCAGTGACCCCCCCACTGTGATACAATACTCAGTGACCCCCCCGCACTGTGATGCAATACTCAGTGAACCCCCAATGTGATACAATGCTCAGTGTCCCCCCACTGTGGTACAATACTCAGTGCCCCCCCAATGTGATACAATACTCAGTGACCTCCCCACTGTGATACAATACTCAATGGCCCCCCACTGTGATACAATACTCAGTGACCCCCCCCACTGTGATACAATACTCAGTGACCCCCCACTGTGATACAACACTCAGTGACCCCCCACTGTGATACAATACACAGTGACCCCCCCACTGTGATACAATACTCAATGGCCCCCCACTGTGATACAATACTCAGTGACCACCCCCCCCCCACTGTGATACAATAGTCAGTGACCCCCCACTGTGATACAATACTCAGTGACCCCCCACTGTGATACATTACTCAGTGACCCTCCCCACTGTGATACAATACTCAGTGACCCCCCGCACTGTGATACAATACTCAGTGACCCCCCACTGTGATACAATACTCAGTGACCCCCCACTGTGATACAATACTCACTGACCCCCCCACTTTGATACAATACTCAGTGACCCCCCCAATGTGATACAATATTCAGTGACCCCTGCACTGTGATACTAAACTCAATGACCCCCCCACTGTGATACAATACACAATGACCCCCCACAGTGATACAATACTCAGTGACCCCCCCACTGTGATACAATACTCAATGGCCCCCCACTGCGTTACAATACTCAGTGACCCCCCCCCACTGTGATACAATACTCAGTGAGCCCCCCACTGTGATAAAATACTCAGTGACCCCCCCACTGTGATACAATACTCAGTGACCCCCACTGTCATACAATGCTCAGTGACCTCCCCCCCACTGTGATACAATACTCAGTGATCCACCCCACTGTGATACACTACTCAGTGACCACTACACTGTGACACAATACTCAGTGACACCCCACTGTGATACAATACTCAGTGACCCCCCCAACGTGATACAATACTCAGTGACCCCCCCACTGTGATAAAATACTCAGTAACCCCCCCCACTGTGATACAATAATCAGTGACCCCCCCAATGTGATACAATACTCAGTGACACCCGCACTGTGATACAATACTCAGTGACCCCCCCACTGTGATACAATTCTCAGTGAACACCCGACTGTGATACAATACTCAGTGACCCCCCGCTGTGATAGAATACTCAGTGACCCCCCCAAAGTGATACAATTCTCAGTGACCCCCCCAAATGTGATACAATACTCAGTGACCCCCCCACTGTGATAAAATACTCAATGACCCCCGCAATGTGATACAATACTCAGTGAAACCCCCACTGTGATACAATACTCAGTGACTCCCCCCCCAATGTGATACAATACTCAGTAACCCCCCCACTGTGATACAATAATCAGTGACCCCCCCAATGTGATACAATACTCAGTGAAACCCCCACTGTGATACAATACACAGTGACTCCCCCCGCCACTGTGATACAATACTCAGTAACCCCCCCACTGTGATACAGTTCTCAGTGACCCCCCACTTTGATACAATACTCCGTGACCCCCCCACTGTGATACAATACTCAGTGACCCCCCACTGTGATACACTACTCAGTGACCCCCTACTGTGATAAAATACTGAGTGACCCCATCACTGTGATACGAAACTCAGTAACCCCCCCACTGTGATACAATACTCAGTGACCCCCCGCACTGTGATACAATACTCAGTGACCCCCCACTGTGATACAATACTCAATGACCCACCACTGTGATACAATTCTCACTGACCCCCCAACGTTGATACAATACTCAGTGACCCCCCAATGTGATACAATATTCAGTGACCTCCGCACTGTGATACAATACTCAGTGACCCCCCCACTGTGATACAATACTCAGTGACCCCCCCCGCACTGTGATACAATACTCAGTGATCCCCCCCACTGTGATACAGTATTCAGTGACCCCCACACTGTGATACAATACTCAGTGACCCCCCACTGTGATACAATACTCAGTGACCCCCCACTGTGATACAATACTCAATTACCCCCCACTGTGATACAATACTCAGTGACCCCCCCCACTGTGATACAATACTCAGTGACCCACCCCCCCACTGTGATACAATACTCAGTGACCCCCCACTGTGATACAATACTCTGTGACCCCCCCACTGTGATACAATACTCAGTGACCCCACACTGTGATACAATACTCAATGACCCCCGCTTTGTGATACAATACTCAGTGACCCCCCACTGTGATACAGTACTCAGTGACCCCCCCACTGTGATACAATACTCAGTGACCCCCCCACTGTGATACAATACTCAAGGACCCCCCACTGTGTTACAATACTCAGTGACCCCCCACTGTGATACAATACTCAGTGACCCCCCACTGTGATACAATACTCAGTGACCCCCCACTGTGATACAATAATCAGTGACCCCCCCACTGTGATACAATACTCAGTGACCCCACACTATGACACAATACTCAGTGACCCCCCACTGTGATACAATACTCAGTGATCCAACGACTGTAATACAATACTCACTGACCCCCGTCTGTGATACAATACTCAGTGACCCGCCCCCACTGTGATACAATACTCAGTGATCCCCCACTGTGATACAATACTCAGTGACACCCCAACAGTGATACAATACTCAGTGACCCCCCCACTGTGATACAATACTCCGTGACCACCCACTGTGATACAATACTCGGTGGCCCCCCCACTGTGATACAATAGTCAGTAACCCCCCACGGTGATACAATTCTCAGTGACCCCCCCACTGTGATACAATACTCAGTGACCCCCCCCACTGTGATACAATACTCAGTGACCCCCCCACTGTGATACAATACTCAGTGGCCCCCCCCCCACTGTGATAAATAACTCAATGACCCCCGCTTTGTGATAAAATTCTCAGTGACCCCCCCACTGTGATACAATACTCAGTGACCCCCCCCCCACTGTGGACAATACTCAGTGACACCCCCCCACTGTGATACAATTCTCAGTGACTCCCCCACTGTGATACAATACTCAGTGACCCCCCCACTTTGATACAATACTCAGTGACCCCCCCACTTTGATACAATACTCAGTGACCCCCCCAATGTGACACAATACTCAGTGACCCCCCACTGTGATACAATACTCAGTGACCCCCCACTGTGATACAATACTCAGTGACCCCACACTGTGATAAAATACTCAGTGACCCCCCACTGTGATACAATACTCAGTGACCCCCCACTTTGATACAATAACCAGTGACCCCCCGACTGTGATACAATACTCAGTGACCCCCCACTATGACACAATACTCAGTGACACCCCCACTGTGATACAATACTCAGTGACCCCCCACTGTGATACCATTCTCAGTGAGCCCCCCACTGTGATACAATACTCAGTGACCCCCACCCGCACTGTGATACAATACTCAGTGACCCCCCCACTGTGATACAGTACTCAGTGACCCCCCCACTATGATAAATTACTCAGTGACCCCCCCTTTGTGATACAATTCTCAGTGACCCCCCCACTGTGATACAATACTCAGTGACCCCCCCAACTGTGTACAATACTCAGTGACCCCCCCCCACTGTGATACAATACTCAGTGACTACCCCTCTGTGATACAATACTCAGTGACCCCCCACTGTGATACAATACTCAGTGACCCCCCCACTGTGATACAATACACAGTGACTCCCAACTGTGATACAATGCTCAGTGACCCCCCACTGTGACACAGAACTCAGTGACCCCCCCCACTGTGATACAATACTCAGTGACACCCCCACTGTGATAAAATAATCAATGCCCCCCCACTGTAATACAATACTCAGTGACACCCCCACTGTGATACAATACTCAGTGACCCCCTCACAGTGATACAATTCTCAGTGACCCCCGCAACTGTCATACAATACTCAATACACTACAATACTCAGTGACCCCCCCACTGTGATACAATACTCAGTGACCCCCCCACTGTGACACAAAACTCAGTAACCCCCCCACTGTGATACAATACTCAGTGACCATCCCTTTGTGATACAATTCTCAGTGACTCCCCCCACAACTGTGATACAATACTCCGTGACCCCCCCCCCACTGTGATACAATACTCAGTGACCCCCCACTGTGATACAATACTCAGTGGCCCCCTCACTGCGATACAATACTCTGTGACCCCCCCACTGTGATACAATACCCAGAGTCCCCCCACTGTGATACAATACTCAGTGAACCCCCCACTGTGCTACATTACTCAGGGATCCCCGACTGTGATACAATACTCATTAACCCCCCCACTGTGTTCCAATACTCAGTGACCCCCCAACTGAGATACAATACTCAGTGACCCCCACACTGTGATACAATACTCAGTTACCCCCCACTGTGATCCAATACTCAGTGACCCATCCTCCCACTGTGATCCAATACTCAGTGACCCCCCACTGTGATCCAATACTCAGTGACCCCCCTCCCACTGTGATACAATACTCAGTGACCCCCCCAATGTGATACAATACTCAGTGCCCCCCACTGTGATACAATACTCAGTGCCCACCCCAGTGTGATACAATACTCAGTGACCCCCCCACTGTGATACAATACTCAGTGATCCAACGACTGTAATACAATACTCACTGACCCCACTCTGTGATACAATACTCAGTGACCCGCCCCCACTGTGATACAATACTCAGTGATCCCCCACTGTGATACAATACTCAGTGACACCCCAACAGTGATACAATACTCAGTGACCCCCCCACTGTGATACAATACTCCGTGACCACCCACTGTGATACAATACTCGGTGACCCCCCCACTGTGATACAATATTCAGTAACCCCCCACGGTGATACAATTCTCAGTGACCCCCCCACTGTGATACAATACTCAGTGACCCCCCCCACTGTGATACAATACTCAGTGACCCCCCCACTGTGATACAATACTCAGTGGCCCCCCCCCCACTGTGATAAATAACTCAATGACCCCCGCTTTGTGATAAAATTCTCAGTGACCCCCCCACTGTGATACAATACTCAGTGACCCCCCCCCCACTGTGGACAATACTCAGTGACACCCCCCCACTGTGATATAATTCTCAGTGACTCCCCCACTGTGATACAATACTCAGTGACCCCCCCACTTTGATACAATACTCAGTGACCCCCCCACTTTGATACAATACTCAGTGACCCCCCCAATGTGACACAATACTCAGTGACCCCCCACTGTGATACAATACTCAGTGACCCCCCACTGTGATACAATACTCAGTGACCCCACACTGTGATAAAATACTCAGTGACCCCCCACTGTGATACAATACTCAGTGACCCCCCACTTTGATACAATAACCAGTGACCCCCCGACTGTGATACAATACTCAGTGACCCCCCACTATGACACAATACTCAGTGACACCCCCACTGTGATACAATACTCAGTGACCCCCCACTGTGATACCATTCTCAGTGAGCCCCCCACTGTGATACAATACTCAGTGACCCCCACCCGCACTGTGATACAATACTCAGTGACCCCCCCACTGTGATACAGTACTCAGTGACCCCCCCACTATGATAAATTACTCAGTGACCCCCCCTTTGTGATACAATTCTCAGTGACCCCCCCACTGTGATACAATACTCAGTGACCCCTCCAACTGTGTACAATACTCAGTGACCCCCCCCCACTGTGATACAATACTCAGTGACTCCCCCTCTGTGATACAATACTCAGTGACCCCCCACTGTGATACAATACTCAGTGATCCCCCCCACTGTGATACAGTATTCAGTGACCCCCACACTGTGATACAATACTCAGTGACCCCCCACTGTGATACAATACTCAGTGACCCCCCACTGTGATACAATACTCAATTACCCCCCACTGTGATACAATACTCAGTGACCCCCCCACTGTGATACAATACTCAGTGACCCACCCCCCCACTGTGATACAATACTCAGTGACCCCCCACTGTGATACAATACTCTGTGACCCCCCCACTGTGATACAATACTCAGTGACCCCACACTGTGATACAATACTCAATGACCCCCGCTTTGTGATACAATACTCAGTGACCCCCCACTGTGATACAGTACTCAGTGACCCCCCCACTGTGATACAATACTCAGTGACCCCCCCACTGTGATACAATACTCAAGGACCCCCCACTGTGTTACAATACTCAGTGACCCCCCACTGTGATACAATACTCAGTGACCCCCCACTGTGATACAATACTCAGTGACCCCCCACTGTGATACAATAATCAGTGACCCCCCCACTGTGATACAATACTCAGTGACCCCACACTATGACACAATACTCAGTGACCCCCCACTGTGATACAATACTCAGTGATCCAACGACTGTAATACAATACTCACTGACCCCCGTCTGTGATACAATACTCAGTGACCCGCCCCCACTGTGATACAATACTCAGTGATCCCCCACTGTGATACAATACTCAGTGACACCCCAACAGTGATACAATACTCAGTGACCCCCCCACTGTGATACAATACTCCGTGACCACCCACTGTGATACAATACTCGGTGGCCCCCCCACTGTGATACAATAGTCAGTAACCCCCCACGGTGATACAATTCTCAGTGACCCCCCCACTGTGATACAATACTCAGTGACCCCCCCCACTGTGATACAATACTCAGTGACCCCCCCACTGTGATACAATACTCAGTGGCCCCCCCCCCACTGTGATAAATAACTCAATGACCCCCGCTTTGTGATAAAATTCTCAGTGACCCCCCCACTGTGATACAATACTCAGTGACCCCCCCCCCACTGTGGACAATACTCAGTGACACCCCCCCACTGTGATACAATTCTCAGTGACTCCCCCACTGTGATACAATACTCAGTGACCCCCCCACTTTGATACAATACTCAGTGACCCCCCCACTTTGATACAATACTCAGTGACCCCCCCAATGTGACACAATACTCAGTGACCCCCCACTGTGATACAATACTCAGTGACCCCCCACTGTGATACAATACTCAGTGACCCCACACTGTGATAAAATACTCAGTGACCCCCCACTGTGATACAATACTCAGTGACCCCCCACTTTGATACAATAACCAGTGACCCCCCGACTGTGATACAATACTCAGTGACCCCCCACTATGACACAATACTCAGTGACACCCCCACTGTGATACAATACTCAGTGACCCCCCACTGTGATACCATTCTCAGTGAGCCCCCCACTGTGATACAATACTCAGTGACCCCCACCCGCACTGTGATACAATACTCAGTGACCCCCCCACTGTGATACAGTACTCAGTGACCCCCCCACTATGATAAATTACTCAGTGACCCCCCCTTTGTGATACAATTCTCAGTGACCCCCCCACTGTGATACAATACTCAGTGACCCCCCCAACTGTGTACAATACTCAGTGACCCCCCCCCACTGTGATACAATACTCAGTGACTCCCCCTCTGTGATACAATACTCAGTGACCCCCCACTGTGATACAATACTCAGTGACCCCCCCACTGTGATACAATACACAGTGACTCCCAACTGTGATACAATGCTCAGTGACCCCCCACTGTGACACAGAACTCAGTGACCCCCCCCACTGTGATACAATACTCAGTGACACCCCCACTGTGATAAAATAATCAATGCCCCCCCACTGTAATACAATACTCAGTGACACCCCCACTGTGATACAATACTCAGTGACCCCCTCACAGTGATACAATTCTCAGTGACCCCCGCAACTGTCATACAATACTCAATACACTACAATACTCAGTGACCCCCCCACTGTGATACAATACTCAGTGACCCCCCCACTGTGACACAAAACTCAGTAACCCCCCCACTGTGATACAATACTCAGTGACCATCCCTTTGTGATACAATTCTCAGTGACTCCCCCCACAACTGTGATACAATACTCCGTGACCCCCCCCCCACTGTGATACAATACTCAGTGACCCCCCACTGTGATACAATACTCAGTGGCCCCCTCACTGCGATACAATACTCTGTGACCCCCCCACTGTGATACAATACCCAGAGTCCCCCCACTGTGATACAATACTCAGTGAACCCCCCACTGTGCTACATTACTCAGGGATCCCCGACTGTGATACAATACTCATTAACCCCCCCACTGTGTTCCAATACTCAGTGACCCCCCAACTGAGATACAATACTCAGTGACCCCCACACTGTGATACAATACTCAGTTACCCCCCACTGTGATCCAATACTCAGTGACCCATCCTCCCACTGTGATCCAATACTCAGTGACCCCCCACTGTGATCCAATACTCAGTGACCCCCCTCCCACTGTGATACAATACTCAGTGACCCCCCCAATGTGATACAATACTCAGTGCCCCCCACTGTGATACAATACTCAGTGCCCACCCCAGTGTGATACAATACTCAGTGACCCCCCCACTGTGATACAATACTCAGTGATCCAACGACTGTAATACAATACTCACAGACCCCACTCTGTGATACAATACTCAGTGACCCGCCCCCACTGTGATACAATACTCAGTGATCCCCCACTGTGATACAATACTCAGTGACACCCCAACAGTGATACAATACTCAGTGACCCCCCCACTGTGATACAATACTCCGTGACCACCCACTGTGATACAATACTCGGTGACCCCCCCACTGTGATACAATATTCAGTAACCCCCCACGGTGATACAATTCTCAGTGACCCCCCCACTGTGATACAATACTCAGTGACCCCCCCCACTGTGATACAATACTCAGTGACCCCCCCACTGTGATACAATACTCAGTGGCCCCCCCCCCACTGTGATAAATAACTCAATGACCCCCGCTTTGTGATAAAATTCTCAGTGACCCCCCCACTGTGATACAATACTCAGTGACCCCCCCCCCACTGTGGACAATACTCAGTGACACCCCCCCACTGTGATATAATTCTCAGTGACTCCCCCACTGTGATACAATACTCAGTGACCCCCCCACTTTGATACAATACTCAGTGACCCCCCCACTTTGATACAATACTCAGTGACCCCCCCAATGTGACACAATACTCAGTGACCCCCCACTGTGATACAATACTCAGTGACCCCCCACTGTGATACAATACTCAGTGACCCCACACTGTGATAAAATACTCAGTGACCCCCCACTGTGATACAATACTCAGTGACCCCCCACTTTGATACAATAACCAGTGACCCCCCGACTGTGATACAATACTCAGTGACCCCCCACTATGACACAATACTCAGTGACACCCCCACTGTGATACAATACTCAGTGACCCCCCACTGTGATACCATTCTCAGTGAGCCCCCCACTGTGATACAATACTCAGTGACCCCCACCCGCACTGTGATACAATACTCAGTGACCCCCCCACTGTGATACAGTACTCAGTGACCCCCCCACTATGATAAATTACTCAGTGACCCCCCCTTTGTGATACAATTCTCAGTGACCCCCCCACTGTGATACAATACTCAGTGACCCCCCCAACTGTGTACAATACTCAGTGACCCCCCCCCACTGTGATACAATACTCAGTGACTCCCCCTCTGTGATACAATACTCAGTGACCCCCCACTGTGATACAATACTCAGTGACCCCCCCACTGTGATACAATACACAGTGACTCCCAACTGTGATACAATGCTCAGTGACCCCCCACTGTGACACAGAACTCAGTGACCCCCCCCACTGTGATACAATACTCAGTGACACCCCCACTGTGATAAAATAATCAATGCCCCCCCACTGTAATACAATACTCAGTGACACCCCCACTGTGATACAATACTCAGTGACCCCCTCACAGTGATACAATTCTCAGTGACCCCCCCAACTGTCATACAATACTCAATACACTACAATACTCAGTGACCCCCCCACTGTGATACAATACTCAGTGACCCCCCCAAAGTGATACAATACTCAGTGACACCCCCACTGTGATACAATACTCAGTGACACCCCCACTGTGACACAAAACTCAGTAACCCCCCCACTGTGATACAATACTCAGTGACCATCCCTTTGTGATACAATTCTCAGTGACTCCCCCCACAACTGTGATACAATACTCCGTGACCCCCCCCCCACTGTGATACAATACTCAGTGACCCCCCACTGTGATACAATACTCAGTGGCCCCCTCACTGCGATACAATACTCTGTGACCCCCCCACTGTGATACAATACCCAGAGTCCCCCCACTGTGATACAATACTCAGTGAACCCCCCACTGTGCTACATTACTCAGGGATCCCCGACTGTGATACAATACTCATTAACCCCCCCACTGTGTTCCAATACTCAGTGACCCCCCAACTGAGATACAATACTCAGTGACCCCCACACTGTGATACAATACTCAGTTACCCCCCACTGTGATCCAATACTCAGTGACCCATCCTCCCACTGTGATCCAATACTCAGTGACCCCCCACTGTGATCCAATACTCAGTGACCCCCCTCCCACTGTGATACAATACTCAGTGACCCCCCCAATGTGATACAATACTCAGTGCCCCCCACTGTGATACAATACTCAGTGCCCACCCCAGTGTGATACAATACTCAGTGACCACCCCCACACTGCGATACATTGCTCAGTGACCCCCCCAAATGTGATACAATACTCAGTGACACCCCAATGTGATACAATACTCAGTGACCCCCCCACTGTGAAACAATACTCAGTGACCCCTCACTGTGATACAATACTCAGTGACCCCCCAGTGTGATACAATACTCAGTGACCCCCCACTGTGATACAATACTCAGTGACCCCCCACTGTGATACAATAATCAGTGACCCCCCACTGTGATACAATACTCAGTGACCCCCCACTATGACACAATACTCAGTGACCCCCCCACTGTGATACCATACTCAGTGACCCCCCACTGAGATACAATACTCAGTGAACCCCCACTATGACACAATACTCAGTGACCCCCCCACTGTGATACAATACTCAGTGACCCCCCACTATGACACAATACTCAGTGACCCCCCCACTGTGATACAATACTCAGTGATCCCTCACTGTGATACAATACTCAGTGACCCCCCCACTGTGATACAATACTCCGTGACCACCCACTGTGATACAATACTCAGTGACCCCCCACTGTGATACAATACTCAGTGACCCCCCACTGTGATACAATACTCAGTGACCCCCCAATATGAAACAATACTCAGTGACCCCCCCACTGTGATACAATACTCAGTGACCCCCCACTGTGATACAATACTCAGTGACCCCCTCACTGTGATACAATAGTCAGTGACCCCCCACTGTGATACAATTCTCAATGACCCCCCCACTGTGATACAATACTCAGTGACCCCCCCCACTGTGATACAATACTCAGTGAACCCCCCACTGTGATACAATACTCAGTGACCCCCCACCACTGTGATAAATTACTCAGTGACGCCCCCTTTGTGATACAATTCTCAGTGACCCCCCCACTGTGATACAATACTCAGTGACCCCCCCACTCTGTACAATACTCAGTGACCCCCCTCACTGTGATACAATACTCAGTGACTCCCCCACTGTGATACAATACTCAGTGACCCACCACTGTGATACAATACTCAGTGACCCCCCTCACTGTGATACAATACTCAGTGACCCCCAACTGTGATTCAATACTCAGTGACCCCCCACTGTGACACAATACTCAGTGACCCCCCCACTGTGATACAATAGTCAGTGACCCCCCCACTGTGATACAATACTCAGTGACCCCCCGACTGTGATACAATACTCAGTGACCCCCCACTGTGATACAATACTCAGTGACCCCCTACTGTGATACAATACTCAGTGACCCCCCCCTTTGTGATGCAATTCTCAGTGACCCCCCCACTGTGATATAATACTCCGCGACCCCCCACTGTGATACAATACTCAGAGACCCCCCACTGTGATACAATACTCAGTGACCCGCCCACCCACTGTGATACAATACTCAGTGACTCCCCCACTGTGATACAATACTCAGTGACCCCCCACTGTGATACAATACTCAGTAACCCCCCACTGTGATACAATAATCAATTACCCCCCACTGTGATACAATACTCAGTGACCCCCCCCCACTGTGATACAATACTCAGTGACCCACCCCCACTGTGATACAATACTCAGTGACCCCCCACTGTGATACAATAGTCTGTGACCCCCCCACTGTGATACAATACTCAGTGACCCCACACTGTGCAACAATACTCAATGACCCCCGCACTGTGATACAATACTCAGTGACCCCCCACTGTGATACAGTACTCAGTGACCCCCCCACTGTGATACAATACTCAGTGACCCCCCCACTGTGATACAATACTCAGTGACACCCTCACTGTGATACAATACTCAGTGACCCCCCACTGTGATACAATACTCAGTGACCCCCCACTGTGATACAATAATCAGTGACCCCCCCACTGTGATACAATACTCAGTGACCCCCCACTATGACACAATACTCAGTGACCCCCCCACTGTGATACAATACTCAGTGATCCAACGACTGTAATACAATACTCACTGACCCCCCCACTGTGATACAATACCCAGTGACCCGCCCCCACTGTGATACAATACTCAGTGACCCCCCACTGTGATACAATACTCAGTGACCCCCCCACTGTGATACAATACTCAGTGATCCAACGACTGTAATACAATACTCACTGACCCCCCCACTGTGATACAATACCCAGTGACCCGCCCCCACTGTGATACAATACTCAGTGACCCCCCACTGTGATACATTACTCAGTGACCCCCCACAGTGATACAATACTCAGTGACCCCCCACAGTGATACAATACTCCGTGACCACCCACTGTGATACAATACTCAGTGACCCCCCACTGTGATACAACTCTCAGTGACCCCCCCACTGTGATACAATACTCAGTGACCCCCCCCACTGTGATACAATACTCAGTGACCCCCCCACTGTGATACAATATTCAGTAACCCCCCCCACTGTGATAAATAACTCAGTGACCCCCGCTTTGTGATAAAATTCTCAGTGACCCCCCGACTGTGATACAATACTCAGTGACGCCCCCACTGTGGACAATACACAGTGACCCCCCCCCACTGTGATACAATACTCAGTGACTCCCCCACTGTGATACAATACTCAGTGACCCCCCCACTGTGATACAATTCTCAGTGACACCCCACTGTGATACAATACTCAGTGACCCCCTCACTGTAATACAATACTCAGTGACCCCCTCACTGTAATACAATACACAGTGACCCCCCCACTGTGATACAATTCTCAGTGACCCCCCCACTGTGATACAATATTCAGTGACCCCCCGACTGTAATAACATAATCAGAGACCCCCCCACTGTAATACAATACTCAGTGACACCCCCACTGTGATACAATACTCAGTGACCCCCCCACTGTGATACAATTCTCAGTGACCCCCCCACTGTGATACAATATTCAGTGACCCCCCGACTGTGATACAATACTCAGTGACCCCCCGACAGTGATACAATTCTCAGTGACCCCCCCAACTGTGATACAATACTCAGTAACCCCCCCACTGTGATACAATACTCAGTGACCCTCCGTTTGTAATACAATTCTCAGTGACCCCCCCACTGTGATACAATACTCAGTGACCCCCTCTTTGTGATACAATACTCATTGAACCCCCCCTTCTGATACAATTCTCAGTGACACCCCCACTGTGATACAATACTCAGTAACCCCCCCACTGTGATACAATACTCAGTGACCCTCCGTTTGTGATACAATTCTCAGTGACCCCCCCACTGTGATACAATACTCAGTGACCCCCTCTTTGTGATACAATTCTCAGTGACCCCCCCACTGTGATACAATACTCAGTGACCCCCTCTTTGTGATACAATACTCATTGAACCCCCCCTTCTGATACAATTCTCAGTGACACCCCCACTGTGATACAATACTCAGTAACCCCCCCACTGTGATACAATACTCAGTGACCCTCCGTTTGTGATACAATACTCAGTGACCCCCCCACTGTGATACAATTCTCAGTGACCCCCCCACTGTGATACAATATTCAGTGACCCCCCGACTGTGATACAATACTCAGTGACCCCCCGACAGTGATACAATTCTCAGTGACCCCCCCAACTGTGATACAATACTCAGTAACCCCCCCACTGTGATACAATACTCAGTGACCCTCCGTTTGTAATACAATTCTCAGTGACCCCCCCACTGTGATACAATACTCAGTGACCCCCTCTTTGTGATACAATACTCATTGAACCCCCCCTTCTGATACAATTCTCAGTGACACCCCCACTGTGATACAATACTCAGTAACCCCCCCACTGTGATACAATACTCAGTGACCCTCCGTTTGTGATACAATTCTCAGTGACCCCCCCACTGTGATACAATACTCAGTGACCCCCTCTTTGTGATACAATTCTCAGTGACCCCCCAACTGTGATACAATACTCAGTGACCCCCCCCCACTGAGATACAATACTCAGTGACCCCCCCCCACTGAGATACAATACTCAGTGACCCCCCCTTTGTGATGCAATTCTCAGTGACCCCCCCCTGTGATATAATACTCTGTGACCCCCCACTGTGATACAATACTCAGTGACCCCCCACTGTGATACAATACTCAGTGACCCCCCCAATGTGATACAATACTCAGTGAACCCCCCCACTGTGATACAATACTCAGTGATCCCCCCCGCACTGTGATGCAATACTCAGTGAACCCCAAATGAGATACAATGCTCAGTGACCCCCCACTGTGATACAATACTCAGTGACCTCCCCACTGTGATACAATACTCAATGGCCCCCCACTGTGATACAATACTCAGTGACCCCCCCACTGTGATACAATACTCAATGGCCCCCCACTGTGATACAATACTCAGTGACCACCCCCCCGACTGTGATACAATACTCAGTGACCCCCCAATGTGATACAATACTCAGTGACCCCCCACTGTGATACATTACTCAGTGACCTCCCCCACTGTGATACAATACTCAGTGACCCCCCGCACTGTGATACAATACTCAGTGACCCCCCACTGTGATACAATACTCAATGACCCACCACTGTGATACAATTCTCACTGACCCCCCAACGTTGATACAATACTCAGTGACCCCCCCAATGTGATACAATATTCAATGACCCCCGCACTGTGATACAATACTCAGTGACCCCCCCACTGTGATACAATACTCAGTGACCCCCCCGCACTGTGATACAGTACTCAGTGATCCCCCCCACTGTGATACACTATTCAGTGACCCCCACACTGTGATACAATACTCAGTGACCCCCCACTGTGATACAATACTCAGTGACCCCCCACTGTGATACAATACTCAATTACCCCCCACTGTGATACAATACTCAGTGACACATCCCCCCACTGTGATACAATACTCAGTGACCCCCCACTGTGATACAATATTCTGTGACCCCCCCACTGTGATACAATACTCAGTGACCCCACACTGTGATACAATACTCAATGACCCCCGCTTTGTGATACAATACTCAGTGACCCCCCACTGTGATACAGTACTCAGTGACCCCCCCACTGTGATACAATACTCAGTGACCCCCCCACTGTGATACAATACTCAGTGACCCTCCACTGTGTTACAATACTCAGTGACCCCCCACTGTGATACAATACTCAGTGACCCCCCACTGTGATACAATACTCAGTGACCCCCCCACTGTGATACAATACTCAGTGACCCCACACTATGACACAATACTCAGTGACCCCCCCACTGTGATACAATACTCAGTGATCCAACGACTGTAATACAATACTCACTGACCCCACTCTGTGATACAATACTCAGTGACCCGCCCCCACTGTGATACAATACTCAGTGATCCCCCACTGTGATACAATACTCAGTGACACCCCAACAGTGATACAATACTCAGTGACCCCCCCACTGTGATACAATACTCCGTGACCACCCACTGTGATACAATACTCGGTGACCCCCCCACTGTGATACAATATTCAGTAACCCCCCACGGTGATACAATTCTCAGTGACCCCCCCACTGTGATACAATACTCAGTGACCCCCCCAATGTGATACAATACTCAGTGACCCCCCCACTGTGATACAATAGTCAGTGACCCCCCCACTGTGATACAATACTCAGTGACCCCCCGACTGTGATACAATACTCAGTGACCCCCCACTGTGATACAATACTCAGTGACCCCCTACTGTGATACAATACTCAGTGACCCCCCCCTTTGTGATGCAATTCTCAGTGACCCCCCCACTGTGATATAATACTCCGCGACCCCCCACTGTGATACAATACTCAGAGACCCCCCACTGTGATACAATACTCAGTGACCCGCCCACCCACTGTGATACAATACTCAGTGACTCCCCCACTGTGATACAATACTCAGTGACCCCCCACTGTGATACAATACTCAGTAACCCCCCACTGTGATACAATAATCAATTACCCCCCACTGTGATACAATACTCAGTGACCCCCCCCCACTGTGATACAATACTCAGTGACCCACCCCCACTGTGATACAATACTCAGTGACCCCCCACTGTGATACAATAGTCTGTGACCCCCCCACTGTGATACAATACTCAGTGACCCCACACTGTGCAACAATACTCAATGACCCCCGCACTGTGATACAATACTCAGTGACCCCCCACTGTGATACAGTACTCAGTGACCCCCCCACTGTGATACAATACTCAGTGACCCCCCCACTGTGATACAATACTCAGTGACACCCTCACTGTGATACAATACTCAGTGACCCCCCACTGTGATACAATACTCAGTGACCCCCCACTGTGATACAATAATCAGTGACCCCCCCACTGTGATACAATACTCAGTGACCCCCCACTATGACACAATACTCAGTGACCCCCCCACTGTGATACAATACTCAGTGATCCAACGACTGTAATACAATACTCACTGACCCCCCCACTGTGATACAATACCCAGTGACCCGCCCCCACTGTGATACAATACTCAGTGACCCCCCACTGTGATACAATACTCAGTGACCCCCCCACTGTGATACAATACTCAGTGATCCAACGACTGTAATACAATACTCACTGACCCCCCCACTGTGATACAATACCCAGTGACCCGCCCCCACTGTGATACAATACTCAGTGACCCCCCACTGTGATACATTACTCAGTGACCCCCCACAGTGATACAATACTCAGTGACCCCCCACAGTGATACAATACTCCGTGACCACCCACTGTGATACAATACTCAGTGACCCCCCACTGTGATACAACTCTCAGTGACCCCCCCACTGTGATACAATACTCAGTGACCCCCCCCACTGTGATACAATACTCAGTGACCCCCCCACTGTGATACAATATTCAGTAACCCCCCCCACTGTGATAAATAACTCAGTGACCCCCGCTTTGTGATAAAATTCTCAGTGACCCCCCGACTGTGATACAATACTCAGTGACGCCCCCACTGTGGACAATACACAGTGACCCCCCCCCACTGTGATACAATACTCAGTGACTCCCCCACTGTGATACAATACTCAGTGACCCCCCCACTGTGATACAATTCTCAGTGACACCCCACTGTGATACAATACTCAGTGACCCCCTCACTGTAATACAATACTCAGTGACCCCCTCACTGTAATACAATACACAGTGACCCCCCCACTGTGATACAATTCTCAGTGACCCCCCCACTGTGATACAATATTCAGTGACCCCCCGACTGTAATAACATAATCAGAGACCCCCCCACTGTAATACAATACTCAGTGACACCCCCACTGTGATACAATACTCAGTGACCCCCCCACTGTGATACAATTCTCAGTGACCCCCCCACTGTGATACAATATTCAGTGACCCCCCGACTGTGATACAATACTCAGTGACCCCCCGACAGTGATACAATTCTCAGTGACCCCCCCAACTGTGATACAATACTCAGTAACCCCCCCACTGTGATACAATACTCAGTGACCCTCCGTTTGTAATACAATTCTCAGTGACCCCCCCACTGTGATACAATACTCAGTGACCCCCTCTTTGTGATACAATACTCATTGAACCCCCCCTTCTGATACAATTCTCAGTGACACCCCCACTGTGATACAATACTCAGTAACCCCCCCACTGTGATACAATACTCAGTGACCCTCCGTTTGTGATACAATTCTCAGTGACCCCCCCACTGTGATACAATACTCAGTGACCCCCTCTTTGTGATACAATTCTCAGTGACCCCCCCACTGTGATACAATACTCAGTGACCCCCTCTTTGTGATACAATACTCATTGAACCCCCCCTTCTGATACAATTCTCAGTGACACCCCCACTGTGATACAATACTCAGTAACCCCCCCACTGTGATACAATACTCAGTGACCCTCCGTTTGTGATACAATACTCAGTGACCCCCCCACTGTGATACAATTCTCAGTGACCCCCCCACTGTGATACAATATTCAGTGACCCCCCGACTGTGATACAATACTCAGTGACCCCCCGACAGTGATACAATTCTCAGTGACCCCCCCAACTGTGATACAATACTCAGTAACCCCCCCACTGTGATACAATACTCAGTGACCCTCCGTTTGTAATACAATTCTCAGTGACCCCCCCACTGTGATACAATACTCAGTGACCCCCTCTTTGTGATACAATACTCATTGAACCCCCCCTTCTGATACAATTCTCAGTGACACCCCCACTGTGATACAATACTCAGTAACCCCCCCACTGTGATACAATACTCAGTGACCCTCCGTTTGTGATACAATTCTCAGTGACCCCCCCACTGTGATACAATACTCAGTGACCCCCTCTTTGTGATACAATTCTCAGTGACCCCCCAACTGTGATACAATACTCAGTGACCCCCCCCCACTGAGATACAATACTCAGTGACCCCCCCCCACTGAGATACAATACTCAGTGACCCCCCCTTTGTGATGCAATTCTCAGTGACCCCCCCCTGTGATATAATACTCTGTGACCCCCCACTGTGATACAATACTCAGTGACCCCCCACTGTGATACAATACTCAGTGACCCCCCCAATGTGATACAATACTCAGTGAACCCCCCCACTGTGATACAATACTCAGTGATCCCCCCCGCACTGTGATGCAATACTCAGTGAACCCCAAATGAGATACAATGCTCAGTGACCCCCCACTGTGATACAATACTCAGTGACCTCCCCACTGTGATACAATACTCAATGGCCCCCCACTGTGATACAATACTCAGTGACCCCCCCACTGTGATACAATACTCAATGGCCCCCCACTGTGATACAATACTCAGTGACCACCCCCCCGACTGTGATACAATACTCAGTGACCCCCCACTGTGATACAATACTCAGTGACCCCCCACTGTGATACATTACTCAGTGACCTCCCCCACTGTGATACAATACTCAGTGACCCCCCGCACTGTGATACAATACTCAGTGACCCCCCACTGTGATACAATACTCAATGACCCACCACTGTGATACAATTCTCACTGACCCCCCAACGTTGATACAATACTCAGTGACCCCCCCAATGTGATACAATATTCAATGACCCCCGCACTGTGATACAATACTCAGTGACCCCCCCACTGTGATACAATACTCAGTGACCCCCCCGCACTGTGATACAGTACTCAGTGATCCCCCCCACTGTGATACACTATTCAGTGACCCCCACACTGTGATACAATACTCAGTGACCCCCCACTGTGATACAATACTCAGTGACCCCCCACTGTGATACAATACTCAATTACCCCCCACTGTGATACAATACTCAGTGACACATCCCCCCACTGTGATACAATACTCAGTGACCCCCCACTGTGATACAATATTCTGTGACCCCCCCACTGTGATACAATACTCAGTGACCCCACACTGTGATACAATACTCAATGACCCCCGCTTTGTGATACAATACTCAGTGACCCCCCACTGTGATACAGTACTCAGTGACCCCCCCACTGTGATACAATACTCAGTGACCCCCCCACTGTGATACAATACTCAGTGACCCTCCACTGTGTTACAATACTCAGTGACCCCCCACTGTGATACAATACTCAGTGACCCCCCACTGTGATACAATACTCAGTGACCCCCCCACTGTGATACAATACTCAGTGACCCCACACTATGACACAATACTCAGTGACCCCCCCACTGTGATACAATACTCAGTGATCCAACGACTGTAATACAATACTCACTGACCCCACTCTGTGATACAATACTCAGTGACCCGCCCCCACTGTGATACAATACTCAGTGATCCCCCACTGTGATACAATACTCAGTGACACCCCAACAGTGATACAATACTCAGTGACCCCCCCACTGTGATACAATACTCCGTGACCACCCACTGTGATACAATACTCGGTGACCCCCCCACTGTGATACAATATTCAGTAACCCCCCACGGTGATACAATTCTCAGTGACCCCCCCACTGTGATACAATACTCAGTGACCCCCCCAATGTGATACAATACTCAGTGACCCCCCCACTGTGATACAATACTCAGTGGCCCCCCCCACTGTGATAAATAACTCAATGACCCCCGCTTTGTGATAAAATTCTCAGTGACCCCCCCACTGTGATACAATACTCAGTGACCCCCCCCCACTGTGGACAGTACTCAGTGACCCCCCCCCCACTGTGATACAATTCTCAGTGACTCCCCCACTGTGATACAATACTCAGTGACCCCCCACTGTGATACAATACTCAGTGACTCCCCCACTGTGATACAATACTCAGTGACCCCCCCACTGTGATAAAATAATCAGTAACCCCCCCACTGTAATACAATACTCAGTGACACCCCCACTGTGATACAATACTCAGTGACCCCCCCACTGTGATACAATTCTCAGTGACTCCCCCACTGTGATACAATATTCAATGACCCCCCGACTGTGATACAATACTCAGTGACCCCCCGACAGTGATACAATTCTCAGTGACCACCCCAACTGTGATACAATACTCAGTGACCCCCCCACTGTGATACAATACTCATTGAACCCCCCCTTGTGATACAATTCTCAGTGACACCCCCACTGTGATACAATACTCATTGACTCCCCCGCACTGTGATACAATACTCAGTGACTCCCCCAACTGTGATACAATACTCAGTGACACCCCACTGTGATACAAAACTCGGTGACCCCCCACTGTGATACAATACTCAGTGCCTCCCCCACTGTGATACAATACTCAGTGACCCCCCCACTTTGATACAATACTCAGTGACCCCCCCAATGTGATACAATGCTCAGTGACCCCCCCACTGTGATACAATACTCAGTGACCCCCCCGCACTGTGATGCAATACTCAGTGAACCCCCAATGTGATACAATGCTCAGTGTCCCCCCACTGTGGTACAATACTCAGTGCCCCCCCAATGTGATACAATACTCAGTGACCTCCCCACTGTGATACAATACTCAATGGCCCCCCACTGTGATACAATACTCAGTGACCCCCCCCACTGTGATACAATACTCAGTGACCCCCCACTGTGATACAACACTCAGTGACCCCCCACTGTGATACAATACACAGTGACCCCCCCCCACTGTGATACAATACTCAATGGCCCCCCACTGTGATACAATACTCAGTGACCACCCCCCCCACTGTGATACAATAGTCAGTGACCCCCCCACTGTGATACAATACTCAGTGAACCCCCCACTGTGATACATTACTCAGTGACCCTCCCCACTGTGATACAATACTCAGTGACCCCCCGCACTGTGATACAATACTCAGTGACCCCCCACTGTGATACAATACTCAGTGACCCCCCACTGTGATACAATACTCACTGACCCCCCCACTTTGATACAATACTCAGTGAACCCCCCAATGTGATACAATATTCAGTGACCCCTGCACTGTGATACTAAACTCAATGACCCCCCCACTGTGATACAATACACAATGACCCCCCACAGTGATACAATACTCAGTGACCCCCCCACTGTGATACAATACTCAATGGCCCCCCACTGCGTTACAATACTCAGTGACCCCCCCCACTGTGATACAATACTCAGTGAGCCCCCCACTGTGATAAAATACTCAGTGACCGCCCCCACTGTGATACAATACTCAGTGACCCCCACTGTCATACAATGCTCAGTGACCTCCCCCCCACTGTGATACAATACTCAGTGATCCACCCCACTGTGATACACTACTCAGTGACCACTACACTGTGACACAATACTCAGTGACACCCCACTGTGATACAATACTCAGTGACCCCCCCAACGTGATACAATACTCAGTGACCCCCCCGCACTGTGATGCAATACTCAGTGAACCCCCAATGTGATACAATGCTCAGTGTCCCCCCACTGTGGTACAATACTCAGTGCCCCCCCAATGTGATACAATACTCAGTGACCTCCCCACTGTGATACAATACTCAATGGCCCCCCCACTGTGATACAATACTCAGTGACCCCCCCCACTGTGATACAATACTCAGTGACCCCCCACTGTGATACAACACTCAGTGACCCCCCACTGTGATACAATACACAGTGACCCCCCCACTGTGATACAATACTCAATGGCCCCCCACTGTGATACAATACTCAGTGACCACCCCCCCCCACTGTGATACAATAGTCAGTGACCCCCCACTGTGATACAATACTCAGTGACCCCCCACTGTGATACATTACTCAGTGACCCTCCCCACTGTGATACAATACTCAGTGACCCCCCGCACTGTGATACAATACTCAGTGACCCCCCACTGTGATACAATACTCAGTGACCCCCCACTGTGATACAATACTCACTGACCCCCCCACTTTGATACAATACTCAGTGACCCCCCCAATGTGATACAATATTCAGTGACCCCTGCACTGTGATACTAAACTCAATGACCCCCCCACTGTGATACAATACACCATGACCCCCCACAGTGATACAATACTCAGTGACCCCCCCACTGTGATACAATACTCAATGGCCCCCCACTGCGTTACAATACTCAGTGACCCCCCCCACTGTGATACAATACTCAGTGAGCCCCCCACTGTGATAAAATACTCAGTGACCCCCCCACTGTGATACAATACTCAGTGACCCCCACTGTCATACAATGCTCAGTGACCTCCCCCCCACTGTGATACAATACTCAGTGATCCACCCCACTGTGATACACTACTCAGTGACCACTACACTGTGACACAATACTCAGTGACACCCCACTGTGATACAATACTCAGTGACCCCCCCAACGTGATACAATACTCAGTGACCCCCCCACTGTGATAAAATACTCAGTAACCCCCCCCACTGTGATACAATACTCAGTGACCCCCCCAATGTGATACAATACTCAGTGACACCCGCACTGTGATACAATACTCAGTGACCCCCCCACTGTGATACAATTCTCAGTGAACACCCGACTGTGATACAATACTCAGTGACCCCCCGCTGTGATAGAATACTCAGTGACCCCCCCAAAGTGATACAATTCTCAGTGACCCCCCCAAATGTGATACAATACTCAGTGACCCCCCCACTGTGATAAAATACTCAGTGACCCCCCCAATGTGATACAATACTCAGTGAAACCCCCACTGTGATACAATACTCAGTGACTCCCCCCCCACTGTGATACAATACTCAGTAACCCCCCCACTGTGATACAATAATCAGTGACCCCCCAAATGTGATACAATACTCAGTGAAACCCCCACTGTGATACAATACACAGTGACTCCCCCCGCCACTGTGATACAATACTCAGTAACCCCCCCACTGTGATACAGTTCTCAGTGACCCCCCACTTTGATACAATACTCCGTGACCCCCCCACTGTGATACAATACTCAGTGACCCCCCACTGTGATACACTACTCAGTGACCCCCTACTGTGATAAAATACTTAGTGACCCATCACTGTGATACGAAACTCAGTAACCCCCCCACTGTGATACAATACTCAGTGACCCCCCGCACTGTGATACAATACTCAGTGACCCCCCACTGTGATACAATACTCAATGACCCACCACTGTGATACAATTCTCACTGACCCCCCAACGTTGATACAATACTCAGTGACCCCCCAATGTGATACAATATTCAGTGACCTCCGCACTGTGATACAATACTCAGTGACCCCCCCACTGTGATACAATACTCAGTGACCCCCCCCGCACTGTGATACAATACTCAGTGATCCCCCCCACTGTGATACACTATTCAGTGACCCCCACACTGTGATACAATACTCAGTGACCCCCCACTGTGATACAATACTCAGTGACCCCCCACTGTGATACAATACTCAATTACCCCCCACTGTGATACAATACTCAGTGACCCCCCCCCACTGTGATACAATACTCAGTGACCCACCCCCCCACTGTGATACAATACTCAGTGACCCCCCACTGTGATACAATACTCTGTGACCCCCCCACTGTGATACAATACTCAGTGACCCCACACTGTGATACAATACTCAATGACCCCCGCTTTGTGATACAATACTCAGTGACCCCCCACTGTGATACAGTACTCAGTGACCCCCCCACTGTGATACAATACTCAGTGACCCCCCCACTGTGATACAATACTCAGGGACCCCCCACTGTGTTACAATACTCAGTGACCCCCCACTGTGATACAATACTCAGTGACCCCCCACTGTGATACAATACACAGTGACCCCCCACTGTGATACAATAATCAGTGACCCCCCCACTGTGATACAATACTCAGTGACCCCACACTATGACACAATACTCAGTGACCCCCCACTGTGATACAATACTCAGTGATCCAACGACTGTAATACAATACTCACTGACCCCCGTCTGTGATACAATACTCAGTGACCCGCCCCCACTGTGATACAATACTCAGTGATCCCCCACTGTGATACAATACTCAGTGACACCCCAACAGTGATACAATACTCAGTGACCCCCCCACTGTGATACAATACTCCGTGACCACCCACTGTGATACAATACTCGGTGGCCCCCCCACTGTGATACAATAGTCAGTAACCCCCCACGGTGATACAATTCTCAGTGACCCCCCCACTGTGATACAATACTCAGTGACCCCCCCCACTGTGATACAATGCTCAGTGACCCCCCCACTGTGATACAATACTCAGTGGCCCCCCCCCCACTGTGATAAATAACTCAATGACCCCCGCTTTGTGATAAAATTCTCAGTGACCCCCCCACTGTGATACAATACTCAGTGACCCCCCCCCCACTGTGGACAATACTCAGTGACACCCCCCCACTGTGATACAATTCTCAGTGACACCCCCACTGTGATACAATACTCAGTGACCCCCCACTGTGATAAACTATTCATTGACCCCGACACTGTGATACAATACTCAGTGACCCCCCACTGTGATACAATACTCAGTGACCCCCCCACTGTGATACAATATTCAGTGACCCCCCCACTGTGATAAAATAATCAGTGACCCCCCCACTGTAATACAATACTCAGTGACACCCCCACTGTGATACAATACTCAGTAACCCCCCCACTGTGATACAATTCTCAGTGACACCCCCACTCTGATACAATATTCAATGACCCCCCGACTGTGATACAATACTCAGTGACCCCCCGACAGTGATACAATTCTCAGTGACCACCCCAACTGTGATACAATACTCAGTGACCCCCCCACTGTGATACAATACTCATTGAACCCCCCCTTGTGATACAATACTCATTGACTCCCCCGCACTGTGATACAATACTCAGTGACTCCCCCAACTGTGATACAATACTCAGTGACACCCCACTGTGATACAAAACTCGGTGACCCCCCACTGTGATACAATACTCAGTGCCTCCCCCACTGTGATACAATACTCAGTGACCCCCCCACTTTGATACAATACTCAGTGACCCCCCCAATGTGATACAATGCTCAGTGACCCCCCCACTGTGATACAATACTCAGTGACCCCCCCGCACTGTGATGCAATACTCAGTGTCCCCCCACTGTGGTACAATACTCAGTGACCCCCCAATGTGATACAATACTCAGTGACCTCCCCACTGTGATACAATACTCAATGGCCCCCCACTGTGATACAATACTCAGTGACCCCCCCCACTGTGATACAATACTCAGTGACCCCCCACTGTGATACAACACTCAGTGACCCCCCACTGTGATACAATACACAGTGACCCCCCCACTGTGATACAATACTCAATGGCCCCCCACTGTGATACATTACTCAGTGACCCCCCACTGTGATACATTACTCAGTGACCCCCCACTGTGATACATTACTCAGTGACCCTCCCCACTGTGATACAATACTCAGTGACCCCCCGCACTGTGATACAATACTCAGTGACCCCCCACTGTGATACAATACTCGCTGACCCGTCCACTTTGATACAATACTCAGTGACCCCCCCAATGTGATACACTATTCAGTGACCCCCGCACTGTGATACTAAACTCAATGACCCCCCCACTGTGATACAATACACAATGACCCCCCACAGGGATACAATACTCAGTGACCCCCCCCACTGTGATACAATACTCAATGGCCCCCCACTGTGATACAATACTCAGTGACCCCCCCCACACTGTGATACAATACTCAGTGAGACCCCACTGTGATAAAATACTCAGTGACCCCCCCACTGTGATACAATACTCAGTGACCCCCCACAGTCATACAATGCTCAGTGACCTCCCCCCCACTGTGATACAATACTCAGTGATCCACCCCACTGTGATACACTACTCAGTGACCACTACACTGTGATACAATACTCAGTGACCCCCCACTGTGATACAATACTCAGTGACCCCCCCAACGTGATACAATACTCAGTGACCCCCCCACTGTGATAAAATACTCAGTAACCCCCCCCACTGTGATACAATAATCAGTGACCCCCCCAATGTGATACAATACTCAGTGACACCCGCACTGTGATAAAATACTCAGTGACCCCCCCACTGTGATACAATTCTCAGTGAACACCCGACTGTGATACAATATTCAGTGACCCCCCCACTGTGATACAATACCCCCCCCCACTTTGATACAATACTCAGTGACACCCCCACTGTGATACAATACTCAGTGACCCCCCGCTGTGATAGAATACTCAGTGACCCCCCCAAAGTGATACAATTCTCAGTGACCCCCCCAACTGTGATACAATACTCAGTGACCCCCCCACTGTGATAAAATACTCAATGACCCCCCCAATGTGATACAATACTCAGTGAAACCCCCACTGTGATACAATACTCAGTGACTCCCCCCCCGACTGTGATACAATACTCAGTAACCCCCCCACTGTGATACAATAATCAGTGACCCCCCCAATGTGATACAATACTCAGTGAAACCCCCACTGTGATACAATACACAGTGACTCCCCCCGCCACTGTGATACAATACTCAGTAACCCCCCCACTGTGATACAGTTCTCAGTGACCCCCCCACTGTGATACAATATACCGTGACCCCCCCACTGTGATACAATACTCAGTGACCCCCCACTGTGATACACTACTCAGTGACCCCCCTACTGTGATAAAATACTTAGTGACCCCATCACTGTGATACGAAACTCAGTAACCCCCCCACTGTGATACAATACTCAGTGACCCCCTCAATGTGATACAATACTCAGTGACTCCCCCGCACTGTGATACAATACTCAGTGAACCCCCAACTGTGATACAATACTCAGTGACCCCCCCGAACTGCGATACTATACTCAGTGACACCCCCCCCCCACTGTGATACAATACTCAGTGACTCCCCCACTGTGATACAATACTCAGTGACCCCCCACTGTGATACAATACTCAGTGACCCCCCACTGTGATACAATACTCAGTGACGCCCCCACTGTGATACACTACTCAGTGACACCCCACTGTGATACAATACTCAGTGACACCCCCCACTGTGATATAATACTCAGTGACTCCCCCACTGTGATACAATACTCAGTGACACCCCCACGGTGATACAATAGACAGTGACCGCCCCACTGTGATACAATACTCAGTGACGCCCCCCCCACTGTGATACAATACTCAGTGACAACCCACTGTGATACAACACTCAGTGCCGCCCCCACTGTGATACAATTCTCAGTGACCCACCCCACTGTGATGCAATACTCAGTGACCCCCCACTGAGATACACTACTCAGTGACCCCCCTACTGTGATAAAATACTCAGTGACCCCCTCACTGTGATACGATACTCAGTAACCCCCCTCCCTGTGATATAATACTCTGTGACCCCCACTTTGATACAATACTCAGTGACCCCCCACAGTGATACAATACTCAGTGACCCCACCCCCACTGTGATACAATACTCAGAGACCCCCCCACTGTGATACAATACTCAGTGGCCCCCCCACTGTGATACAATACTCAGTGACCCCCCCACTTTGATACAATACTCAATGGCCCCCCCACTGTGATACCATACTCAGTGACCCCCCCACTGTGATACAATACTCAGTGACCCCCCCCACTGTGATACAATACTCAGTGACCCCCCCACTGTGATACAATACTCAGTGACCCCCCCACTGTGATCAAATACTCAGTGACCCCCCCCACTGTAATACAATACTCAGTGACACCCCCACTGTGATACAATACTCAGTGACCCCCCCACTGTGATACAATTCTCAGTGAACACCCGACTGTGATACAATATTCAGTGACCCCCCCACTGTGATACAATACTCAGTGACCCCACCCACTTTGATACAATACTCAGTGACCCCCCCACTGTGATACAATACTCAGTGACCACCCACTGTGATACAATACTCAGTGACCCCCCAAAGTGATACAATTCTCAGTGACCCCCCCAACTGTGATACAATACTCAGTGACCCCCCCACTGTGATACAATACTCAGTGACCCCCCCACTGTGATACAATACTCAGTGAGCCCCCAATGTGATTCAATACTCAGTGAAACGCCCACTGTGATACAATACTCAGTGAATCCCCCCCCACTGTGATACAATACTCAGTAACCCCCCCACTGTGATACAATTCTCAGTGACCCCCCACACTGTGATACAATACTCCGTGACCCCCCCACTGTGATACAATACTCAGTGACCCCCCACTGTGATACACTACTCAGTGACCCCCCTACTCTGGTAAAATACTTAGTGACCCCCCCCACTGTGATACGACACTCAGTAACCCCACCACTGTGATAAAGTACTCAGTGACTCCCCCACTGTGATACAATACTCAGTGACCCCACCGCACTGTGATACTATGCTCAGTGACCCCCCCCCCACTGTGATACAATACTCAGTTACCCCCCACTGAGATACACTACTCAGTGACCCCCCCAACTGTGATAAAATACTCAGTGACCCCCCCCTCTGTGATACGACACTCAGTAACCCCCCAACTGTGATACAATACTCAGTGACACCCCAATGTGATACAATACTCAGTGACTCCCCCGCACTGTGATACAATACTCAGTGACCCCCCCCACTGTGATACAATACATAGAGACCCCCCCCGCACTGTGATACTATACTCAGCGACACCCCCACTCTGATACAATACTCAGTGACTCCCCCACTGTGATACAATACACAGTGACCCCCCACTGTGATACAATACTCAGTGACCCCCCAATGTGATACAATACTCAGTGACCCCCCCACTGTGATACAATACTCAGTGACACCCCCCCACTGTGCTACAATACTCAGTGACCTCCCACTGTGATACAATACTCAGTGATCCCCCACTGTGATGGAATACTCAGTGACCCCCCCACTGTGATACAATACTCAGTGACCCCCCACTGTGATACAATACTCAGTGACCCCCCCACTGTAATACAATACTCAGTGACACCCCCACTGTGATACAATACTCAGTGACCCACCCACTGTTATACAATACTCAGTGACACCCCCAATGTGATACAATACTCAGTGACCCCCCGCTGTGATAAAATACTCAGTGACCCCCACTGTGATACAATACTCAGTGACCCACCCACTGTGATACAATACTCAGTGACACCCCCACGGTGATACAATAGACAGTGACCGCCCCACTGTGATACAATACTCAGTGACGCCCCCCCCCCACTGTGATACAATACTCAGTGACAACCCACTGTGATACAACACTCAGTGCCGCCCCCACTGTGATACAATTCTCAGTGACCCACCCCACTGTGATGCAATACTCAGTGACCCCCCCCACTGTAATACAATACTCAGTGACCCCCCCACAGTGATACAATACACAGTGACCCCCCTACTGTGATAAAATACTCAGTAACCCCCCCACTGTGATACAATACTCAGTGACCCCCCCAATGTGATACAATACTCAGTGAAAGCCCCACTGTGACAGAATACTCAGTGACTCCCCCCCGCACTGTGATACAATACTCAGTAACCCCCCCACTGTGATACAACACTCAGTGACCCCCCCAATGTGATACAATACTCAGTGAAAACCCCACTGTGATACAATACTCAGTGACTACCCCCCCACTGTGATACAATACTCAGTAACCCCCCCACTGTGATGCAATTCTCAGTGACCCCCCCCACTGTGATACAATACTCCGTGACCCCCCCACTGTGATACAATACTCAGTGACCCCCCACTGTGATACACTACTCAGTGACCCCCCTACTGTGATAAAATACTTAGTGACCCCCCACTGTGATACAATACTCAGTGACGCCCCCACTGTGATACACTACTCAGTGACACCCCACTGTGATACAATACTCAGTGACACCCCCCACTGTGACACAATATTCAATGACACCCGCACTGTGATACAATACACAGTGACCCCCCCACTGTGATAAAATATTCAGTGACCCCCCACTGTGATACAATACTCAGTGACCCCCCGACAGTGATATAATTCTCAGAGACACCCCCACTGTGATACAATATTCAGTGACTCCCCCCCACTGTGATACAATACTCAGTAACCCCCCCACTGTGATACAATACTCAGTGACCCCCCCACTGTGATACAATACTCAGTGACCCCCACCACTCTGATAAATTACTCAGTGACCCCATCTTTGTGATACAATTCTCAGTGACCCCCCCACTGTGATACAATACTCAGTGACCCCCCCCCCACTGAGATACAATACTCAGTGACCCCCCCACTGAGATACAATACACAGTGACCCCCACTTTGTGATGCAATTCTCAGTGACCTCCCCTGTGATATAATACTCTGTGACCCACACTGTGATACAATACTCAGTGACCCCCCCACTGTGATACAATACTCAGTGACCCCCACACTGTGATGAAATACTCAGTGACCCCCCCACTGTAATACAATACTCAGTGACACCCCCACTGTGATACAATACTCAGTGACCCCCCCACTGTGATACAATTCTCAGTGAACACCCGACTGTGATACAATATTCAGTGACCCCCCACTGTGATACAATACTCAGTGACCTCCCCACACTTTGATACAATACTCAGTGATCCCCCCACTGTGATACAATACTCAGTGACCCCCCAAAGTGATACAATTCTCAGTGACCCCCCCAACTGTGATACAATACTCAGTGACCCCCCCACTGTGATACAATACTCAGTGACCCCCCCAACGTGATACAATACTCAGTGAAACCCCCACCGAGATACAATACTCAGTGACTCCCCCCACCACTGTGATACAATACTCAGTAACCCCCCCACTGTGATACAATAATCAGTGACCCCCCCAATGTGATACAATACTCAGTGAAACCCCCACTGTGATACAATACTCAGTGACCCCCCCGCACTGTGATACTATACTCAGTGACGCCCCCCCCACTGTGATACAACACTCAGTGACTCCCCCACTGTGATACAATACTCAGTGACCCCCCACTGTGATACAATACTCAGTGACCCCCCACTGTGATACAATACTCAGTGACGCCCCCACTGTGATACACTGCTCAGTGACACCCCACTGTGATACACTACTCAGTGACACCCCACTGTGATACAATACTTCGTGACCCCCCACTGTGATACACTACTCAGTGACCCCCCTACTGTGATAAAATACTTCGTGACCCCCCCACTGTGATACGATACTCAGTAACCCCACCACTGTGATACAATACTCAGTGACTCCCCCACTGTGATACAATACTCAGTGACCCGCCCGCACTGTGATACTATACTCAGTGACGCCCCCCCCACTGTGATGCAATACTCAGTGACTCCCCCACTGTGATACAATACTCAGTGACACCCCACTGTGATACAATACTCAGTGACCCCCCACTGTGATACAATACTCAGTGACGCCCCCACTGTGATACACTACTCAGTGACACCCCACTGTGATACAATACTCAGTGACACCCCGCACTGTGATACAATACTCAGTGACCCCCCCACTGTGATACAAAACTCATTGACCCCCCGACTGTGATACATTACTCAGTGACCCCACCGCTGTGATACAATACTCAGTGACCCCCCCACTGTGATACAATACTCAGTGACCCCCCCCCACTGTGATACAATATTCAGTGACCCCCCACTGTGATACAATACTCAGTGACCCCACCACTTTGACACAATTCTCAGTGACCCCCTCACTGTGATACAATACTCAGTGACCCCCCACTGTGATACAATACACAATGACCCTCCCTTTGTGATACAATTCTCAGTGCCCCCCCACTGTTTTACAATACTCCGTGACCCACCCACTGTGATACAATACTCAGTTAACCGCCACTGAGATACACTACTCAGTGACCCCCCTACTGTGATAAAATACTCAGTGACCCCCACTCTGTGATACGATACTCAGTAACCCCCCCACTGTGATACAATACTCAGTGACCCCCCCAATGTGATACAATACTCAGTGACTCCCCCGCACTATGATACAATACTCAGTGACCCCCCCACTGTGATACAATACACAGTGACCCCCCCCGCACTGTGATACTATACTCAGCGACCCCCCCCACTGTGATACAATACTCAGTGACTCCCCCACTGTGATACAATACTCAGTGACCCCCCACTGTGATACACTACTCAGTGACCCCCCTACTGTGATAAAATACTCAGTGACCCCCACTCTGTGATACGATACTCAGTAACCCCCCCACTGTGATACAATACTCAGTGACCCCCCCAATGTGATACAATACTCAGTGACTCCCCCGCACTATGATACAATACTCAGTGACCCCCCCACTGTGATACAATACACAGTGACCCCCCCCGCACTGTGATACTATACTCAGCGACCCCCCCCACTGTGATACAATACTCAGTGACTCCCCCACTGTGATACAATACTCAGTGACCCCCCACTGTGATACAATACTCAGTGACCCCCCACTGTGATACAATACTCAGTGACCCCCCCACTGTGATACACTACTCAGTGACACCCCCACTGTGATACAATACTCAGTGACACCCCCCACTGTGATACAATACTCAGTGACCACCCCCCACTCTGATACAATACTCAGTGACCTCCCACTGTTATACAATACTCAGTGACCCCCTACCACTGTGATACAATACTCTGTGACCCCGCACTGTGAAACAATACTCAGTGATCCCCCACTGTGATAGAATACTCAGTGACCCCCCCCTGTGATACGATACTCAGTAACCCCCCCACTGTGATACAATACTCAGTGACCCCCCCAATGTGATACAATACTCAGTGACTCCCCCGCACTGTGATACAATACTCAGTGACCCCCCCACTGTGATACAATACTCAATGGCCCCCCACTGTGATACAATACTCAGTGACCCCCCAATGTGATACAATACTCAGTGACCCCCCCACTGTGATACAATACTCAGTGACACCCCCCACTGTGCTACAATACTCAGTGACCTCCCACTGTGATACAATACTCAGTGATCCCCCACTGTGATGGAATACTCAGTGACACCCCACTGTGATACAATACTCAGTGACCCCCCACTGTGATACAATACTCAGTGACACCCCACTGTGATACAATACTCAGTGACCCCCCACTGTGATACAATACTCAGTGACGCCCCCACTGTGATACACTACTCAGTGACACCCCACTGTGATACAATACTCAGTGACACCCCGCACTGTGATACAATACTCAGTGACCCCCCCACTGTGATACAAAACTCATTGACCCCCCGACTGTGATACATTACTCAGTGACCCCACCGCTGTGATACAATACTCAGTGACCCCCCCACTGTGATACAATACTCAGTGACCCCCCCACTGTGATACAATATTCAGTGACCCCCCACTGTGATACAATACTCAGTGACCCCACCACTTTGACACAATTCTCAGTGACCCCCTCACTGTGATACAATACTCAGTGACCCCCCACTGTGATACAATACACAATGACCCTCCCTTTGTGATACAATTCTCAGTGCCCCCCCCACTGTTTTACAATACTCCGTGACCCACCCACTGTGATACAATACTCAGTTAACCGCCACTGAGATACACTACTCAGTGACCCCCCTACTGTGATAAAATACTCAGTGACCCCCACTCTGTGATACGATACTCAGTAACCCCCCCACTGTGATACAATACTCAGTGACCCCCCCAATGTGATACAATACTCAGTGACTCCCCCGCACTATGATACAATACTCAGTGACCCCCCCACTGTGATACAATACACAGTGACCCCCCCCGCACTGTGATACTATACTCAGCGACCCCCCCCACTGTGATACAATACTCAGTGACTCCCCCACTGTGATACAATACTCAGTGACCCCCCACTGTGATACACTACTCAGTGACCCCCCTACTGTGATAAAATACTCAGTGACCCCCACTCTGTGATACGATACTCAGTAACCCCCCCACTGTGATACAATACTCAGTGACCCCCCCAATGTGATACAATACTCAGTGACTCCCCCGCACTATGATACAATACTCAGTGACCCCCCCACTGTGATACAATACACAGTGACCCCCCCCGCACTGTGATACTATACTCAGCTACCCCCCCCACTGTGATACAATACTCAGTGACTCCCCCACTGTGATACAATACTCAGTGACCCCCCACTGTGATACAATACTCAGTGACCCCCCACTGTGATACAATACTCAGTGACCCCCCCACTGTGATACACTACTCAGTGACACCCCCACTGTGATACAATACTCAGTGACACCCCCCACTGTGATACAATACTCAGTGACCACCCCCCAATCTGATACAATACTCAGTGACCTCCCACTGTTATACAATACTCAGTGACCCCCTACCACTGTGATACAGTACTCTGTGACCCCGCACTGTGAAACAATACTCAGTGATCCCCCACTGTGATAGAATACTCAGTGACCCCCCCCTGAGATACGATACTCAGTAACCCCCCCACTGTGATACAATACTCAGTGACCCCCCCAATGTGATACAATCCTCAGTGACTCCCCCGCACTGTGATACAATACTCAGTGACCCCCCCACTGTGATACAATACTCAATGGCCCCCCACTGTGATACAATACTCAGTGACCCCCCCCACTGTGATACAATACTCAGTGACCCCCCCCACTGTGATACAATACTCAGTCACCCCCACTCTGTGATACAATACTCAGTGCCCCCCCACTGTGATAAAATACTCAGTGACCCCCCCCACTCTAATACAATACTCAGTCACACCCCCACTGTGATACAATATTCAGTGACCCCCGCACTGTGATACAATTCTCAGTGAACACCCGACTGTGATACAATATTCAGTGACCCCCCTACTGTGATACAATACTCAGTGACCCCCCCCACTTAGATACAATACTCAGTGACCCCCCCACTGTGATACAATACTCAGTGACCCCCCCAAAGTGATACAATTCTCAGTGATCCCCCCCCACTGTGATACAATACTCAGTGACCCCCCCACTGTGATACAATACTCAGTGACACCCCCGCAGTGATACAATTCTCAGTGACCCCCCCCACTGTGATACAATACTCAGTGCCCGCCCCATTGTGATACAATGCTCAGTGACCCCCCCCACTGTGATACAATACTCAGTGACTCCCCCACTGTGATACAATACTCAGTGATCCCACACTGTGATACAATACTCAGTGACCCCCCACTGTGATACAATACTCAGTGACTCCCCACTGTGATACAATACTCAGTGACGCCCCCACTGTGATACACTACTCAGTGACAGCCCACTGTGATACAATACTCAGTGACACCCCGCACTGTGATACAATACTCAGTGACCCCCCCACTGTGATACAAAACTCAGTGACCCCCCGACTGTGATACATTACTCAGTGACCCCACCGCTGTGATACAATACTCAGTGACCCCCCCACTGTGATACAATACTCAGTGACCCCCCCCACTGTGATACAATACTCAGTGCCCCCCCACTGTGATAAAATACTCAGTGACCCCCCCACTCTAATACAATACTCAGTCACACCCCCACTGTGATACAATATTCAGTGACCCCCGCACTGTGATACAATTCTCAGTGAACACCCGACTGTGATACAATATTCAGTGACCTCCCTACTGTGATACAATACTCAGTGACCCCCCCCACTTAGATACAATACTCAGTGACCCCCCCACTGTGATACAATACTCAGTGACCCCCCCAAAGTGATACAATTCTCAGTGATCCCCCCCCCACTGTGATACAATACTCAGTGACCCCCCTACTGTGATACAATACTCAGTGACACCCCACTGTGATACAATACTCAGTGACACCCCGCACTGTGATACAATACTCAGTGACCCCCCCACTGTGATACAAAACTCAGTGACCCCCCAACTGTGATACATTACTCAGTGACCCCACCGCTGTGATACAATACTCAGTGACCCCCCCACTGTGATACAATACTCAGTGACCCCCCCACTGTGATACAATATTCAGTGACCCCCCACTGTGATACAATACTCAGTGACCCCCCCACTGTGATACAATACTCAGTGACCCCCCCACTGTGATACAATATTCAGTGACCCCCCACTGTGATATAATACTCAGTGACCCCCCCACTGTGATACAATACTCAGTGACCCCCCCACAGTGATACAATTCTCAGTGACCCCCCCACTGTGATACAATACTGAGTGACCCCGCCAATGTGATACAATGCTCAGTGAAACCCCCACTGTGATACAATACTCAGTAACCCCCCACTGTGATAAAATACACAATGACCCTCCCTTTGTGATACAATTCTCAGTGCCCCCCCCACTGTTTTACAATACTCCGTGACCGACCCACTGTGATACAATACTCAGTTACCCCCCACTGAGATACACTACTCAGTGACCCCCCTACTGTGATAAAATACTCAGTGACCCCCCTCTGTGATACAATACTCAGTAACCCCCCCACTGTGATACAATACTCAGTGACCCCCCCAATGTGATACAATACTCAGTGACTCCCCCGCACTGTGATACAATACTCAGTGACCCCCCCACTGTGATACAATACACAGTGACCCCCCCGCACTGTGATACTATACTCAGCGACCCCCCCCACTGTGATACAATACTCAGTGACTCCCCCACTGTGATACAATACTCAGTGACCCCCCACTGTGATACAATACTCAGTGACCCCCCACTGTGATACAATACTCAGTGACCCCCCCACTGTGATACTCTACTCAGTGACACCCCCACTGTGATACAAAACTCAGTGACACCCCCCACTGTGATACAATACTCAGTGACCACCCCCCACTCTGATACAATACTCAGTGACCTCCCACTGTTATACAATACTCAGTGACCCCCTACCACTGTGATACAATACTCAGTGACCCCCCCCTGTGATACGATACTCAGCAACCCCCCCACTGTGATACAATACTCAGTGACCCCCCCAATGTGATACAATACTCAGTGACTCCCCCGCACTGTGATACAATACTCAGTGACCCCCCCACTGTGATACAATACTCAATGGCCCCCCACTGTGATACAATACTCAGTGACCCCCCCACTGTGATACAATACGCAGTGACCACCCCACTGTGATAAAATACTCAGTCACCCCCCTCTGTGATACAATACTCAGTGCCCCCCCCACTGTGATAAAATACTCAGTGACCCCCGCACTGTGACACAATTCTCAGTGAACACCCGACTGTGATACAATATTCAGTGACCCCCCCCACTGTGATACAATACTCAGTGACCCCCCCACTTAGATACAATACTCAGTGACCCCCCCAACTGTGATACAATACTCAGTGAACCCCCAAAGTGATACAATTCTCAGTGACCCCCCCAACTGTGATACAATACTCAGTGACCCCCCCACTGTGATACAATACTCAGTGACCCCCCCAACGTGGTACAATACTCAGTGAAACCCCCACTGTGATACATTACTCAGTGACCCCCCCAATGTGATACAATACTCAGTGAAACCCCCACTGTGATACAATACTCAGTGACACCCCCCCACTGTGATACAATACTCAGTAACCCCCCCACTCTGATACAATTCTCAGTGACCCCCCCCCACTGTGATACAATACTCCGTGACCCCCCCACTGTGATACACTACTCAGTGACCCCCCTACTGTGATAAAATACTTAGTGACCCCCCCACTGTGATACGATACTCAGTAACCCCACCACTGTGATACAATACTCAGTGACTCCCCCACTGTGATACAAGACTCAGTGAAACCCCCGCACTGTGATACTATACTCAGTGAACCCCCCCACTGTGATACAATACTCAGTGACTCCCCCACTGTGATACAATACTCAGCGACCCCCCCCACTGTGATACAATACTCAGTGACTCCCCCACTGTGATACAATACTCAGTGACCCCCCACTGTGATACACTACTCAGTGACCCCCCTACTGTGATAAAATACTCAGTGACCCCCACTCTGTGATACGATACTCAGTAACCCCCCCACTGTGATACAATACTCAGTGACCCCCCCAATGTGATACAATACTCAGTGACTCCCCCGCACTATGATACAATACTCAGTGACCCCCCCACTGTGATACAATACACAGTGACCCCCCCCGCACTGTGATACTATACTCAGCGACCCCCCCCACTGTGATACAATACTCAGTGACTCCCCCACTGTGATACAATACTCAGTGACCCCCCACTGTGATACAAT
Organism: Somniosus microcephalus; assembly: GCF_052327205.1. Classification (NCBI taxonomy): domain Eukaryota; kingdom Metazoa; phylum Chordata; class Chondrichthyes; order Squaliformes; family Somniosidae; genus Somniosus; species Somniosus microcephalus. The sequence continues at coordinate 12,290,052 of NC_141006.1, read as the reverse complement.
ACTCAGTGACCCCCCACTGTGATACAATACTCAGTGACCCCCCCACTGTGATACACTACTCAGTGACACCCCCACTGTGATACAATACTCAGTGACACCCCCCACTGTGATACAATACTCAGTGACCACCCCCCACTCTGATACAATACTCAGTGACCTCCCACTGTTATACAATACTCAGTGACCCCCTACCACTGTGATACAATACTCTGTGACCCCGCACTGTGAAACAATACTCAGTGATCCCCCACTGTGATAGAATACTCAGTGACCCCCCCCGTGATACGATACTCAGTAACCCCCCCACTGTGATACAATACTCAGTGACCCCCCCAATGTGATACAATACTCAGTGACTCCCCCGCACTGTGATACAATACTCAGTGACCCCCCCACTGTGATACAATACTCAATGGCCCCCCACTGTGATACAATACTCAGTGACCCCCCCCACTGTGATACAATACTCAGTGACCCCCCCCACTGTGATACAATACTCAGTGCCCCCCCACTGTGATAAAATACTCAGTGACCCCCCCCACTCTAATACAATACTCAGTCACACCCCCACTGTGATACAATATTCAGTGACCCCCGCACTGTGATACAATTCTCAGTGAACACCCGACTGTGATACAATATTCAGTGACCCCCCTACTGTGATACAATACTCAGTGACCCCCCCCACTTAGATACAATACTCAGTGACCCCCCCACTGTGATACAATACTCAGTGACCCCCCCAAAGTGATACAATTCTCAGTGATCCCCCCCCACTGTGATACAATACTCAGTGACCCCCCCACTGTGATACAATACTCAGTGACACCCCCGCAGTGATACAATTCTCAGTGACCCCCCCCACTGTGATACAATACTCAGTGCCCGCCCCATTGTGATACAATGCTCAGTGACCCCCCCCACTGTGATACAATACTCAGTGACTCCCCCACTGTGATACAATACTCAGTGATCCCCCACTGTGATACAATACTCAGTGACCCCCCACTGTGATACAATACTCAGTGACCCCCCACTGTGATACAATACTCAGTGACGCCCCCACTGTGATACACTACTCAGTGACAGCCCACTGTGATACAATACTCAGTGACACCCCGCACTGTGATACAATACTCAGTGACCCCCCCACTGTGATACAAAACTCAGTGACCCCCCGACTGTGATACATTACTCAGTGACCCCACCGCTGTGATACAATACTCAGTGACCCCCCCACTGTGATACAATACTCAGTGACCCCCCCCACTGTGATACAATACTCAGTGCCCCCCCACTGTGATAAAATACTCAGTGACCCCCCCACTCTAATACAATACTCAGTCACACCCCCACTGTGATACAATATTCAGTGACCCCCCCACTGTGATACAATACTCAGTGACCCCCCCAAAGTGATACAATTCTCAGTGATCCCCCCCCACTGTGATACAATACTCAGTGACCCCCCTACTGTGATACAATACTCAGTGACACCCCACTGTGATACAATACTCAGTGACACCCCGCACTGTGATACAATACTCAGTGACCCCCCCACTGTGATACAAAACTCAGTGACCCCCCAACTGTGATACATTACTCAGTGACCCCACCGCTGTGATACAATACTCAGTGACCCCCCCACTGTGATACAATACTCAGTGACCCCCCCACTGTGATACAATATTCAGTGACCCCCCACTGTGATACAATACTCAGTGACCCCACCACTTTGATACAATTCTCAGTGACCCCCCACTGTGATATAATACTCAGTGACCCCCCCACTGTGATACAATACTCAGTGACCCCCCCACAGTGATACAATTCTCAGTGACCCCCCCACTGTGATACAATACTGAGTGACCCCGCCAATGTGATACAATGCTCAGTGAAACCCCCACTGTGATACAATACTCAGTAACCCCCCACTGTGATAAAATACACAATGACCCTCCCTTTGTGATACAATTCTCAGTGCCCCCCCCACTGTTTTACAATACTCCGTGACCGACCCACTGTGATACAATACTCAGTTACCCCCCACTGAGATACACTACTCAGTGACCCCCCTACTGTGATAAAATACTCAGTGACCCCCCTCTGTGATACAATACTCAGTAACTCCCCCACTGTGATACAATACTCAGTGACCCCCCCAATGTGATACAATACTCAGTGACTCCCCCGCACTGTGATACAATACTCAGTGACCCCCCCACTGTGATACAATACACAGTGACCCCCCCCGCACTGTGATACTATACTCAGCGACCCCCCCCACTGTGATACAATACTCAGTGACTCCCCCACTGTGATACAATACTCAGTGACCCACCACTGTAATACAATACTCAGTGACCCCCCACTGTGATACAATACTCAGTGACCCCCCCACTGTGATACTCTACTCAGTGACACCCCCACTGTGATACAAAACTCAGTGACACCCCCCACTGTGATACAATACTCAGTGACCACCCCCCACTCTGATACAATACTCAGTGACCTCCCACTGTTATACAATACTCAGTGACCCCCTACCACTGTGATACAATACTCTGTGACCCCGCACTGTGATACAATACTCAGTGATCCCCCACTGTGATAGAATACTCAGTGACCCCCCCCTGTGATACGATACTCAGCAACCCCCCCACTGTGATACAATACTCAGTGACCCCCCCAATGTGATACAATACTCAGTGACTCCCCCGCACTGTGATACAATACTCAGTGACCCCCCCACTGTGATACAATACTCAATGGCCCCCCACTGTGATACAATACTCAGTGACCCCCCCACTGTGATACAATACGCAGTGACCACCCCACTGTGATAAAATACTCAGTCACCCCCCTCTGTGATACAATACTCAGTGCCCCCCCCCACTGTGATAAAATACTCAGTGACCCCCGCACTGTGACACAATTCTCAGTGAACACCCGACTGTGATACAATATTCAGTGACCCCCCCCACTGTGATACAATACTCAGTGACCCCCCCACTTAGATACAATACTCAGTGACCCCCCCAACTGTGATACAATACTCAGTGAACCCCCAAAGTGATACAATTCTCAGTGACCCCCCCAACTGTGATACAATACTCAGTGACCCCCCCACTGTGATACAATACTCAGTGACCCCCCCAACGTGGTACAATACTCAGTGAAACCCCCACTGTAATACAATACTCAGTGACTCCCCGCCACTGTGATACAATACTCAGTAACCCCCCCCACTGTGATACATTACTCAGTGACCCCCCCAATGTGATACAATACTCAGTGAAACCCCCACTGTGATACAATACTCAGTGACACCCCCCCACTGTGATACAATACTCAGTAACCCCCCCACTCTGATACAATTCTCAGTGACCCCCCCCCACTGTGATACAATACTCCGTGACCCCCCCACTGTGATACACTACTCAGTGACCCCCCTACTGTGATAAAATACTTAGTGACCCCCCCACTGTGATACGATACTCAGTAACCCCACCACTGTGATACAATACTCAGTGACTCCCCCACTGTGATACAAGACTCAGTGAAACCCCCGCACTGTGATACTATACTCAGTGAACCCCCCCACTGTGATACAATACTCAGTGACTCCCCCACTGTGATACAATACTCAGTGACCCCCCACTGTGATACAATACTCAGTGACCCCCCACTGTGAGACAATACTCAGTGACGCCCCCACTGTGATACACTACTCAGTGACACCCCACTGTGATACAATACTCAGTGACACCCCGCACTGTGATACAATACTCAGTGACCCCCCCACTGTGATACAAAACTCAGTGACCCCCCGACTGTGATACATTACTCAGTGACCCCACCACTGTGATACAATACTCAGTGACCCCCCCACTGTGATACAATACTCAGTGACCCCCCCACTGTGATACAATATTCAGTGACCCCCCACTGTGATACAATACTCAGTGACCCCCCCACTTTGATACAATACTCAGTGACCCCCCACTGTGATACAATACTCAGTGACCCCCCACTGTGATACAATATTCAGTGACCCCCCCACAGTGATACAATTCTCAGTGAAACCCCCACTGTGATACAATACTCAGTGACCACCCCCCACTCTGATAAAATACTCAGTGTCCTCCCACTGTTATACAATACTCAGTGACCCACTACCACTGTGATACAATACTCATTGATCCCCCACTGTGATAGAATACTCAGTGACCCCCCACTGTGATACCATACTCAGTGACCCCCCCACTGTGATACAATACTCAGTGACCCCCCACTGTGATACAATACTCAGTGACCCCCCCACTGTAACACAATACTCAGTGACACCCCCACTGTGATACAATACTCAGTGACCCCCCGCTGTGATACAATACTCAGTGACCCCCCACTGTCATACAAAACTCAGTGACCCCCCACTGTGATACAATACTCAGTGACCCACCCACTGTGATACAATACTCAGTGACCCCCCACGGTGGAACAATACACAGTGACCCCCCCCACACTGTGATACAATACTCAGTGACACCCTACTGTGATACAATACTCAGAGACCACCCCCACGGCGATACAATACACAGTGACCGCCCCACTGTGATACAATTCTCAGTGACCACCCACTGTGATGCAATACTCACTGACCCCCCCACTGTAATACAATACTCAGTGACCCCCCCACGGTGATACAATACACAGTGACCCCCCTACTGTGATAAAATACTCAGTAACCCCCCCACTGTGATACAATACTCAGTGACCCCCCCAATGTGATACAATACTCAGTGAAACCCCCACTGTGATACAATACTCAGTGACTCCCCCCCCACTGTGATACAATACTCAGTAACACCCCCACTGTGATACAATACTCAGTGACCGCACCCAATGTGATACAATACTCAGTGAAACCCCCACTGTGATACAATACTCAGTGACTCCCCCCCCCACTGTGATACAATACTCAGTAACCCCCCACTGTGATACAATTCTCAGTGACCCCCCCCACTGTGATACAATGCTCCGTGACCCCCCACTGTGATACTCTACTCAGTGACCCCCCTACTGTGATAAAATACTTAGTGACCCCCCCACTGTGATACGATACTCAGTAACCCCACCACTGTGATACAATACTCAGTGACGCCCCCACTGTGATACAATACTCAGTAACCCCCCTGCACTGTGATACTATACTCAGTGACCCCCCCCACTGTGATACAATACTCAGTGACTCCCCCACTGTGATACAATACTCAGTGACCCCCCACTGTGATACAATACTCAGTGACCCCCCACTGTGATACAATACTCAGTGACGCCCCCACTGTGATACACTACTCAGTGACACCCCACTGTGATACAATACTCAGTGACACCCCCACTGTGATACAATACTCAGTGACCCCCCCACTGTGATACAAAACTCAGTGACCCCCCGACTGTGATACATTACTCAGTGACCCCACCACTGTGATACAATATTCAGTGACCCCCCACTGTGATACAATACTCAGTGACCCCCCCACTTTGATACAATACTCAGTGACCCCCCCACTGTGATACAATACTCAGTGCCCCCCCCACTGTGATACAATACTCAGTGACCCCCCCACAGTGATACAATTCTCAGTGACCCCCCCAACTGTGATACAAAACTCAGTGACCCCCCCACTGTGATACAATACTCCGTGACCCCGCCAATGTGATACAATGCTCAGTGAAACCCCCACTGTGATACAATACTCAGTGACCCCCCCCCACTGTGATACAATACTCAGTAACCCCCCACTGTGATACAATACACAGTAACCCTCCCTTTGTGATACAATTCTCAGTGCCCCCCCACTGTTTTACAATACTCAGTTACCCCCCACTGAGATACACCACTCAGTGACACCCCTACTGTGATAAAATACTCAGTGACCCCGCCTCTGTGATACGATACTCAGTAACCCCCACACTGTGATACAATGCTCAGTGACCCCCTCAATGTGATACAATACTCAGTGACTCCCCCGCACTGTGATACAATACTCAGTGACCCCCCGCCACTGTGATACAATACTCAGTGACTCCCCCACTGTGATACAATACTCAGTGACCCCCCACTGTGATACAATACTCAGTGACCCCCCAATGTGATACAATACTCAGTGACCCCCCCACTGTGACACAATACTCAGTGACCCCCCCACTGTGACACAATACTCAGTGACCCCCCCACTGTGATACACTACTCAGTGACCCCCCCACTTTGATACAATACTCAGTGACACCCCCCACTGTGATACAATACTCAGTGACCACCCCCCCACTCTGATACAATACTCAGTGACCTCCCACCGTTATACAATACTCAGTGACCCCCTACCACTGTGATACAATACTCTGTGACCCCGCACTGTGATACAATACTCAGTGATCCCCCACTGTGATAGAATACTCAGTGACCCCCCACTGTGATACCATACTCAGTGACCCCCCCACTGTGATACAATACTCAGTGACGCCCCCACTATAATACAATACTCAGTGACACCCCCACTGTGATACAATACTCAGTGAACCCCCGCTGTGATACAATACTCAGTGACCCCCACTGTCATACAAAACTCAGTGACACCCCCACTGTGATACAATACTCAGTGACCCACCCACTGTGATACAATGCTCAGTGACCCCCCCACGGTGATACAATACACAGTGACCGCCCCACTGTGATACAATACTCAGTGACCCCCCCCCCACTGTGATACAATACTCAGTGACACCCCACAGTGATGCAACACTCAGTGACCCACCCCACTGTGATGCAATACTCAGTGACCCCCCCACTGTAATACAATACTCAGTGACCCACCCACGGTGATACAATACACAGTGACCCCCCTACTGTGATAAAATACTTAGTGATCCCCCCACTGTGATACGAAACTCAGTAACCCCCCCACTGTGATACAATACTCAGTGCCCCCCCAATGTGATACAATACTCAGTGACTCCCCCACACTGTGATACAATACTCAGTGACCCCCCACTGTGATACAATACTCAGTGACCCCCCCACTGTGATACAATACTCTGTGACCCCCCTACTGTGATAAAATACTCAGTGACCCCCCCACTGTAATACAATACTCAGTGACACCCCCACTGTGATACAATACTCAGTGACACCCCCACTGTGATACAATCCTCAGTAACCCCCCCACTGTGATACAATACTCAGTGACTCCCCCACTGTGATACTATACTCAGTGACCCCCCACTGTGATACAATACTCAGTGACCCCCCACTGTGATACAATACTCAGTGACCCCCCCACTGTGATACACTACTCAGTGACCCCCCCACTGTGATAGAATACTCAGTGACACCCCCCACTGTGATACAATACTCAGTGACCCCACCACTGTGATACAATACTCAGTGACCCCCCACTGTGATACAATACTCAGTGACCCCCCCACTGTGATACCATACTCAGTGACCCCCCCCCACTGTGATACAATACTCAGTGACCTCCCACTGTGATACAATACTCAGTGACCCCCCACCACTGTCATACAATACTCTGTGACCCCGCACTGTGATACAATACTCAGTGATCCCCCACTGTAATACAATACTCTGTGACACCCCCACTGTGATACAATACTCAGTGACCCCCCCGCTGTGATACAATACTCAGTGACCCCCCACTGTCATACAATACTTAGTGACACCCCCACTGTGATACAATACTCTGTGACCCCCCCACTGTGATACAATACTCAGTGACCCACCCACTGTGATACAATACTCAGTGACCCCCCCACTGTGATACAATACTCAGTGACCCCCCCCACTATGATACAATACTCAGTGACACCCCCACTGTGATACAATTCTCAGTGACCCCCACTGTGATACAATACTCAGTGTCCCCCCCACTGTGATACAACACTCAGTGACCCCCACTGTGATACAATACTCAGTGACCCCCCCACTGTGATCCAATACTCAGTGACCCCCCACTGTGATGCAATACTCAGTGACCCCCCCACTGTGATACAATACTCAGTGACCCCCCACTGTGATACAATACTCAGTGACCACCCCCACTTTGATGCAATACTCAGTGACCCCCCACTGTGATGCAATACTCAGTGACCCCCCCACTGTGATACAGTATGCAGTGTCCCCCCCAATGTGATACAATACTCAGTGACCCCCCCACTGTGATACAATACTCAGTGACCCCCCCACTTTGATGCAATACTCAGTGACCCCCCACTGTGATGCAATACTCAGTGACCCCCCCACTGTGATGCAATACTCAGTGACCCCCCCACTGTGATACAATACTCAGTGACCCCCCCACTGTGATGCAATACTCAGTGTCCCCCCCAATGTGATACATAACTCAGTGACCCCCCCTGTGATACAATACTCAGTGACCCCCCCCACTGTGATACAATACTCAGTGACCCCCCCACTGTGATACAATACTCAGTGACCCCCCCACTGTGATGCAATACTCAGTGACCCCCCCACTGTGATACAATATTCAGTGACCCCCCCACTGTGATACAATACTCAGTGACCCCCCCACTGTGATACAATACTCAGTGACCCCCCCCACTGTGATACAATACTCAGTGACCCCCCCACTGTGATACAATACTCAGTGACCCCCCCACTGTGATGCAATACTCAGTGACCCCCCCACTGTGATACAATATTCAGTGACCCCCCCACTGTGATACAATACTCAGTGACCCCCCCACTGTGATACAATACTCAGTGACCCCCCCCACTGTGATACAATACTCAGTGACCCCCCCCATTGTGATACAATACTCAGTGACCCCCCCCATTGTGATACAATTCTCAGTGACCCCCCACTGTGATACAATACTCAGTGACCCCCCCCATTGTGATACAATACTCAGTGACCCCCCACTGTGATACAATACTCAGTGACCCCCCACTGTGATACAATACTCAGTGACCCCCCCACTGTGATACAATACTCAGTGACCCCCCCCACTGTGATACAATACTCAGTGACCCCCCCCATTGTGATACAATACTCAGTGACCCCCCCCATTGTGATACAATTCTCAGTGACCCCCCACTGTGATACAATACTCAGTGACCCCCCCCATTGTGATACAATACTCAGTGACCCCCCGCTGTGATACAATACTCAGTGACCCCCCCACTGTGATACAATACTCAGTGACCCCCCCATTGTGATACAATTCTCAGTGACCCCCCACTGTGATACAATACTCAGTGACCCCCCCCATTGTGATACAATACTCAGTGACCCCCCACTGTGATACAATACTCAGTGACCCCCCCACTGTGATATAATACTCAGTGACCCCCCCCACTGTGATACAATACTCAGTGACCCCCCACTGTGATACAATACTCAGTAACCCCACCACTGTGATACAATACTCAGTGACCTCCCACTGTGATACAATTCTCAGTGACCCCCCCACTGTGATACAATACTCAGTGACCCCCCCACTGTGATACAATACTCAGTGACCTCCCACTGTGATACAATTCTCAGTGACCCCCCCACTGTGATACAATACTCAGTGACCCCCCCACTGTGATACAATACTCAGTGACCCCCACAGTGATACAATACTCAGTGACCCCCCCACAGTGATACAATACTCAGTGACCCCCCCACTGTGATACAATACTCAGTGACCCCCCCACTGTGATACAATACTCAGTGACCCCCCCCACTGTGATACAATACTCAGTGACCCCCCCACTGTGATACAATACTCAGTGACCCCCCCCACTGTGATACAATACTCAGTGACCCCCCCACTGTGATACAATACTCAGTGACCCCCCCACTGTGATACAATACTCAGTGACCCCCCCACTGTGATACAATACTCAGTGACCCCCCCCACTGTGATACAATACTCAGTGACCCCCCCACTGTGATACAATTCTCAGTGACCCCCCCACTGTGATACAATACTCAGTGACCCCCCCACTGTGATACAATACTCAGTGACCCCCCCACAGTGATACAATACTCAGTGACCCCCCCACTGTGATACAATACTCAGTGACCCCCCCACTGTGATACAATACTCAGTGACCCCCCCACTGTGATACAATACTCAGTGACCCCCCCACTGTGATACAATACTCAGTGACCCCCCCACTGTGATACAATACTCAGTGACCCCCCCACTGTGATACAATACTCAGTGACCCCCCCACTGTGATACAATACTCAGTGACCCCCCCACTGTGATACAATACTCAGTGACCCCCCCACTGTGATACAATACTCAGTGACCCCCCCACTGTGATACAATACTCAGTGACCCCCCCACTGTGATACAATACTCAGTGACCCCCCCACAGTGATACAATACTCAGTGACCCCCCCACTGTGATACAATACTCAGTGACCCCCCCACTGTGATACAATACTCAGTGACCCCCCCACTGTGATACAATACTCAGTGACCCCCCCACTGTGATACAATACTCAGTGACCCCCCCACTGTGATACAATACTCAGTGACCCCCCCACTGTGATACAATACTCAGTGACCCCCCCACTGTGATACAATACTCAGTGACCCCCCCACTGTGATACAATACTCAGTGACCCCCCCACTGTGATACAATACTCAGTGACCCCCCCACTGTGATACAATACTCAGTGACCCCCCCACAGTGATACAATACTCAGTGACCCCCCACTGTGATACAATACTCAGTGACCCCCCCACTGTGATACAATACTCAGTGACCCCCCCACTGTGATACAATACTCAGTGACCCCCCCACTGTGATACAATACTCAGTGACCCCCCCACTGTGATACAATACTCAGTGACCCCCCCACTGTGATACAATACTCAGTGACCCCCCCACTGTGTTACAATACTCAATGACCCCCCCACTGTGATACAATACTCAGTGACCCTCCCACCCACTGTTATACAATACTCAGTGACCCCCCCACTGTGATACAACACTCAGTGACCCCCCCACTGTGATACAATACACAGTGACCCCCCCCACTGTGATACAATACTCAGTGACCCCCCCCACTGTGATACAATACTCAGTGACCCCCCCCACTGTGATACAATACTCAGTGACCCCCCACTGTGATACAATACTCAGTGACCCCCCCACTGTGTTACAATACTCAATGACCCCCCCACTGTGATACAATACTCAGTGACCCCCCCACTGTGATACAATACTCAGTGACCCCCCCACTGTGTTACAATACTCAATGACCCCCCCACTGTGATACAATACTCAGTGACCCCCCCACTGTGATACAATACTCAGTGACCCCCCCACTGTGATAAAATACTCAGTGACCCCCCCACTGCGATACAATACTCAGTGACCCCCCCACTGTGATACAATACTCAGTGACCCCCCACTGTGTGTGTTCCTTTGAATTGTGCGAAGCTACGAATTGTTCAGAATCTTGTAATCCCCAGTTACAACGTTCCTCCGACCTTTCCATTATCCCAATGTAGAAACAGAACTGAGGTGCATTTCCTTCAGGGATGTGAACTGCAATATTGATTGAAGTATCCTGAAATATTGCTGAATTCCCGTTGAGTTAGCGTTAGGAGAATTTGCAGATTATTCGGTGAGCAGATTATTTGGTGAGCTTTTCCCACATCTCCTTGGTGTCATGTTTATAGAATTCTCCTCAGTCCCACTGGCTGAATGACTTCAGCTCATGTTCGTGTGCCTCTGTGGTAGCACGCTCGGCTCTGAGAGACTCGAGCATATAAATGTAGGCTGACACTCCTGTGCAGTACTGAGGGAGTGCTGCAGTGTCAGAGGTGCCCTCTTTCAGATGGAACTTTAAACCGAGGCCCCGTCTGCCCTCTCGGGTGACTTAAAGGATCCCATGGTATTAATTCAAAGAGTAGGTGAGTTAACCCCCGGTGTCCTGGCCGATATTTAACCCTCAACCCACATCACTAAAACAGATTATCTGGTCATTTATCACTTTGATGTTTGTGGGAGCTTGCTGTGCACAAATTGGCTGCCGTGTTTGCTGCATTACAATAGTGACTGCATTTAAAAGTGCTTTGATGGGTGTGCAGTGCATTGGGACATCCTGAGGTGGTGAAAGGTGCTATATAAATGCAAGTTCTTTCAGTATTCACTCCCCAGCTCTAAAGAACGTTCCACAGGCTGGTTATTGAGGTCGCTGTGGGCGGCTTCCTCTGCAATCGATTCTCTGTCCAGACTCGAGTTCTCCTCACGAGGGCCAGCTGCCCCCAGTGAGAGTCTTGGCAGGATATTTAGCCATGGGGACCATCACAGCTGAACCCAGTCCATCCTTGCCCGGGCGAAGCACACACACCCCGCCACTGAAAAGTGTATCGGTGGCAGAAATCCTGGCTGATTTTCCCAATGGGCCCACCTTCACTGGATTGGGATCAGCTCCCTCAGCGCAGGCCGGGGGTGGAACCTGGGCTCTTCCTGCTCCGTGTGGGACTCAGGACCACACCGAGTGAGATCAGCTCCCTCAGCACAGGCCGGGGGTGGAACCTGGGATCTTCCTGCTCCGTGTGGGACTCAGGACCACACCGAGTGAGATCAGGTGACTCAGCACAGGCCGGGTGGAACCTGGGCTCTTCCTGTTCCGTTTGGGTCTCAGGACCACACCGAGTGAGATCAGCTCCCTCAGCACAGGCCGGGGGTGGAACCTGGGATCTTCCTGCTCTGTGTGGGGCTCAGGACCACACCGGGCAATGCAGTTATTTAATTTGAAGATTAGATACAGACACACACAGTAATTTAAACACACACAAACCTTTGCTTTTTGATGCTAATTTATTAATCTGATGAAACTGCAACATTACAGTTTGATTACAATCTCTTTCGAGGCATATCACAATGTGCGAGCGTTACAAATCACGGTGTAATATAAGCAATGAGAAAGCGAGAGAGAGAGAGAGAGAGAGAGAGAGGGAGGGGGAGCAGGCAGTAATAATCCCAAATCAGCACCATCACAGTCCGGGACAGAATCCGTTTCCACTAAAGGGACTTTCTCACCGTCTGACTCGGCCCCTCAACACCACACACATGGACATTTGATTCTTTTATTGTCTGTGTGTGTGTGACAGAGTCAGCAGGCAGCAAACTGCCTCTGTCACCTTTGTACTGGTGCACCTTGTAACTGGGATACACAACGATTCCCGCTGGGATTTTAAAAAGGGCACCAGCGGCATAAACGAGGAAGAATGTGTGGCTAAAGTAGGTGGGCTGGTCTGTTCCGGTCAGTTTGTGTCATTCTCTGGGCTTTAATCAGGGTTCAGTGTGTAGGGTAACACCAGGGGGATTTACACCACGCTGGGTCCTGTATACCCCGAGCTCATTCCCTGGCTCACCATCTCCACCTCTCTCCACATATTGATGGAGAATGACAGAGGTTCTTGTACAGTGAGTTTGGAGCCATCACCCAGATACTGAGGGAGGTGAGAAACTGAAAGGTCCCAGTGAATAGTCCCTGACCCAAATATAATCAGCCCCGTGAGGAATTCCTCTTTATTCTAGAGTACACTGTTGCTGCCTGGTCTGATTTCGGTGGAACAGATCGCAATGCAAGGCAATAATCTACTAAAGCAGTTTGGTGCGAATTTCTTCCCTTAACTGTGTTCGGTCCAATCCATTAATTCAATGTTTCCAAAACTGTTCCAGCCAAATAATTTTAAACTGGGCAGTCCTGATTGTCTTTAATGATCACATTTCCTGCTCTTCCATATGTTACTGTTGCCCAGTCGATGATGTTCCCCCCTGGACTGTGACAATCCTGACTTACAGTCTTGATCTCACTGGCAGTTAAAACATGGTCCCACAGATTAACATCTGTAATCTCCCCAACAAAACACTGATCAGCGTCAAACCTTCCCCTAACCGAGTCCTGCTCCTGGCCCAGGATAACCGCCCCGCCAGTGCGCACATAACCTCCCCGATTAACAACTTTATGCTCACTCCGTTCCCCATTCACCCAGAACGTTATCAGCCCGTCGCTAGAATGCCAGGTCACACAGATGTCTCTCAGCAATGCATTCATTTCCGGGAGGGAAAACTTAACAATAATATTGCAAAAAAACAGGGAGATTTTCCCGTCTGCATTGTGCCAGAGCAATAGTTCGTTGTGGTGATTTGACGTCGCATAGGAGAACAAACCATAACCGCGCGCCTCTTCAGAAGCTGCCCTCACACAGAGAGTTAAAGCGTTCAAATTGGGGAAATACGTTGGTTTCAGTTCGACATAACTGTTCGCGGTTTTGGTTGGAAATATCAGTGATTTCCCTGCAAAGCCTGTAAAATATGAATAGTTTAGATCTTGTTAAGTGACTGTTTGAAATGGTAACAGTAGTGAGCGGCATACTGGGAGAGAGAGATATAAAGGAGATGATAAAAGGAAAGGAAGAAAGACTTGCATTTATATAGCGCCTTTCACAACCCCAGCACGCCCCAAAGCACTTTACAGCCAATCATAGAATGGTTACAGCACAGAAGGAGGCCATTCGGCCCATTGAGCCCGTGCTGACTCTGCAAGAGCATTTCAGCTAGTCCCCCTCCCCCCCTTTCCCCATAGCCCAGGAAATCCTTTTCCTTCAGGTACTTACCCAACTCCCTTTTGAAAGCCCTGATTGAGTCTGCCTCCACCACTCTTTCAGGCAGTGCGTTCCAGATCCTAACCACTCGCTGAGTAAAAACGTTATTCATCATGTCGCCTTTGGTTCTTCTGCCAACCACTTTAAATCTGTGTCCTCTGGTTCTCCACCCTTCCACCAATGGGAACAGTTTCTCTCTTTCTACTCTGTCCAGACCCCTCATGATTTTGAACATCTCCATCAAATCTCCTCTCAAACTTCTATGCTCTAAGGAAAACAACCCCAGCTTCTCCAGTCTATCCACATAACTGAAGTTCTTCATCCCTGGAATCACTCTCATAAATCTTTTCTGCAACTTCTCTAAAGCCTTCACATCCTTCCTAAAGTGCAGTGCCCAGAATTGGACACAATACTCCAGTTGGGGCCAAACCAGTGTTTTATACAGGTTCATCATAATTTCCATGCTTTTGTACTCTACACCTCTATTCATGAAGCCCAGGATCCCGTAAGCTTTTTTAACTGCTTTCTCAACCTGTCCTGCCACCTTCAACGATTTGTGCACATTTACCTCTAGGTCTCTCTGTTCATGCACTCCCTTTACGATTGTACCCTTTAGTTTATATTTCCCTCTCTTCATTTTTCTACCAAAGTATATCACTTTGTGTAATGTCCGTGTGTAATTGAGACACGGACTGCAGAAGTTGGTTATAACAGGTGTTTACTGAATGGAGACAAAACTGGAACTACTACACAAAGTTACTGCACAGGCTTATATACAGGGGTGGTCACTACTGGTACTGCAGTATACAGGGGCTGCAGAATATAGTTCCTTCTTCAAGGTACATACACTACACTTTGCACTTTTCTGTGTTAAATTTCATCTGCCACGTGTCCGTCCATTCCACCAGCCTGCCTATGTCTTCCTGAAGTCTATCACTATCACAGAATCACAGAATCACAGAAACCCCACAATGCAGATAGAGGCCATTTCAGCCCATCGAGCCTGCACCGACACATATCCCACCCGATCCCCGTAACCCCTACACCAACACATATCCCACCCTATCCCCGTAACCCCACGTATTTAATCCCCCTAACACTAAGGGTCAATTTATCATAGCCAATCAACCTAACCCGCACATCTTTGGACTGTGGGAGGAAACCGGAGCACCCGGAGGAAACCCACGCAAACACGGGGAGAATGTGCAAACTCCACACAGACAGTCACCCGAGGCCGGATTCGAACCCGGGTCCCTGGCGCTGTGAGGCAACAGTGCTAACCACTATGCCACCGTGCTGCCTCTTCACTGTTCACTATACTCCCAAGTTTTGTGTCATTGGCAAATTTTGAAATTGTGCCCTGTACACCCACATCCAAGTCATTAATATATATCAAGAAAAGCAATGGTCCTAGAACCGACCCTGGGGAACATCACTGTATACTTTCCTCCAGACTGAAAAACAACCGTTCACCACTACTCTCTGTTTCCTGTCACTTAGCCAATTCCGTATCCATGCTGCCACTATCCCTTTTATTCCATGGGCTTCAACTTTGTTGGCAAGCCTATTATGTGGCACTTTGTCGAAAGCCTTTTGTAAATCCATGTACACCACGTCAACCACATTTCCCTCATCAACCCTGTCGGTTACCTCATCAAAAAATTCAATCAAGTTGGTTAAACACGATTTGCCTTTAACAAATCCGTGCTGGCAATTCTCCAGTCCTCTGGCACCACCCCCGTTTCTAAGGAGGATGGGAAGATTATGGCCAGCACCTCTGTGATTTCTTCCTTCACTTCCCTCAGCATCCTAGGATGCATCCCATCCGGTCCTGGTGATTTATCTACTTTAAGTACAGACAGCCTTTCTAGTACCTCCTCTTCAACAATTTTTATCCCATCTAGTATCTCCTCTACCTCCTCCATCACTATGTCTATGGCAGCATCTTCTTCCTTGGTGAAGACAGATGCAAAATACTCATTTAGTATCTCAGCCATACCCTCTGCCTCCATGTACGGGTCTCCTTTTTGGTCCCAATCAGCCCCACCCCTCTTACTACCCATTTACTATTTATATGCCTAGAGAAGACTTTTGGATTACCTTTTATGTCAATCAAGTATTTCTAAATGTAGTCACTGTTGTAATATAGGAAACGTGGCAGTCAATTTGTGAACAGCAAGCTCCCAGACACATCACTAAGATAATGCCCAGATAATCTGTTTCTGTGACGTTGGTAGAGTGTTAATATTGGCCAGGACACCAGGGAGAACGGCCCTGCTCTTCTTCAAAATACTGTCATGGGATATCTTACGTCCAGCCGAGAGGGCAGACAGGGTCTTGTTTGAACGTCTCATCTGAAAGACGGCTCCTCTGACAGTGCAGCACTCCCTCAGTAGAGCACTGGAGTGTTTACCTTGATCCTGTGCTTAAGTCTCTGGAGTTGGCCTTGAACCCATGACCTTTGACTCATAGACGAGAGTGGAACCACTGAGTCACAGCTGACACAAAGGGGGCGACTGACCCAAAACACGTCTGTAAAATAATGCAGTTCAATCCACAAGGCCAGACTGATTGTTGCTGAACCATGTCTGCCGCTCAGGCCGAACGGGCACAAGCTGACAGGCAGCTTCAAACACACCTCAAAGAGCTGGTGACTCCTGGACGGCCCCGATGTGTAAAAGCGAGAAACTACACAGGCTTTGAGTGGTCAGTCTGCACAACATTCAATCACTTGTACTGGAGCAATACAAGGCAAGGGTGAAAGGTCAAAGTGAGTGCCAAAGCCTTGAAAGTGCAGCATTGGCTGTATATTTATGGGGGGAAAGGGAACAAGGAAATGTCACCTCTGGAAAGCTGTTCAACTTTTACAACAGCTGCATTCTCGGGAATTGTAAACGCTTCTTAATACTTCACATTGGTACATTTAAAAACAATAAAAAATGGAAAAACAAAATTATCTAGATTTTCAATAACGGCACCACCTAGCAAAAAATTAGCTCAACAATTACTGTCCCACATCCACCCCTCACCACCTCAGTTCACAGACACTGAACTCTCTCCAGACACAGTTCACACAGATACTGTACTCTCTCCAGACACAGTTCACACAGACACTGTACTCCCTCCAGACACAGTTGACACAGACACTGTACTCCCTCCAGACACTGTTGACAGACACTGTACTCCCTCCAGACACAGTTCACACAGACACTGTACTCTCTCCAGACACAGTTCACACAGACACTGTACTCCCTCCAGACACAGTTCACACAGACACTCTACTCTCTCCAGACACAGTTCACACAAACACTGTACTCCCTCCAGGAACAGTTCACACAGACACTGTACTCCCTCCAGACACAGTTCACACAGACACTGTACTCTCTCCAGACACAGTTCACAGACACTGTACTCTCTCCAGACACAGTTCACACAGACACTGTACTCTCTCCAGACACAGTTCACACAGACACTGTACTCCCTCCAGACACAGTTCACACAGACACTGTACTCTCTCCAGACACAGTTCACACAGACACTGTACTCTCTCCAGACACAGTTCACACAGACACTGTACTCTCTCCAGACACAGTTCACACAGACACTGTACTCTCTCCAGTCACAGTTCACGCAGACACTGTACTCTCTCCAGACACAGTGCACACAGACACTGTACTCTCTCCAGACACAGTTCACACAGACACTGTACTCTCTCCAGACACAGTTCACACAGACACTGTACTCTCTCCAGACACAGTTCACACAGACACTGTGCTCCCTCCAGACACAGTTCACACAGACACTGTACTCTCTCCAGACACAGTTCACACAGACACTGTACTCCCTCCAGTCACAGTGCACACAGACACTGTACTCTCTCCAGAAACAGTTCACACAGACACTGTACTCTCTCCAGACACAGTTCACACAGACACTGTACTCCCTCCAGACACAGTTCACACAGACACTTTACTCTCTCCAGACACAGTTCACACAGACACTGTACTCTCTCCAGACACAGTTGACACAGACACTGTACTCACTCCAGACACAGTTCACACAGACACTGTACTCTCTCCAGACACAGTTCACACAGACGCTGCACTCTCTCCAGACACAGTTTACACAGACAATGTACACACTCCAGACACAGTTGACAGACACCGTACTCTCTCCAGACACAGTTCACACAGACACTGTACTCCCTCCAGACACAGTTCACAGACACTGCACTCTCTCCAGACACAGTTCACAGACACTGTACTCTCTCCAGACACAGTTCACAGACACTCTACTCTCTCCAGACACAGTTCACAGTCACTGTACTCTCTCCAGACACAGTTCACACAGACACTAATCTCTCCAGTCCCTGTTCATTGAATAGTATAGCACAGAAGAAAGCCATTCGGCCCATCGAATCTGTGCCAGATCTTTCGAGGGGCAATCCAGTTAGTCTCACTCCCCCGCTCTTTCTGCATATCTCTGCATTTTTTTCTCCTTCAAGTCTGTTTCCAATTCCCTTTTGAAGGCTACTATTTGTTGTGTATGTACCTTTAAGGGAAGAACTGATTTTATACTGCAGTACCGGCAGTGACCACCCCTGTATAAAAGGCCCTAGCAGGCTTCTGTATTTCAGTCAGACGTAACCCTCTGTTCAGTAAAGTACCTGTTAAACTGTTCTCCCGAAGTCTGTGTATTATTGAGGCACGGACTTTACAGTGGCGACGAGCAAGTTCGAACTCACCGGCACAGTTACATCACCTCACGGGGATCTCACCCTGAGAAGAAGTTTCTTGGAGGCCGAAGTCTGAGCAACGGGCGTCGACCGTGGGCAACCGCCCAAGGATCCATCGGTGTTCGGAGAATTGCGGGAGAGGCTGTGGAGAGCTGAGCTTGGCTCCCCAGTTAAGGTGCTCCAGCAAATCTTGCTGGTAGCAGGTAGTGTGCTGACCCTTCCGGACTGTGGCGGGCTCGAGCTTGATCGAGCTGCTCTGCAAAAGGGGCCGTGCAGCGTCGCTGGGAGGAGAAAGAGAGAGAGAGGGTGGAGCGCACAGGGCGCGGTCGGTGCTCAAGAACCGGGCAGCGGAGAGAAAATAAATGAGGGGAAGGAAAGTGAGACGCGCCGAAGCCACGGGTCGCCGCCATTACCCTGTAGAACACTAGGAGCAGCGTGGCAGCAAGGGGAAGAAGCAACGGGAGGCGCCATTTTATTCCATTGGGGAAGAAGAAAAAGCACGGGAGGCGCCATTTTAAATCACCCAAGATGCCGAAGAGTGGCAGTATCACTGCTTTCGACAACGAGGTAGAAGACTGGACCACGTATGTGGAAAGAATTGAAGTGTACTGCAAGGCAAATGAGGCGGCCGATGGAAAGAAGGCGTCGGTATTATTAAATTTGATGGGCGCGATAACGTACGGCCTATTGCGAAATGTAATTACCCCAGCTAAACCAATGGAGAAAAGTTTTGAAGAGATTGTCAATATCTTACAGGAACATCTAAACCCTACACCGCTGCTGATAGCAGAAAGATTCAAGTTCCATAAACGAAACCAGCACAAAGACGAGAGTAATGCTGACTATCTTACGGAACTACGCAAGTTATCGAAACACTGCCAGTTCGGAGCAGGACTGGCAGATACCTTAAGGGATAAGTTTGTCTGCGGGCTCCAGAGTGAAGGAACCCAGAAACGACTACTTTCGAAAAAGGAAGTGATGCTAGAACAGGCTTTCAGCGTGGCAGTATCCTATGAAGCAGCAGCACAGGGAGCTGCGGAAATACAACAGAA
This sequence comes from Somniosus microcephalus, assembly GCF_052327205.1. Taxonomy (NCBI): domain Eukaryota; kingdom Metazoa; phylum Chordata; class Chondrichthyes; order Squaliformes; family Somniosidae; genus Somniosus; species Somniosus microcephalus. Next base: position 12,269,592 of record NC_141006.1, on the reverse strand, counting down.
ACCACAAGAATACAGCGCTAACGAAATGGCGTATGGAGCAGAAAAGTGCTATCGCTGCGGCAGAACAACCCATGAGCAGAAGAACTGCTGGTTTAAGGACAAAGTATGCAGGCAATGCGTAAAAATGGGACATATAGCAAGAGTCTGCAGGTCGGGAAAGAAAACCAACACGACAAGAACTACTAAGGAAAAGTACAAGAAAGTAAACAAAATGACAGACAGTAGTTCGGAAGATCAGGAGAGTGATAACAACTCCGGGAGCAGGAGACTAAGTTGTCTAAAGCTACACAACGTGATCGCAAAGGAGGATCACCAAACCATTTGGGTCACCGTCATGATAGCAGGGTCCCAAGTAAAGATGGAATTAGATACAGGATCAGCCCTAACTGTCATGAATCGACGAAACTATGAGTGGCTATTCTCACACATACCCTTAAAGGACACGTCCATTGTATTGAAGACATACACGGGGCAAAAAGTCTACACCAGAGGAAAAATAAGGGTGCCAGTTAAATATAATGGCAAGGAAACACAGAAACTGTATCTATATATACTACAAGATGGAGGACCACCATTATTGGGATGTGAATGGATCAGAAAAATACAGTTGGACTGGCATTCCATTCAGGCGCTAACTGTGACTGACAAAAAGGATGATGATGTCGCACCTGGACGTCTGTCACAAATTCTAACGGACGCGAAAGACGTGTTCCAACAAGGACTTGGGACTCTAAAAGGAGTAAAGGCAACGATAAAAATTGAAGATAACGCAAACCCAAAATTTTTTAAGGCCACACCGGTGCCGTACGCGATCCGCCCAGCCGTTGAAGCAGAACTGGAGAGTCTGGAGCGTTCGGGTGTGCTGTCCAAGGTGGGCTGGAGCGAGTGGGCCACACCCATCGTGCCTGTAATGAAGAAATCATTGAGCAGCACGCCTGGGGAGCCGAAGAAGGTTCGCATCTGTGGGGACTTCAAGGTGACTGTGAACCCAGTCCTGCACACAGTACAATATCCACTTCCACGGATAGAAGATATTTTCGCCTCACTATCTGGAGGGAAACATTTTACGAAGATTGATCTGGCCCAAGCGCATCTACAAATGGAGGTGGAAGAAGCATCTAGGAAATACCTCACGATAAACACTCACAAAGGCCTTTACCAGTACAATCGACTGGTACTCGGGGTAGCATCAGCCCCGGCTATTGGCAGAGGGCAATGGAACAAGTCCTGCAAGGGATCCCGGGGACCCAGTGTTATTTGGATGACATCCTGGTGACGGACGAAAATGACAGTGAACACCTTGCCAACCTGGAGCAGGTGCTCACTAGATTGTAGGAATATGGGCTGTGAGACAACCGCCCCAAATGCGAGTTCTTCAGGAGACAAATCTCGTATTGTGGCCACATGATTGATGAGGAAGGGTTACATAAGTCGCCGGACAAGATTGAGGCTGTAGTCAAGCCTCCAGCACCGGAAAATGTGTCACAACTGAGGTCGCTTCTCAGGCTGGTGAACTACTACCATAAGTTCTTGCCGAATTTATCTACAATTCTGCACCCACTGAACGCCCTGCTGCAAACTGGAGTTACATGGAAATGGAGTGATGATTGTAAGCATGCCTTTCAGGAATGTAAATGCCTAATCACTTCAAAAGAAGTATTGGCCCACTACAACCCAACACTACCGATTCGGTTGGCTGTGATGCGTCACCCTACGGCATTGGAGCAGTGCTGTCACACAAATTCCTTGACGGTTCAGAGAGGCCAATAGCCTTTGCGTCGCGCTCGTTCACCTCAGCCGAGCGTAATTACACCCAGATTGAAAGGGAGGCCCTCAGCCTGGTGTGGGGGGTGAAGAAGTTCAATCACTATCTGCACGGGCAGAAATTCACCCTACTGACTGATCATCAGCCCCTGGTCTCCATTTTTAACCCAAAGAAGGGCGTTCCGGTGATGACGGCGCAACGGCTGCAAAGATGGTCACTTTTCCTAGGGGCACATCAGTACGACATAGAATACAAGGGTACGAAGCAGCATTGAAACGCTGATGGGCTATCGCGCCTACCGTTGCCTACGGTAGAGGAAGCACCTGCAGTGGACCCTGTTGAGATATTCCATGCGACCATAGTCGAATGTCTGCCTGTTACAAACTCAAGTATAGAGAAGGAAACCCGAAATGACCCGACACTCTCTCGGGTCTATGATTTGACGGTGAAGGGATGGCCAGCATATGGCGACTCACTGTTGCCAGCATTCTCGCCAAGGAGAGAACAGCTGTCCGTGTGCCGGGGGACCTTGATGTGTGGATCCCGAGTAGTAATTCCACCCAAGTTGAGAGACAGAGTGCTCAATGAGCTTCATGAAGGTCATCTGGGAGGGGTAAAAATGAAAAGCCTAGCCAGGGCTTATGTGTGGTGGCGGGAATCGATAAACAAATCGAGGACCTGACCAAGAGCTGCTCAGGATGCCAGAAAATCCAAAATGCACCACCACAGGCCCCTCTACACCCATGGGAGTGGCCCTCATTTCCATGGCAACGGGTACACATTGATTTTGCTGGTCCATTTATGGACTCAATGTTTCTAATCGCCGTGGATGCCCATTCGAAATGGCCAGAGGTCATCAAAATGTCCTCCACCACCACGGAGAAAACTATTGCAGTCTTATGAACCATCTTCACCAGGAATGGTTTGCCAGAACAGATTTGCTCTGACAATGGGCCACAGTTTATGTCCGAGGATTTCCGGAGGTTTCTGAGGAATAATGGGGTGAAACATTACACATCTGCCCCATATCATCCAGCCACAAATGGATTGTCTGAAAGGTTTGTTCAGACCTTTAAAAAGGCAATAAAGGCGATGTATAACGATGACATACCACTACAACACAAGGTAGATAATTTCTTGCTTGCTTACCAGAATGCGACACATGCAGTCACCAACCAAGCTCCAGCCATAATGTTCTTCAACCGAAGGCTAAGATGTCGCCTGGATTTGCTCAAACCAAACATAAGACGAGATGTTGAGGATAAGCAATTCCAGCACATCAACGAGAGGCCAACCAGGAGCTTCAAGATAGGGCAACCAGTCTTGGCCCGTGACTACCTAACAGAGAAATGGCAGCCAGGAACGATATGCACACAGCAGGGACCACTAATGTACACAGTGGACGTTGGAGAGAGCATTGTGAGATGCCATGCTGACCAGATTCTAGAGTCACAGGAACAAGCCAAACCTATACCACGAGCATGTGCACCTGGTAATGAGCCCAAAGTACAGATTGCGTCTACCTCAGAAGCAGTGGTATTGGAAGCTGACGAACCAACCAATGACCATGAGCCAGAATTGACTCCACCGCCAGAACAGGATACTCGAGAAAGGCGCTATCCAGACAGGATCAGGAAGCCTCTTCAAAGACTGAACTTATAAATGATTATTTCAGTTGATGTATATAGTACCGAGAAAATTGTAATTGTAATTAGTTATTATTTAGTTGTTAAATGAATGTTATGTACTGTTTATCTAAAAGGGGAGGAATTGTTGTGTATGTACCTTTAAGAGAAGAACTGAGTTTATACTGTAGTACCGGCAGTGACCACCCCTGTATAAACGGCCCTAGCAGGCGTCTGTATTTCTGTCTGACGTTACCCTCTGTCCAGTAAAGTGCCTGTTAAACTGTTCTCCCGAAGTCTGTGTATTATTGAGGCGCGGACTTTACACTATTGAATCTGTATCCACCACCCTATCAGGCAGCGCAGTCCAAATTCCAACCACTCTTCGCTGAAGCGTATCTTTCTTCATGTCGCCTCTGGTGCTTTTTGCCAATCACCTTCAATCTGTGCCCTCTCGTTATTGACCCTTCAGACATTGGAAACAGTCATTTTTAGTTATTCTCTCTAAACCCTTCATGATTTTACAATCTCCTGTTTGTATTCTCTGCTCCAAGGAGAACAACCCCAGCTTCTCTAGTCTATCCACACAACTGTAATCCCTCATCCCTGGAACCATTCTAGTGAATCTCTTCAGTACCCTCTGCAAAGCCTTCTCATTCTTCTTAAAGTTTAGTGCCCAGCGTTGGACACAATACTCTAGCTGAGGCTGAACTCGTGTTTCACATTTCTTTAGTATAACTTCCTGGTTTTTGCACTCTGTGCCTCCAGTAAGAAAGCCCAGGATCCCAGATGCTTTATTAACTGCTTTGTTAACCCTTAGTGTTAGGGGGGATTAAATATGTGGGGTTACGGGGATAGGGCTTGGGTGGGATGGCTGTCGGTGTAGGGACCGGGTGCTAGGGTTTGGATGATCAGCCATGATCTCGTTGAATGGCGGAGCAGGCTCGAAGGGCCGAATGGCCTACTCCTGCTCCTAGTTTCTATGTTTCTATGTTTCTATGTTAACCTGTCCTGCCAGCTTCAGAGATTTGTGCACAAACACCCCCAGGTCTCGCTCTTCTTGCGCCCACTTTAAAATTGTACCATCGAGCATTTATTGTCTCTCCTCATTCTTCCCAGCAAAATGGTTCACCTCTCACTTCATAAGAACATAAGGACATAAGAAATAGGAGCAGGAGTCGGCCATTTGGCCCTTTGAGCCTGCTCTGCCATTCAATAAGATCATGGCTGATCTTCTACCTGATCTCCACTTTCCAGCACTATCCCGATATCCCTTGATTCCCTTAATATTCAAAAATCTGTCGATCTCTGTCTTGAATCTACTCAATGACTGAGCCTCCACAGCCCTCTGGGGTAGTGATTTCCAAAGATTCACAACCCTCTGAGTGAAGTAATCTCAGTCCTAAATGTCCGACCCCTTATTCTGAGACTGTGACCCCTGGTTCTAGACTCCCTGGCCAGGGAAAACATCATCCCTGCATCTACCCTGCATCTACCACTTCTCCGTGTTGAACTTCACCTGTCATGTGTCCGCCCATTCCACCAGCCTCGCTATGTCTTCTTGAAGTCGATTACTATCTTCCTCACTGTTTCCTACACTTCCAAGTTTCCTGTCATCTGCAAATTTTGAAATTGTGCCGTGTACCCCCAAGTCCAAGTCAATAATGTATATCAAAAACAGCGGTGGTCTTAGTACTGAACCTTGGAGAACTCCATTGTACAGCTCTCTCCAGTCTGAAAAACAGCCAATCACTACAACTCTCTGCTTTCTATTCCTTAGCCAATGTTGTATCCGTGAAGTTACTGCCCCTTTTATCCCACGGGCTTCAATGTTGCTAACAAGCCTAATATGTGGCACTTTGTCAAACGCCTTTTGAAAGTCCATATACACAACATCATCTACACTGCCCTCATCCACACTCTCTGTTACATCATCAAAAAACTCAATCAAATTAGTCAAACATGATTTGCTCTTAACTAATGGGTGCTGGCTCTCCTTTATTAGCCCACGCTTGTCCAAGTGGCGGTTCATTTTCACCCAGATTATTGTCACTAAAAGCTTCACCTCCACCGACGTTAAACTGACTGACGTGTAACTGCCAGGTTTATCCTTCTCCCCTGTTTTGAACAAGGGTGTAACATTTGCAATCCTCAAGTCCTCTGGCACCACCCCTATATCGAAGGAGGATTGAAGGACTGTGGCCAGCACCTACACACTTTCTACCCTTACTTCCCTCAGCAACCTAGGGTGCATCACATCCGGACCAGATGACTTATCCACTCGTACTGCCAACCTTTCTAGTACCTCCTCTTTATCTATTTTAATCTCATCCAGTGTCCCAGCAACCTCCCTGTTTACCATCGCTCTGGCAAAGTCCTCTTCCTTGGTGAACACCGATGTAAAGTACTTCAAATATGAACCTAGACGGTGAAGATATTCGACTGTGGAGAGGGAGCAACACAGCCCAAAGGCAATTGCTGTCCTTCATACGTTAACATTTTGATATTTGTGCAGAAATCACTGAAGATTGGTGAGGAGCAGGAGCAGTGGCCGGCTCTCTCCCACTCCTTCGCCCTGGATGCTGAGCCCTATTGTAACACCTCAAACTCATCTACTTCTTTTCTGCTCCATGTAGTTCAATCTGGTCATTATCACATTGCTGTGTGTGGGAGCTTGCTGGGAGAAAATTGGCTGCCACATTTCCTACATTATAACAGTGACGACACTAGTGAATTACTTCATTGGCTGTAAAGTGCTTTGGGATGTTCTGAGGTCATGAGAGGCGCTATAGAAATGCAAGACTGTCTTTCTCCCTCTTTTACCACACCGAATGAGATCAGCTCCCTCAGCACAGGCTGGGGGTGGAACCTGGGCTCTTCCTGCTCTGTGTGGGGCTCAGGACCACACCGAGTGAGATCAGCTCTCTCAGCACAGGCCGGGGGTGGAACCTGGGCTCTTCCTGCTCTGTGTGGGGCTCAGGACCACACCGAGTGAGATCAGCTCTCTCAGCACAGGCCGGGGGTGGAACCTGGGCTCTTCCTGCTCTGTGTGGGGCTCAGGACCACACCGAGTGAGATCAGGTGACTCAGCACAGGCCGGGGGTGGAACCTGGGCTCTTCCTGCTCTGTGTGGTGCTCAGTACCACACCGAGTGAGATCAGCTCCCTCAGCACAGGCCGGGGGTGGAACCTGGGCTCTTCCTGCTCCGTGTGGGGCTCAGGACCACACCGAGTGAGATCAGCTCCCTCAGCACAGGCCGGGGGTGGAACCTGGGCTCTTCCTGCTCTGTGTGGGGCTCAGGACCACACCGAGTGAGATCAGCTCCCTCAGCACAGGCCGGGGGTGGAACCTGGGCTCTTCCTGCTCTGTGTGGGGCTCAGGACCACACCGAGTGAGATCAGCTCCCTCAGCACAGGCTGGGGGTGGAACCTGGGCTCTTCCTGCTCTGTGTGGTGCTCAGGACCACACCGAGTGAGATCAGCTCCCTCAGCACAGGCCGGGGGTGGAACCTGGGATCTTCCTGCTCCGTGTGGGGCTCAGGACCACACCGAGTGAGATCAGCTCCCTCAGCACAGGCCGGGGGTGGAACCTGGGCTCTTCCTGCTCTGTGTGGGGCTCAGTACCACACTGAGTGAGATCAGCTCCCTCAGCACAGGCCGGGGGTGGAACCTGGGCTCTTCCTGCTCTGTGTGGGGCTCAGTACCACACCGAGTGAGATCAGCTCCCTCAGCACAGGCCGGGGGGGAACCTGGGCTCTTCCTGCTCTGTGTGGGGCTCAGGACCACACCGAGTGAGATCAGCTCCCTCAGCACAGGCCGGGGGTGGAACCTGGGCTCTTCCTGCTCCGTGTGGAGCTCAGTACCACACCGAGTGAGATCAGCTCCCTCAGCACAGGCCGGGGGTGGAACCTGGGCTCTTCCTGCTCTGTGTGGGGCTCAGGACCACACTGAGTGAGATCAGCTCACTCCGCACAGGCCGGGGGTGGAACCTGGGCTCTTCCTGCTCTGTGTGGGGCTCAGGACCACACTGAGTGAGATCAGCTCCCTCAGCACAGGCTGGGGGGAAACCTGGGATCTTCCTGCTCTGTGTGGGGCTCAGGACCACACTGAGTGAGATCAGCTCCCTCAGCACAGGCCGGGGGTGGAGCCTGGGCTCCTCCTGCTCTGTGTGGAGCTCAGGACCACACTGAGTGAGATCAGGTGACTCAGCACAGGCCGGGGGTGGAACCTGGGATCTTCCTGCTCTGTGTGGGGCTCAGGACCACACCGAGTGAGATCAGCTCCCTCAGCACAGGCCGGGGGTGGAACCTGGGATCTTCCTGCTCTGTGTGGGGCTCAGGACCACACTGAGTGAGATCAGCTCCCTCAGCACAGGCCGGGGGTGGAGCCTGGGCTCTTCCTGCTCTGTGTGGGGCTCAGGACCACACCGAGTGAGATCAGCTCCCTCAGCACAGGCCAGGGGTGGGACCTGGGCTCTTCCTGCTCTGTGTGGAGCTCAGGACCACACTGAGTGAGATCAGCTCCCTCAGCACAGGCCGGGGCTGGAACCTGGGCTCTTCCTGCTCTGTGTGGGGCTCAGGACCACACTGAGTGAGATCAGCTCCCTCAGCACAGGCCGGGGGCTTACCTGGGATCTTCCTGCTCCGTGTGGAGCTCAGTACCACTGGACTAAAGTATATTTGAATGATGTTTGCACACTGTAGCCTGTGTATTTCACTACTATTACATACCTCCACTGGCAGATGCTGGCAGGTAAATGCACGCCACAAGCACGAAGGGAATGAAGATTTTCATCCTGTTTCCAGCCTGTAAATATTAATAATCAATGAGAAATTTAATTTTATTTGGTACTAATATTGATCCATTTAAAATCAGAACTACTGCCCAGTTTCAGGTGTATTACCAACAGACAAATAGCCACCCTGGTACTCACTGCGATACTTCACCAAACGAGTCTCGCCCTGAGGTGAATCCAATAATCTGGGCACAACCTGTTACAATTTATACTCTGCTGAGCTCAGTGACAGCCAATTGCACTGAAGTAAATAAGGAGGCGGTGCTGACACTGCTGTCCATCCAAACTATGACAGCTTTCATTGTCATTACTTTCTGACATCACCGATTTGTACAATGATCACAAGATAATTAGGAGAGAGTCCATTCGGCCCATCTTAATTCATTCGCCCAGAAAGATGATAAATTTCACCTCCCCCACCCAACTGTTCCTTAAATGATCACAAGTATTTCCCCTCTCCTACTCTACCTGAGATCCGCCCCGTGTGTCGATCACTCTCTCCTGATCTCAGCCTAAATTTTCCCTTTTCCTAGTTTGACACCACCTTTGCACCAACATAATCTCAGAAGTTCGGACCCCCAGGTGGCTGTTGTGGAGAAGGGCACTGACTCAGACATGAAGGGCCGGATTGTGAGGAAGGACATTGTATTTTAAACTCGAGATTTCATTGACTTTCAGCCTGTAACGCTTGACTTGATGTCCATGGGGAGGAAGGCAATAATTCCACCATAAAACAAAGGCTCAGAAAAAAACAACCTGAATTTTTATGGCGCCTTTCATGATCTCAGGATGTCCCAAATGTTCCACAGCCAACAAAGTGTTTTTGTAATGTGGGTTTTGTGGCACAGCAAGATCCCACAAAGAGCAGTGATATAATGACCAGATATTCTGTTCTTGTGATGTTCGTTGAGGGATAAATGTTGGGCGGTCCGACATTATGGGAATGGGTCCCTCTCCATAGGAACAGGAGTTGGCCATTCAGCCCCTCGAGCATGTTCTGCTATTCAATGGTTTCCCTCTCTCACCATTCTTAAATAGCAGACTGACAAGCTCAATTTTCCAACCTGAAGCGGCAGTTCCTGAATCGAGAAAAAGATGGAAGATTATAGTTAAGGTACCTGCTATGTTCTCACCTACTTCCTTTAAATCCTGGGGTGGAAACCATCTGGTCTCGGGGCTTTGTCACACTTTAGTGCCATTACTTTCTTCATTACTGCTATTTTGCTTATGTTAGTTTTATTGGGTTCCTGTACCTGCTTCAATATTATTTTCCATGGAATTTCTGGCATGCTATTCTCTTCTTCTCCAGTAGAGGACAGTTCACAGTACGTGAAACTCTCCACTACGGGCCACTCTCTAATGCAGAACAGTCAACAGTACAGGACCATCTCCAGTACAGGACACTCTCCAGTATTGGACTATCTCCAGTACAGGACACTCTCCAGTACAGGACACTCTCTCATAAAGGACACTCTCCAGAACAGGACACTCTCCAGAACAGGACACTCTCCAGAACAGAACACTCTCCAGAACAGGACACTCTTCAGTACAGGACACTCTTCAGTACAGGGCACTCTCCAGTACAGGGCACTCTCCATTGCAGGACATTCCACAGTCCAAGAAACACTCCAGTACAGGAAACTCTCCAGTAAAGGACTCTCTCCAGTACAGGACATTCTCCAGTACAGGACACTCTCCCGTAGAGGACACTCTCCAGCACTGGACACTCTCCAGCACAGGACACTCTCCAGCACTGGACACTCTCCAGCACGGGGCACTCTCCAGCATGGGGCACTATCCAGTACGGGGCACTCTCCAGTACGGGACACTCTCCAGTACGGGACACTCTCCAGTACGGGACACTCTCCAGTACGGGGCACTCTCCTGTACGGGACACTCTCCAGTACGGGACACTCTCCAGTACTGGACACTCTCCAGTACAGGACATTCTCCAGTATGGGACACTCTCCAGTACGGGACAATCTCCAGTATGGGACACTCTCCAGTACGGGACGCTCTCCAGGCCGGGACGCTCTCCAGTACGGGACTCTCTCCAGTACGGGGCTTTGGGTCTTGTGGGCTTTGATCAGTAAACTTTGGTTTAATGGTGACAGATAGTGAGAATGAGAATGACGTGGCTTGGATTGTTGGCCATGCTCAGAAATTAGATATTTACCATGCACCTGTTGACAAATGGTTGAACACAATCCTGGAATTCATTGAGAGGGTGTTTCAGAGTTGGCCAAAACATATATTATCTACAATTACAACACGGAAACATCCATACTTCCAAAACAGTCTGCACTGACTAATCCTGGGTTGAGCAGAGTGGAAAGAATTTTGAAGCACAGCTACGAGTTTTGGCAAAAGCTGACTGAGATCAGTGACTAAACACAGAGCGGAAATGAATCCCAAAGTACCCGATACAAGTGAGAATATCTAACTGAAAATTCTCCAGTACAGGACACTCTCCAGTACAGGACACTCTCCAGTACAAGACAATCTCCAGTACAGGACACTCTCCAGTACAGGACACTCTCCAGTACAGGACACTCTCCAGTACAAGACAATCTCCAGTACAGGACACTCTCCAGTACAGGACACTCTCCAGTACAGGACACTCTCCAGTACAAGACAATCTCCAGTACAGGACACTCTCCAGTACAGGACACTCTCCAGTACAGGACACTCTCCAGTACAAGACAATCTCCAGTACAGGACACTCTCCAGTACAGGACACTCTCCAGTACAGGACACTCTCCAGTACAGGACACTCTCCAGTACAGGACATTCTCCAGTACAGGACACTCTCCAGTACAGGACTCTCTCCAGTACAGGACATTCTCCAGTAAAGGACACTCTCCAGTACAGGACATTCTACAGTACAGGACACTCTCCAGTACAGGACACTCTCCAGTACAGGACATTCTCCAGTACAGGACACTTTCCAGTACAGGACACTCTCCAGTACAGGACATTCTCCAGTAAAGGACACTCTCCAGTACAGGACATTCTCCAGTACAGGACACTTTCCAGTACAGGACACTCTCCAGTACAGGACATTCTCCAGTATAGGTCACCCTCCATTACAGGACAATCTCCAGTACAGGACTGTTTCCAGTACAGGAAACCCTCCAGTACAGGAAACCCTCCAGTACAGGACAGTCTCCATTACAGGACACTCTCCCATACAGGACATTCTCCAGTGCAGGACTCTCTCCAGTATAGGACATTCTCCAGTACCGGACACTCTCCAGTACAGAACATTTTCCAGTACAGGACATTCTCCAGTACAGGAAACCCTCCAGTACAGGACATGCTCCAGTACAGGGAACTCTCCATTGCAGGACATTCTACACTACAGGAAACACTCCAGTACAGGACACTCTCCATTGCAGGACATTCTCCAGTACAGGACAGTCTCCAGTACAGGACACTGTCCATTAAAGGACACTCTCCAGTGCAGGGCACTCTCCAGTAAAGCAATATCTCCAGTGCAGGACTCTCTCCAGTACCAGACTCTCTCCATTACGTGATTCTGTGCCGTGCATGACACGCTCCTGTACAGGACAATCTCCAGAATGGGACACTCACTTGTGCAGGCCACTCCCCAGTACAGGGCACTCTCCAGTACAGAACAATGTCCAGTACAGGACTCTCTCCAGTACAGGACACTCTCCAATATTGGACACTCTCCCGTAAAGGACATTCTCCCATTCAAGACATTCTCCCATACAAGACATTCTCCCATACAGGACACACTTCAGTACAGGACACTCTACAGTCCAGGAAACACTCCCATACAGGGCAGTCTCCTGTACAGGACACTTTCCAGTACAGGACACTCTCCAGTACAGGACAGTCTCCAGTACAGGACAGTCTCCAGTACAGGATGGTCTCCAGTAGAGGACAGTCTCCAGTACAGGACAGTCTCCAGTACAGGACACTCTCCAGTTCAGGACACTCTCCACTACAGGACACTCTCCAGTATAGGACAGTCTCCAGTACAGGACACTCTCCAGTACAGGACACTCTCCACTACAGGACACCCTCCAGTAGAGGACACTCTCCAGTAGAGGACACTCTCCAGTAGAGGACACTCTCCAGTAGAGGAGACTCTCCAGTAGAGGAGACTCACCAGTACAGGACACTCTCCAGTACAGGACATTCTCCAATACAGGACACTCTACAGTACAGGACATTCTCCAGTACAGGACAGTCTGCATTACAGGACAGTCTGCAGTACAGGATACTCTCCAGTACAGGACACTCTCCAGTACAGGACACGCTCCAGTACAGGACACTCCCCAGTACAGGACACTCTCCAGTACAGGACACGCTCCAGTACAGGACACTCCCCAGTACAGGACACTCTCCAGTACAGGACACGCTCCAGTACAGGACACTCTCCAGTACAGGACACTCTCCAGTACAGGACACTCTCCTGTACAGGGCACTCTCCTGTAAAGGGCACTCTCCATTGCAGGACATTCTACAGTCCAGGAAACACTCCAGTACAGGACGCTCTCCTGTACAGGGCACTCTCCTGTAAAGGGCACTCTCCATTGCAGGACATTCTACAGTCCAGGAAACACTCCAGTACAGGACACGCTCCAGTACAGGACTCTCTCCAGTACAGGACATTCTCCAATATAGGACAGTCTCCCGTAAAGAACATTCTCCTGAACAGCACACCCTCCATTGCAGGACACTCTCCAGTACAGGACATTCTACAGTACAGGACACTCTAGTACAGGACACTCTCCAGTACAGGACATTCTACAGTACAGGACACTCTAGTACAGGACACTCTCCAGTACAGGACATTCTACAGTACAGGACACTCTAGTACAGGACACTCTCCAGTACAGGACATTCTACAGTACAGGACACTCTAGTACAGGACACTCTCCAGTACAGGACACTCTCCAGTACAGGACACGCTCCAGTACAGGACACGCTCCAGTACAGGACACTCTCCAGTACAGGACACTCTCCAGTACAGGACACGCTCCAGTACAGGACACTCTCCAGTACAGGACACTCTCCAGTACAGGACACTCTCCAGTACAGGACACTCTCCTGTACAGGGCACTCTCCTGTAAAGGGCACTCTCCATTGCAGGACATTCTACAGTCCAGGAAACACTCCAGTACAGGACACTCTCCTGTACAGGGCACTCTCCTGTAAAGGGCACTCTCCATTGCAGGACATTCTACAGTCCAGGAAACACTCCAGTACAGGACACGCTCCAGTACAGGACTCTCTCCAGTACAGGACATTCTCCAATATAGGACAGTCTCCCGTAAAGAACATTCTCCTGAACAGCACACCCTCCATTGCAGGACACTCTACAGTACAGGACATTCTACAGTACAGGACACTCTAGTACAGGACACTCTCCAGTACAGGACATTCTACAGTGCAGGACACTGTCCAGTACGGGACTTTGGGTCTTGCGGGCTTTGATCAGTAAACTTTGGTTTAATGGTGACAGATAGTGAGAAGGAGAATGACGTGGTTTGGATTGTTGACCATTCTCGGTAATTAGATATTTACCGTGCACCTCTTGACAAAAGATTGAACACAATCCTGGAATTCATTGAGAGGGTGTTTCAGAGTCGGACAAAACATACATTATCTAGAATTATAACACGGAAACATCCATACTTCCAAACCAGTCTGTACTGCCTAATCCTGGGCTAAGCACATTGGGAAGAATTTTGAATCACAGCTACGAGTTTTGGCAAAAGCTGACTGAGATCAGTGAACTAAACACAGAGTGGAGATGAATCCCAGAGTACCCGATACAACTGAGAATAGCTAACTGAAAATTGTGCCGTACAAGAGACTCACCAGTACAGGTCACTCTCCAGTACAGGACACTCTCCACTACAGGTCACTCTCCATTACAGGACAGTCTCCAGTACAAGACAGTCTCCAGTACAGGACAGTCTCCATTACAGGACAGTCTCCAGTACAGGACACTCTCCAGTACAGGACAGTCTCCATTACAGGACAGTCTCCAGTACAGGACACTCTCCAGTACAGGACACTCTCCAGTACAGGACAGTCTCCAGTACAAGACAGTCTCCAGTACAGGACAGTCTCCATTACAGGACAGTCTCCAGTACAGGACACTCTCCAGTACAGGACACTCTCCAGTACAGGACACTCTCCACTACAGGACACTCTCCACTACAGGACACTCTCCAGCACAGGACACTCTCCCATACAGGACAGTCTCCAGTACAGGACAGTCTCCAGTACAGGGCAGTCTCCAGTACAGGACAGTCTCCAGTACAGGACAGTCTCTAGTACAGGACACTCTCCAGTACAGGACACTCTCCACTACAGGACACTCTCCAGTACAGAACACTCTCCCATACAGGACAGTCTCCAGTACAGGACACTCTCCAGTACAGGACACTCTCTCATACAAGACATTCTCCTGTACAGTTCACTCTCCAGTACAGGACACTCTCCCATACAGGCCATTCTCCAGTACAGGACACTCGCTCATACAGGACACTCTCCTGTATGGGACACTCTCCCGTACAGGACACACTCCTGTACAGGGCACTCTCCAATACAGGACACTCTCCATTGCAGGACACTCTCTAGTACAGGACATTCTACAGTACAGGACACTCTAGTAAAGGATACTGTCCAGTACAGGACATTCTCCATTGCAGGACTTTCTCCAGTACAGGACAGTCTCCAGTACAGGAAACACCCCAGTACAGGACACTGTCCATTAAAGGACACTCTTTATTGTGTATGTACCTTTAAGAGAGAACTGCTTTTATACTGTAGTACCGGCAGTGACCACTCCTGTATATAAAACAGTAGCAGGCTTCTGTACTTTCAGTTCCAGCATAACCTCTGTTCAGTAAACACCTGTTATTACCGTTCTCCTGCAGTCCGTGTGTTATTGATACGCGGACACTACAGTGGCGACAAGCAGGTTCAAACTCACCTGCAGTACTGCATCACGTCACGGGGATCCATCCCTGAAAAGAAGCTTCTTGGAGGTCGAAGCCAGAGCAACGGGCGTCGACCGTGGGCAACCGCCCAGTGATCCAGCGGAGTTCAGAGAATCGCAGGGAAAGCTGTGGAGAGCTGGGCCTGGTTCTCCAGTCAAGGTGTCCCAGCAAATCGGGCTGGTAGCAGGTAGTGCGCTGACCCTTCCCGGACTGCAGCGGGCTAGAGCTTGATCGAGCGGCTCTGCAAAGGGGCCGAGTAGTGTCGTCGGGAAGAAAAAGAGAGAGAGAGGGTGGAGCGCACAGGGCGCGGCCAGTGCTCAAGAGCCGGGCAGCGTTGGAACAAAAAAATAAAAAGGGGAAGGAAAAGAGACGCGCAGAAAGCCGCGGGGCTCCGCCATTACTTGTTAGAATGCTAGGAGCAGCATTGGCAGCAGGGGGAAGACGGAAAGGTGCGGGAGGCGCCATTTTAATCCATTGGGGAAGAAGGAAAAGCGCGGGAGGCACCATTTTAAACCACCCAAGATGCCGAAGAGTGGCAGCATCACTGCTTTCGATAACGAAATAGAAGACTGGACCACGTATGTGGAAAGAATTGAAGTGTACTGCAAGGCAAATGAGGTGGCCGATGGAAAGAAGGCGTCGGTATTATTGAATTTGATGGGCGCGAGAACGTACGGCCTATTGCGAAATGTAATTACCCCAGCTAAACCAATGGAGAAAAGTTTTGAAGAGGTTGTCAATATCTTACAGGAACATCTAAACCCCAGCACAAAGACGAGAGTAATGCTGACTATCTTACGGAACTACGCAAGTTATCGAAACACTGCCAGTTCGGAGCAGGACTGGCAGATACCTTAAGGGATAAGTTTGTCTGCGGGCTCCAGAGTGAAGGAACCCAGAAACGACTACTTTCGGAAAAGGACCTTACGCTAGAAAAGGCTTTCAGTGTTGCAGTATCCTACGAAGCAGCAGCACGGGGAGCTGCGGAAATACAACAGAAACTGCAAGAATATAGCACCAATGAAATGGCATATGGAGCAGAAAAGTGCTATTGCTGCGGCAGAACAACCCATGACCAGAAGGATTGCTGGGTTAAGGACAAAGTACGCAAGCAATGTGGAAAAGTGGGACACATGGCACGAGTCTGCAGGTCGGGAAAGAAAACCAACACTAAAAGAACTACAGTACTAAGGAAAAGTACAAGAAAGTACAAAAGATGACGGACAGTAGTTCAGAAGATCAGAAGAGTGATAATGACTCCGGGAGCAGGAGACTAAGTTGTCTAAAGTTACACAACGTGATCGCAAAGGAGCATCACCGAACCATTTGGGTCACCCTCATGATAGCAGGTCCCAGGTAAAGATGGAATTGGATACAGGATCAGCCCTAACAGTCATGAATCGACGAGACTACGAGCGGCTATTCTCACACATTCACTTGAAGGATACGTCCATTGTCTTGAAGACATATATGGGGCAAAAAGTCTACCCCAGAGAAAAAATAAGGGTGCCCGTTAAATACAACGGCAAGGAAACACAGGAACTGTATCTATATATACTACAAGATGGAGGACCACCATTATTGGGACGTGAATGGATCCGAAAAATACAATTGGATTGGCATTCCATTCAGGCGCTAACTGTGGCTGACAAAAAGGATGGAGACGTCACACCTGGATGACTGTCAAAAATTCTAACTGACGCGAAAGAGGTGTTCCAGCAAGGACTTGGGACTCTAAAAGGCGTAACGGCAACGATAAAAATTGAAGATAACGCAAACCCAAAATTTTTTAAGGCCAGACCGGTACCGTATGCGATCCTCCCAGCCGTCGAAGCAGACCTGGAGAGCCTGGAGCGTTCGGGTGTGCTGTCCAAGGTGGACTGGAGCGAGTGGGCCACACCCATCATTCCTGTAATGAAGAAATCATTGAGCAGCACGCCCGGGGAACGGAAGAAGGTTCGCATCTGTGTGGACTTTAAGGTAACTCTGAACCCAGTCCTTCACACAGTACAATATCCACTTCCGCGGATAGAAGATACTTTCGCCTCAATATCTGGAGGGAAATGCTTTACGAAGATTGATCTGGCCCAGGCATATCTACAAATGGAGGTAGAAGAAGCATCTAGAAAATACCTCACGATAAACACTCACAAAGGTCTTTACCAGTACAACCGACTGGTATTCGGGGTAGCATCAGCTGCAGCTATTTGGCAGAGGGCGATGGAACAAGTCCTGCAAGGGATCCCGGGGACCCAGTGTTATTTGGACGACATCCTGGTTACGGGTGGAAATGACAGTGAACACCTTGCCAACCTGGAGCAGGTGCTCACTAGATTACAAGAATATGGGCTACGAGCCAACCGCCCCAAATGCGAGTTTTTCAGGAAACAAATCTCGTATTGTGGCCACGTGATTGATGAAGCGGGGTTACATAAGTCCCCAGACAAGATTGAGGCAGTAGTCAAGGCTCCAGCACCGGAAAATGTGTCACAACTGAGGTCGTTCCTCGGGTTGGTGAACTACTACCATAAGTTCTTGCCAAATTTGTCTACAATTCTGCACCCGCTGAATGCCCTGCTGCAAACTGGAGTAGCATGGAAATGGAGTGATGAGTCTAAGCGTGCCTTTCAGAAATGTAAATGCCTAATCACTTCAAAAGAGGTATTGGCCCACTACAATCCAACACTACCGATTCGGTTGGCATGTGATGCGTCTCCCTACGGCATTGGAGCGGTGCTGTTGCACAAATTCCTTGACGGTTCAGAGAGGCCAATAGCCTTTGCATCATGCTCGTTAACCTCAGCCGAGTGTAACTACGCCCAGATTGACAGGGAGGCCCTCAGCCTGGTTTGGGGGGTGAAGAAGTTCAATCACTATCTACACGGGCAGAAATTCACCTTACTGACTGATCACCAGCCTCTTGTCTCCATTTTTAACCCAAAGAAGGGCGTTCCGGTGATGACGGCGCAACAGCTGCAAAGATGGTCCCTTTTTCTAGGGGCACATCAATACGACATAGAGTATAAGGGCACGAAACAGCATGGAAGCGCTGATGGGCTGTCGCATCTGCCGCTGCCTACGGTGGGGGATGCACCTGCAGTGGACCCTGTTGAGATATTCCATTCGACCATAGTCGAATGTCTACCTGTTACAAACTCAAGTAAAGAGAAGGAAACCCGAAATGACCCAACACTCTCTCGGGTCTATGATTTGACGGTGAAGGGATGGCCAGCACATGGCGACTCACTGTTGCCAGCATTCTCGCCAAGGAGAGAACAGCTGTCAGTGTGCCGGGGGACCTTGATGTGTGGATCCCGAGTGGTAATTCCACCCAAGTTGAGAGAAAAAGTGCTCAATGAGCTTCATGAGGGTCATCTGGGAGGGGTAAAAATGAAAAGCCTAGCCAGGGCATTTGTGTGGTGGCCAGGAATCGATAAAGAAATCGAGGAAATGACCAAGAGATGCACAGGATACAAGAAAGTCCAAAACGCTCCACCACAGGCCCCTCTACACCCATGGGAGTGGCCCTCATCTCCATGGCAACGGGTACACATTGATTTTGCTGGTCCATTTATGGACTCAATGTTTTTAATTGCCGTGGGTGCACATTCGAAATGGCCAGAGGTCATCAAAATGTCCTCCACCACCACAAAGAAAACTATTGCAGTCCTACGGACCATCTTCACCAGGAATGGCTTGCCAGAACAGATTTGCTCCGACAATGGACCACAGTTTGTGTCCAAGGATTTCCGGAGGTTTTTGAGGAATAATGGGGTAAAGCATTACACATCCGCCCCATATCATCCAGCCACAAATGGATTGGCTGAGAGGTTTGTTCAAGCCTTTAAAAAAGCAATAAAGGCGATGTATAACGACAACATACCACTGCAACACAAGGTGGATAATTTCTTGTTTGCTTACCGGAATGCGACACATGCAGTCACCAACCAAGCTCCAGCCATGATGTTCTTTAACCGCGGGTTAAGATTTTGCCTGGATTTGCTCAAACCAAACATAAGACGAGATGTTGAGAATAAGCAATTCCAGCACATCAATGAAAGGCCAACCAGGAGCTTCAAGATAGGGCAACCAGTCTTGGCCTGCGACTACCAAACAGAAAA
This sequence comes from Somniosus microcephalus, assembly GCF_052327205.1. NCBI lineage: Eukaryota > Metazoa > Chordata > Chondrichthyes > Squaliformes > Somniosidae > Somniosus > Somniosus microcephalus. The sequence goes on along the minus strand of NC_141006.1, from coordinate 12,250,301 downwards.
ATGGCAGCCAGGAACGATATGCACACGGCAGGGACCACTAATGTACACAGTGGACGTTGGAGAGAGCATAGTGAGACGCCATGCTGACCAGATTCTAGAGTCACAGGAACAAGTCAAACCCATACCACTAGCATGCACACCTGGTGATGAACCCAAAGTACAGATTGCGTCAACCTCAGAATCAGTGGTATTGGAAGCTGACGAACCAACCAATGACAATGAGCCAGAATCGACTCCACCGCAAGAACAGGATACTCGAGAAAGGCGCTATCCAGACAGGATCAGGAAGCCTCCTCAAAGACTGAATTTATAAATGATTACTTTCAGCTGATGTATATAGTACAAAGAAAATTGTAATTGTAATTAGTTATTATTTAATTGTTAAATGAATGTTATGTACTGTTTATCTAAAAGGGGAGGAATTGTTGTGTATGTACCTTTAAGAGGGAACTGCTTTTATACTGTAGTACCGGCAGTGACCACACCTGTATATAAAGCAGTAGCAGGCTTCTGCACTTTCAGTTCCAGCATACCCACTGTTCAGTAAACACCTGTTATTACCTTTCTCCTGCAGTCCATGTGTTATTGATACGCGGACACTACACTCTTCAGTACAGAATAATCTCCAGTACAGGGCATTCCCCAGTACAGGTCCCGCTCCAGTACAGGGCACTCTCCATTGCAGGACATTCTACAGTCCAGGAAACACTCCAGTACAGGATACTCTCCAGTAAAGGACATTCTCCAGCATAGGACAGTCTCCCTTAAAGGACATTTTCCAGGAAAGGAAACTCTCTCATACAGAACACTCTCTGGTGCAGGACACTCTCCACTACAGTGCACGCTCCAGTACAGGAAACCCTCTAGTACAGGGCACTCGCCAATACAGAACACGCTCCAGTAAAGGACACGCTCCATTGCAGGCATTTTACAGTCCAGGAAACATTCCAGTGCGGGACTATCTCCAGTACAGGACACTGTCCATTAAAAGATAATCTCCAGAACGGGACACTCACTTGTGCAGGCCACTCCCCAGTACAGTGCACTCTCCAGGAGAGGACACTCTCCAGTACAGGGCACTCTCCAGTACAGGACAGTCTCCAGTACAGGACACTCTCCAGCACAGGACACTCTCCAGTACAGGACATTCTCCAGTACAGGGCACTCTCCAGTACAGGACACTCTCCAGTACAGGACACTCTCCAGTACAGGAAACTCTCCAGTATAGGACAGTCTCCAGTACAAGGCACTCTCCAGTACAGGACAGTCTCCAGTACAGGACACTCTCCAGTATAGGACAGTCTCCAGTACAGGACACTCTCCAGTACAGGACGCTCTCCAGTACAGGACATTCTCCAGTACAGGGCACTCTCCAGTACAGGACACTCTCCAGTACAGGACACTCTCCAGTACAGGGCACTCTCCAGTACAGGAAACTCTCCAGTATAGGACAGTCTCCAGTACAGGGCACTCTCCAGTACAGGACACTCTCCAGTACAGGGCACTCTCCAGTACAGGAAACTCTCCAGTATAGGACAGTCTCCAGTACAGGGCACTCTCCAGTACAGGACACTCTCCAGTACAGGGCACTCCCCAGTATAGGACAGTCTCCAGTACAGGGCACTCTCCAGTACAGGACAGTCTCCAGTACAGGACACTCTCCAGTATAGGACAGTCTCCAGTACAGGACACTCTCCAGTACAGGACGCTCTCCAGTACAGGACATTCTCCAGTACAGGGCACTCTCCAGTACAGGACACTCTCCAGTACAGGGCACTCCCCAGTATAGGACAGTCTCCAGTACAGGGCACTCTCCAGTACAGGACAGTCTCCAGTACAGGACACTCTCCAGTACAGGACACTCTTCAGTATAGGACACTCTTCAGTACAGGACACTCTTCAGTACAGGAGACTCTCCAGTAGAGGACACTCTCCAGTGGAGGACACTCTCCAGTAGAGGACACTCACCAGTACAGGACTCTCTCCTGTACAGGACATTCTCCAATATAGGACATTCTCCAGTACAGGACAGTCTCCAGTACAGGACAGTCTCCAGTACAGGACAGTCTCCAGTACAGGACATTCTACAGTCCAGGAAACACTCCAGTACGGGACTATCTCCAGTACAGGACACTGTCCATTAAAGGACACTCTCCAATACAGGGCACTCTCCAGTAGAGTAATATCTCCAGTGCAGGACTCTCTCCAGTACCAGACTCTCTCCATTACGTGACTCTGTGCAGTACATGACACGCTCCAGTACAGGACAATCTCCAGATTGGGACAGTCAATTGTGCAGGCCACTCCCCAGTACAGGGCACTTTCCAGTACAGGACACTCTCCAGTACTGGACACACTCCCATACAGGACACTCTCCAATACAGGACACTCTCCAATACAGGACATTCTACAATCCAGGAAACACTCCCGTACAGGACAGTCTCCAGTCCAGGGCACTCTCCAGTACTGGACACTCTCCAGTACAGGACACTTTCCAGTACAGGACACTCTCCCGTACAGGACACTTACCAGTACAGGACACTCTCCCGTACAGGACACTCTCCAGTACAGGACACTCACCAGTACAGGACACTCTCCAATACAGGACACTCTGTGGTGCAGGATACTCTCCAATACAGAACAATGTCCAGAACAGGACCCTCTCCAGTACAGGACATTCTCCAATACAGGACATTCTCCAGTACAGGGCACGCTCCAGTACAGGGAACTCTCCATTGCAGTATATTCTACAGTCCAGGAAGCACCCCAGTACAGGATACACTCCAGTACAGGACACTGTCCATTAAAGGTCACTCTCCATTACAGGACAGTCTCCAGTACACGACACTCTTCAGTACAGAATACTCTCCAGTACTGGGCATTCTCCAGTACAGGTCCCGCTCCAGTACAGGGCACTCGCCATTGCAGGACATTCTACAGTCCAGGAAACACTCCAGTACAGGACACTCTCCAGTACAGGACATTCGCCAATATAGGACAGTCTCCCATAAAGGACATTTTCCAGTAAAGGACACCCTCTCATACAGGACACTCTCTGATGCAGGACACTCTCCACTACAGGACACGCTCCAGTACAGGAAACCCTCCAGTACAGGGCACTCACCAGTACAGGACACGCTCCACTACAGGACACGCTCCAGTACAGGAACCTCTCCAGTACAGGGCACTCACCAGTACAGGACACGCTCCAGTACAGGAACCCCTCCAGTACAGGGCACTCACCAGTACAGGACATGCTCCAGTACAGGACACGCTCCATTGCAGGCATTCTACAGTCCAGGAAACACTCCAGTACAGAATGCTCTCCAGTACAGGACACTCTCCATTGCAGGACAGCCTCCAGTTCAGGAAACATTCCAGTACGGGACTATCTCCAGTACAGGACACTGTCCATTAAAAGATAATCTCCAGAACGGGACACTCACTTGTGCAGGCCAGAGCAGACCTGCGTGGGAACACTGAGCATCGGCGGCAGTTTAAAACCGGCGGCAGTGAGTGAGGAGCGGCCCAACCAGAGCGGACCTGCGTGGGAACACTGAGCATCGGCGGCAGTTTAAAACCGGCGGCAGTGAGTGAGGAGCGGCCCGACCAGTTCAACAGCCGGGGAGAGAGGTCAAAAGTAATCCAAGTGTGACGTCACCAGGAAGCAGGTAAGGGATTGGTTGGTGAGTATTTCTTTCTCCTTTACATTACAAGCTTAAATTCTGCGGTTTATATTTTCTTGGGTCTCTGTGGTGTAGTGGGGACAGTTGGTAAATAAACGCCCTGGAGTATATCTTTAATTGGTGGTATTGAATTAATTTAAATTAATTAAAGGGGTAAGTCATGCCAGGAGAGCCCAGCCCCGTGTTATGCTCCTGTTGCTCTATGTGGGAATTCAGGGATGCTGCCAGTGTCCCTGACGACCACGTGTGCCAGAAATGCATCCAGCTGCAGCTACTAACAGGCTGTATGGAGGCGCTGGAGCTGCGGATGGATGGATTGTGGAGCATTCACGATGCTGAGAGGGTCGTGGATTACACGTTTCATGAGTTGGTCATGCCGCAGGGTAGGGCTGCACAAGCGGAAGGGAAATGGGTGACCACCAGGCGGAGCAATAGAAGCAGGCAGGTAGTGCAGGGGACCCCTGTGGCCATCCCCCTTTCAAACAGGTATACCAGTTTGGATACTGTTGAGGGGGATGACTCACCAGGGGAAGGCAGCAGCAGCCAACTTCCTGGCACCAGGGGTGCTTCTGCTGCTCAGGAAGGGAGGAAAAAGAGTGGGAGAGCAATAGTGGTAGGGGATTCTATCGTAAGGGGAACAGCTAGGTGTTTCTGTGGCCGTAGACGTGACTCCATGATGGTTTGTTGCCTCCCTGGTGCCAGGGTCAAGGATGTTACTGAACGGCTGCAGGGCATTCTGAAGGGGGAGGGTGAAAAGTCAGAGGTCGTGGTTCACATTGGGGCCAAGGACATAGGTAGGAAGAGGGATGAGGTCCTGCAGCAAGAATTTAGGGAGCTAGGTAGCAGATTAAAGAGTAGGACCTCAAATGTTGTAATCTCTGGATTACTCCCGGTGCCACGTGCTAGTGAGTATAGGAATAGGAGGGTAGAGCAGATGAATGCGTGGCTAATGAGTTGGTGCAGGAGGGAGGGCTTTAGTTTCCTGGATCACTGGGCCTGCTTCTGGGGAAGGTGGGACTTGTACAAGTCGGACGGGTTGCACCTGCACCAGAGCGGGACAAATATCCTTGCGGGGAGGTTAGCTAGCACTGTTCGGGGGGGTTTAAACTAAAATGGCAGGGGGTTGGGAACCTGAGCAGGGAGACAGAGGAAAGGAAAACAGGGATAAAGGCAAAAGATAGGAAGGAGAAAAACAAAAGTGGCAGTCAGAGAAATCGACGGTTTAAATCAAACGTGGCCACAGTAAATAATAATTCAAAGAGGTCTAAGAGCGTTAAAAAAACAAGCCTGAAAGCTTTGTCTCTTAATGCGAGGAGCATTTGTAATAAGGTGGATGAATTGGCTGCGCAAATAGAGGTAAACGAATATGATTTGGTTGGGATTACGGAAACATGGCTCAAGGATGGCCAAGATTGGGAACTCAACATCCAGGGGTATTCAATATTCAGGAAAGATAGGCAAAAAGGAAAGGGAGGTGGGGTAGCATTATTGGTTAAAGAAGGGATTAATACAATTGTAATGAAGGATATTAGCTCTGATGATGTGGAATCTGTATGGGTAGAATTGAGAAATACTAAGGGGAAAAAAACATTAGTGGGAGTGATATATGGACTTCCAAACAGTAAGGCGGAGGTTGGGGATGGCATAGAGTCATAGAGTCATAGAGTCATAGAGTTATACAGCACGGATAGAGGCCCTTCGGCCCATCGTGTCCGCGCCGGCCATCAAGCCCTGTCTAATCTAATCCCATATTCCAGCATTTGGTCCGTAGCCTTGTATGCTGTGGCATTTCAAGTGCTCGTCCAAATGCTTCTTAAATGTTGTGAGGGTTCCTGCCTCCACAACCCTTTCAGGCAGTGAGTTCCAGACTCCAACCACCCTCTGGGTGAAAAAGTTCTTTCTCAAATCCCCTCTAAACCTCCCACCCTTTACCTTGAATCTATGCCCCCTAGTTATTGACCCCTCTACTAAGGGAAAAAGCTCCTCAGCATCCATCCTATCTATGCCCCTCATAATTTTGTACACCTCAATCATGTCCCCCCTCAGCCTCCTCTGCTCCAAGGAAAACAAACCCAATCTGCCCAGTCTCTCTTCATAGCTGAAGCGCTCCAGCCCTGGTAACATCCTGGTGAACCTCCTCTGCACCCTCTCCAACGCGATCACATCCTTCCTGTAGTGTGGCGACCAGAACTGCACACAGTATTCCAGCTGTGGCCTAACCAGTGTTTTATACAGCTCCATCATAACCTCCTTGCTCTTATATTCAATGCCTCGGCTAATGAAGGCAAGTATCCCATATGCCTTTTTTACCACCCTATCCACCTGTTCCGCCGCCTTCAGGGATCTGTGTACTTGCACACCCAGATCCCTCTGACCCTCCGTCTTGCCTAGGGTCTTACCATTCATTGTATATTCCCTTGCCTTGTTAGTCCCCCCAAAGTGCATCACCTCGCACTTTTCCGGGTTAAATTCCATTTGCCACTGTTCCGCCCATCTGACCAACCCATCTATATCATCCTGCAGACTGAGGCTACCCTCCTCGTTATTTACCACCCTACCAATTTTTGTATCATCCGCGAACTTACTGATCATACCTTTTACATTCATATCCAAGTCATTAATGTAGACCACAAACAGCAAGGGACCCAGCACCGATCCCTGTGGTACCCCACTGGCCACAGGCTTCCAGTCACAAAAACAACCTTCGACCATCACCCTCTGCCTTCTGCCACTAAGCCAGTTTTGTATCCAATGTGCCAAGGCACCCTGGATTCCATGGGCTCTTACCTTCTTGACCAGTCTCCTGTGCGGGACTTTATCGAAGGCCTTACTGAAATCCATGTATACCACATCCACTGTGTTACCCTCATCCACACACCTAGTCACCCCCTCAAAAAATTCAATCAAATTAGTTAGACATGATCTTCCCTTGACAAAGCCATGTTGACTATCCCTGATTAATCCTTGCCTCTCCAAGTGGAGACAAATTTTGTCCCTCAGAATTTTTTCCAATAATTTTCCTACCACTGATGTTAGGCTCACTGGCCTGTAGTTCCCCGGTTTTTCCCTACTTCCCTTCTTGAATAATGGTACTACATTAGCGGTTCTCCAGTCCTCTGGCACATCCCCTGTGGCCAGAGAGGTCCTGAATATATGTGTTAGAGCCCCCGCAATCTCTTCCTTTGCCTCACCCAGCAGCCTGGGATACATTTCATCCGGGCCTGGGGATTTATCCATTTTTAGGCCAGCTAAAACCGCCAATACCTCCTCCCTCTCGATGTTAATATGTTCGAGCATATCACAGTCCCCCCGCCCTATTTCTATGTCTACATCGTCCTTCTCCATCGTGAAAACAGATGCAAAAAATTCATTTAGAACCCCTCCTACATCTTCCGGCTCCACACACAGATTGCCACTTTTGTCCCTAATGGGCCCTATTTTTTCCCTAGTTATCCTCTTACCCTTAATATACTTATAAAACATCTTCGGATTTTCCTTTATTTTGCTCGCCAGTGCTATTTCATGGCCCCTCCTTGATCTCCTAATTTCTTTTTTAAGTATCCCCCTGCACTTTTTGCACTCCTCTAGGGCTTCCTCCGTCTTTAGCCTTTTGTATCTGCCAAAAGCCCTCCTTTTTTTCCTAATCCATTCTCGTATATCCCCTGACATCCAAGGTTCCCTGTGGCTTTTGGAACCACCCTTGACCTTTACGGGAACATGTTGCCATTGTATGATCTCAATCTCCCTTCTGAAAGCCTCCCATTGCTCCGATGCGGATTTTCCTACAAGTAGCTGATCCCAGTCCATTTTGGCCAGATCCTGCCTTATCCTATGAAAATCGGCCTTCCCCCAATTTAGAACCTTTATTTCCGGCCCATCCATGTCCTTTTCCATGACCACCTTAAATCTTACCATATTATGGTCACTGTCACCAAAGTGCTCACCTACTAGCACTTTTTCCACTTAGCCAGCCACATTCCCTAGAATTAGGTCCAGTACCGCCCCCTCTCTTGTAGGACTTTCTACATGCTGGCTCAAAAAGCTCTCCTGGATGCACTTTAAGAATTCTACACCCTCTGAGCCTTTCACACTCTGACTATCCCAGTTAATATTGGGGAAGTTGAAATCCCCCATTATTATTACCCTATTATTTGCACATTTCTCTGAGATGTGCCTACATATCTGTTCCTCTATCTCCCCCTGACTGTTTGGAGGCCTACAGTACACTCCCAGCAAAGTGCTTGCCCCCTTTTTGTTTTTAAGCTCCACCCATATGGCCTCATTAGAGGAACCTGCTAATATATCATCCCTCCTTACTGCAGTAATTGGCTCCTTAATTAATACTGCGACACCCCCTCCTCTTATACCTCCCCCTCTGTCTCGCCTGAACATTCTGTACCCTGGAATATTGAGCTGCCAGTCTTGCCCCTCCCTCAACCATGTCGCCGTGATAGCAACAATATCATACTCCCATGTGTTTATCAACACCTTCAGTTCATCCACCTTATTTGCAAGACTGCTTGCATTAAAATAGATGCCATCCAGCCTTGCCCTTATATGTTTGCCCTGTCTACCAAGCTGACTTGTTTTTTTCTCTATAATTGGCAGCACATCACCCCCTATTTCAGCTCCCCTCTGTATCCCATCCCCCTGCCAAGTTAGTTTAAACCCCCCCCAACAGTGCTAGCAAACCTCCCCGCAAGGATATTTGTCCCGCTCTGGTTCAGGTGCAACCCGTCCGACTTGTACAAGTCCCACCTTTCCCAGAAGCAGGCCCAGTGATCCAGGAAAGTAAAACCCTTCCCCCTACACCAACTCTTTAGCCACGCATTCATCTGCTCTATCCTCCCATTCCTATACTCACTGGCACGTGGCACTGAGAGTAATCCAGAGATTACAACCTTTGAAGTCCTGCTCTTTAATCTGTTACCTAGCTCCCTAAATTCTTGATGCAGGACCTCATCCCCCTTCCTTCCTATGTCGTTGGTCCCAATGTGGACCACGACCTCTGCCTGCTCACCCTCCCCCTTAAGAATGCCCTGTAGCCGCTCAGTGACATCCCTGACCCTGGCCCCAGGGAGGCAACAAACCATCCTGGAGTCACGTTTGCGGCCACAGAAATGCCTATCTGTTCCCCTTACGATAGAATCCCCTACCACTATTGCTCTCCCACTCTTTTTCCTCCCTTCCTGAGCAGCAGAAGCCTCCCTGGTGCCAGGAAGCTGGCTGCTGCTGCCTTCCCCTGGTAAGTCATCCCCCTCAACAGTATCCAACTTGGTATACTTGTTTGAAAGGGGGATGTCCGCAGGGGTTCCCTGCACTACCTGCCTGCCTTTGTTGCTCCGCCTGATGGTCACTCCCTGTGCAGCCCTACCCTGAGGCGTGAACAACTCGCTAAACGTGCTATCCACGAGCCTCTCAGCATCGCGCATGCTCCAAAATTCATCCACCCGCAGCTCGAGCGCCGTAATGCGGTCTACAAGTAGCTGCAGCTGGATGCATTTCCCGCACACATGGTCGTCAGGGACACTGGTAGCGTCCCTGATTTCCCACATAGAGCAGGAGGAGCAGAACACGGGTCTGAGCTCTCCTGCCATGACTTACTCCTTTAATTTATTTAAAAATTTATTCAATACCCCAGTTACAGGTATACTCTAGGGCGCTTTATTTACCAACTGTCCCCACTACACCAGAGACCCTAGAAATTTACCACAGAAGTCACGCTTGTATTGAAAAGAGAGAAATACTCACCAACCAATCACTTACCTGCTCCCTGGTGACGTCACACTCTGATTATTTTTTACCCCTCTCCCCGCTGCTGAGTTGGTGTGCCTCGCTGCTCTCCGGTTTTTATACTGGGCTCCGACTCACTGCTCCCGCTGGTCCCGACTGGTCTCGGGCCTCGCTGCTCTCCGGTTTTTATACTGGGCTCCGACTCACTGCTCCCGCTGGTCCCGACTGGTCTCGGGCCTCGCTGCTCTCCGGTTTTTATACCGGGCTCCGACTCACTGCTCCCGCTGGTCCTGACTGGTCTCGGGCCTCGCCTCTCTCCGGTTTTTATACCGGGCTCCGACTCACTGCTCCCGCTGGTCCCGACTGGTCTCGGGCCTCGCTGCTCTCCGGTTTTTATACCGGGCTCCGACTCACTGCTCCCGCTGGTCCCGACTGGTCTCGGGCCTCGCTGCTCTCCGGTTTTTATATCGGGCTCCGACTCACTGCTCCCGCTGGTCCCGACTGGTCTCGGGCCTCGCTGCTCTCCGGTTTTTATACCGGGCTCCGACTCACTGCTCCCGCTGGTCCCGACTGGCCTCGGGCCTCGCCTCTCTCCGGTTTTTATACCGGGCTCCGACTCACTGCTCCCGCTGGTCCTGACTGGTCTTGGGCCTCGCCTCTCTCCGGTTTTTATACCGGGCTCCGACTCACTGCTCCCGCTGGTCCCGACTGGTCTCGGGCCTCGCCTCTCTCCGGTTTTTATACCGGGCGCCGACTCACTGCTCCCGCTGGTCCCGACTGGTCTCGGGCCTCGCCTCTCTCCGGTTTTTATACCGGGCTCCGACTCACTGCTCCCGCTGGTCCCGACTGGTCTCGGGCCTCGCCTCTCTCCGGTTTTTATACCGGGCTCCGGCTCACTGCTCCCGCTGGTCCTGACTGGTCTTGGGCCTCGCCTCTCTCCGGTTTTTATACCGGGCTCCGACTCACTGCTCCCGCTGGTCCCGACTGGTCTCGGGCCTCGCCTCTCTCCGGTTTTTATACCGGGCGCCGACTCACTGCTCCCGCTGGTCCCGACTGGTCTCGGGCCTCGCTGCTCTCCGGTTTTTATACCGGGCTCCGACTCACTACTCCCGCTGGTCCCGACTGGTCTCGGGCCTCGCCTCTCTCCGGTTTTTATACCGGGCTCCGACTCACTGCTCCCGCTGGTCCTGACTGGTCTTGGGCCTCGCCTCTCTCCGGTTTTTATACCGGGCTCCGACTCACTGCTCCCGCTGGTCCCGACTGGTCTCGGGCCTCGCTGCTCTCCGGTTTTTATACCGGGCTCCGACTCACTGCTCCCGCTGGTCCCGACTGGTCTCGGGCCTCGCCGCTCTCCGGTTTTTATACCGGGCTCCGACTCACTGCTCCCGCTGGTCCCGACTGGTCTCGGGCCTCGCCGCTCTCCGGTTTTTATACCGGGCTCCGCCTCACTGCTCCCGCTGGTCCCGACTGGTCTCGGGCCTCGCTGCTCTCCGGTTTTTATACCGGGCTCCGCCTCACTGCTCCCGCTGGTCCCGACTGGTCTCGAGCCTCGCTGCTCTCCGGTTTTTATACCGGGCTCCGCCTCACTGCTCCCGCTGGTCCCGACTGGTCTCGGGCCTCGCTGCTCTCCGGTTTTTATACCGGGCTCCGACTCACTGCTCCCGCTGGTCATTAAAAGGAAAATGAAAAAAGCGTGCAATAAGGGCACAGCAGTCATCATGGATGACTTTAATCTACATATAGATTGAACCAACCAAATTAGTAACAATACTGTGGAGGAGGAATTCCTGGAGTGTTTACGGGATGGTTTCCTGGACCAATATGTCGAGGAACCAACTAGAGATCAGGCCATCTTAGACTGGGTATTATGTAACGAGAAAGGATTAATTAGCAATCTTGTTGTACGAGGCCCCTTGGGTCGGAGCGATCATAATATGATCGAATTCTTCATTAAGATGGAGAATGAAGTAGTTGACTCAGAGACTAGGGTCCTCAATTTAAATAAAGGAAACTACGATGGTCTGAGGAGCGAGTTGGGTAGGATTGATTGGAGAATGGCACTCAAAGGGTTGACGGTGGATAGTCAATGGCAAACATTCAAAGACCGAATGGATGAGCTACAGAATTTGTTCATCCCAGTTTGGCATAAAAATAAAACAAAAAAGATGACTCAACCGTGGCTAACAAGGGGAATTAGGGATAGCATAAGATCCAAGGAGAGGACATATAAATTGGCCAGAAAAAGCAATAATCCTGAGGATTGGGAGCAGTTTAGGAGTCAACAAAGGAGGACAAAGGGATTAATTAAGAAAGGGAAAATAGAATATGAGAGTAAGCATGCAGGGAACATAAAAACTGACTGTAAAAGCTTTTATAGATATGTGAAGAGAAAAAGATTGGCGAAGTCAAGAGTAGGTCCCTTACAGTCAGAATCAGAGGAATTTATAATGGGAAACATGGAAATGGCAGACCAACTAAATACATACTTTGGTTCTGCCTTCACAAAGGAGGACACAAATAACCTCCCAGAGATGCCGGGGAACATAGGGTCTAATGAGAGGGAGGAACTGAAAGAAATCAGCATTTGTAGGGAAATGGTGTTAGGAAAATTGATGGGACTGAAGGCCGATAAATCCCCAGGGCCTGATGGGCTACATCCCAGGGTACTTAAGGAAGTGGCCCGAGAGATAGTAGATGCATTGCTGGTCATCTTCCAGAACTCGATAGACGCTGGAACAGTACCCATGGATTGGAGGGTAGCTAATGTTACCGCACTATTCAAAAAAGGTGGTAGAGAAAAAGCGGGGAATTATAGACCGGTAAGCCTGACATCGGTAGTGGGGAAAATGCTAGAGTCTATTATAAAAGATGTAATAGCAGAGCACTTGGAAAGCAGTGACAGGATCGGACAAAGTCAACATGGATTTCCAAAAGGTAAATCATGCTTGACTAATCTACTGGAATTTTTTGAGGATGTAACTGGTAAAATAGATAAGGGAGAACCAGTGGATGTGGTGTATTTGGATTTTCAGAAGGCTTTCGATAAGGTCCCACATAAGAGATTAGCGTGCAAAATTAAGGCACATGGGATTGGGGGCAAGGTATTGACTTGAATAGAGAACTGGTTGGCGGACAGAAAGCAAAGAGTTAGAATAAACGGGTCGTTTTCTGAGTGGCAGGCAGTGACTAGTGGGGTACCGCAAGGATTGGTCCTAGGACCCCAGCTGTTCACAATATATATTAGTGATCTGGACGAGGGAATTGGATGTAATATCTCCAAATTTGCAGACGACACAAAGCTGGGTGGGAGGGTAAGCTATGAGGAGGATGTCGTGAAACTCCAGTACGATTTGGATAGGTTGGGTGATTGGGCAGAAACATGGCAAATGCACTATAATGTGGATAAATGTGAGGTTATCCACTTTGCTGGCAAAAACAGGAAGGCAGATTATTATTTGAATGGCAATAGATTGGGAGAAGGGGACGTGCAAAGAGACCTGGGTGTTATTGTGCACCAGTCGCTGAAGGTAAGCATGCAGGTGCAGCAGACAGTTAAGAAGGCAAATGGTATGTTGGCCTTCGTAGCAAGAGGGTTCGAGTACAAGAACAAAGATATCTTGCTGCAGTTGTAGAGGGCCTTGGTGAGACCGCACCTTTGAGTATTGTGTGCAGTTTTGGTCACCTTACCTGAGGAAGGACGTTCTTGCCATGGAGTGGGTGCAGCGATGATTCACCAGGCTGATACCTGGGATGGCAGGAATGACGTACGAGGAGAGATTGTGTCGATTGGGCTTATACTCACTGGAGTTTAGAAGATTGAGAGGGGATCTCATCGAAACCTATAAAATTCTGTCAGGTCTGGACAGACTAGATGCAGAAAGGATGTTTCTGACGGCTCGGGAGTCCAGAACCAGGGGTCCTGGTCTAAGGATAAGGGGTAAGCCATTTAGGACTGAAATGAGGAGGAATTTCTTCACTCAGAGAGTGGAGAACCTGTGGAATTCTCTGCCACAGAGGGCGGTGGAGGCCAGTTCATTAAATATATTCAAGAAAGAGTTGGATACATTTCTTGAGGATAAAGGGATCAAGGGATATGGGGAGAAGGCAGGGACAGGGTACTGAATTTGGATGATCAGCCATGATTTAATTGAATGGCGGAGCAGGCTCGAAGGGCCGAATGGCCTATTCCTGCTCCTATCTTCTATGTTTCTAAGTTTCCCCAGTACAGGGCACGCCCCAGTACAGCACTGTCTCCAGTGCAGGACTGTCCCCTGTACCAGACTCTCTCCATTACGTGACTCTGTGCAGTACATGACACGCTCCAATACAGGACAATCTCCAGAATGGGGCACTCTCCTGTACAGGGCACTCTCCTGTACAGGGCACTGTCATGTGCAGGATACTCTTCAGTACAGGACATTCTCCAGTACAGGACACTCTCCCGAACAGGACACTCTCTCATACAGGACACTCTCCAGTACAGGGCACTCTCCAGTCTAGGACAGTCTCCAGTACAGGGCACCCTCCATTGCAGGACTCTCTCCAGTTCAGGACATTCTCCAATATAGGACAGTCTCCTGTAAAGAACATTCTCCTGAACAGCACACTCTCCATTGCAGGACACTCTCCAGTACAGGACATTCTACAGTACAGGAAAATCTGGAACAGAATAATCTCCAGTACAGGACATTCTCCATTAAAGGACATGCTCCAGTACAGGATACTGTCCAGTACAGGACATTCTACAGTACAGGACACTCTCCATTATTGGTCTCTCTACAGTACAGGACACTCTCCAGTACAGGACATTCTACAGTACAGGACACTCTCCATTGCAGGACATTCTACAGTACAGGACACTCTCCATTATTGGACTCTCTGCAGTACAGGACACTCTCCAATACAGGACACTCTCCATTATTGGACTCTCTACAGTACAGGGCACTCCCCAGTACAGGACACTCTCCAGTACAGGACACTCTCCAGTACAGGACACCCTCCAGTACAGGACACTCCCCAGTACAGGACACTCTCCAGTACAGGACACTCTCCAGTACAGGACACTCTACAGTACAGGACACTCCCCAGTACAGGACACTCTACAGTACAGGACACTGTCCAGTACGGGAATTTGGGTCTTGCAGGCTTTGCTCAGTAAACTTTCGTTTAATGGTGACAGATAGTGAGAAGGAGAATGACGTGGGTTGGATTGTTGACCATTCTCGGTAATTAGATATTTACCGTGCACCTGTTGACAAAAGATTGAACACAATCCTGGAATTCATTGAGAGGGTGTTTCAGAGTCGGACAAAACATACATGATCTAGAATTACAACACGGAAACATCCACACTTCCAAACCAGTCTGTACTGACTAATCCTGGGCTGAGCACATTGGAAAGAATTTTGAATCACAGCTGTGAGTTTTGGCAAAAGTTGACTGATATCAGTGAACTAAACACAGAGAGGAGATGAATCCCAGAGCACCCGATACAACTGAGAATAGCTAACTGAAATTTCTCGAGTGCAAGAGACTCTCCAGTACAGGACATTCACCAGTACAGAACACTCTCCAGTACAGGACACTCTCCACTACAGGACACACTCCACTAAAGGACACTCTCCACTACAGGACACTCTCCACTACAGGACACTCTCCACTACAGGACACTCTCCACTACAGGAAACTCTCCACTACAGGACACTCTCCACTACAGGACACTCTCCACTACAGGACACTCTCCACTACAGGGCACTCTCCACTACAGGACACTCTCCACTACAGGACACTCTCCACTACAGGACACTCTCCACTACAGGAAACTCTCCACTACAGGACACTCTCCACTACAGGAAACTCTCCATTACAGGACACTCTCCACTACAGGGCACTCTCCACTACAGGACACTCTCCACTACAGGACACTCTCCACTACAGGACACTCTCCACTACAGGACACTCTCCACTACAGGAAACTCTCCACTACAGGACACTCTCCACTACAGGACACTCTCCACTACAGGAAACTCTCCACTACAGGACACTCTCCACTACAGGAAACTCTCCACTACAGGACACACTCCACTACAGGACACTCTCCACTACAGGAAACTCTCCACTACAGGACACACTCCACTACAGGACACTCTCCACTACAGGACACTCTCCACTACAGGACACTCTCCACTACAGGAAACTCTCCACTACAGGACACTCTCCACTACAGGACACTCTCCACTACAGGACACTCTCCACTACAGGACACTCTCCACTACAGGACACTCTCCACTACAGGACACACTCCACTAAAGGGCACTCTCCACTACAGGACACTCTCCACTACAGGACACTCTCCACTACAGGAAACTCTCCACTACAGGGCACTCTCCACTACAGCACACTCTCCACTACAGGACACTCTCCACTACAGGACACTCTCCACTACAGGGCACTCTCCACTACAGGACACTCTCCACTACAGGACACTCTCCACTACAGGACACTCTCCATTACAGGACACACTCCACTACAGGGCACTCTCCACTACAGGACACTCTCCACTACAGGACACACTCCACTACAGGACACACTCCACTACAGGGCACTCTCCACTACAGGACACTCTCCACTACAGGACACTCTGCACTACAGGACACTCTCCATTACAGGACACACTCCACTACAGGGCACTCTCCACTACAGGACACTCTCCACTACAGGACACACTCCACTACAGGACACTCTCCATTACAGGACACACTCCACTACAGGGCACTCTCCACTACAGGACACTCTCCACTACAGGACACTCTCCAGTACAGGACACTCTCCAGTAGAGGGCACTCTCCACTACAGGACACTCTCCTGTACAGGACACTCTCCAGTACAGGACACTCTCCACTACAGGACACTCTCCAGTGCAGGGCACTCTCCACTACAGGGCACTCTCCACTACAGGACACTCTCCAGTACAGGGCACTCTCCACTACAGGACACTCTCCACTACAGGACACTCTCCACTACAGGACACACTCCACTACAGGGCACTCTCCACTACAGGGCACTCTCCACTACAGGACACTCTCCACTACAGGACACACTCCACTACAGGGTACTCTCCACTACAGGACATTCTCCACGACAGGACACACTCCACTACAGGGCAATCTCCACTACAGGACACTCTCCACTACAGGGCACTCTCCACTACAGGACACACTCCACTACAGGACACTCTCCACTACAGGACACTCTCCACTACAGGACACTCTCCACTACAGGGCACTCTCCACTACAGGACATTCTCCACTACAGGACACTCTCCACTACAGGACACTCTCCACTACAGGACACTCTCCACTACAGGACACACTCCACTACAGGGCACTCTCCACTACAGGACATTCTCCACTACAGGACACTCTCCACTACAGGACACTCTCCACTACAGGACACACTCCACTACAGGGCACTCTCCACTACAGGGCACTCTCCAGTACAGGACACTCTCCAGTACAGGGCACTCTCCACTACAGGGCACTCTCCACTACAGGGCACTCTCCACTACAGGACGCACTCCACTACAGGACACTCTCCACTACAGGGCACTCTCCACTACAGGGCACTCTCCACTACAGGACACACTCCACTACAGGACACTCTCCACTACAGGGCACTCTCCACTACAGGACACACTCAACTACAGGACACTCTCCACTACAGGACACTCTCCACTACAGGGCACTCTCCACTACAGGACACTCTCCACTACAGGACACTCTCCACTACAGGGCACTCTCCACTACAGGACACTCTCCAGTACAGGACACACTCCACTACAGGACACACTCCACTACAGGGCACTCTCCACTACAGGACACTCTCCACTACAGGACACTCCCCACTACAGGACACTCTCCACTACAGGACACTCTCCACTACAGGGCACTCTCCAGTGCAGGGCACTCTCCACTACAGGGCACTCTCCACTACAGGGCACTCTCCACTACAGGACACTCTCCACTAAAGGACACACTCCACTACAGGGCACTCTCCACTACAGGGCACTCTCCACTACAGGACACTCTCCATTACAGGACACTCTCCACTACAGGACACTCTCCACTACAGGACACTCTCCACTACAGGACACTCTCCACTACAGGGCACTCTCCACTACAGGACACTCTCCACTACAGGACACTCTCCACTACAGGGCACTCTCCACTACAGGACACTCTCCACTACAGGACACACTCCACTACAGGGCACTCTCCACTACAGGACACTCTCCACTACAGGACACTCTCCACTACAGGACACACTCCACTACAGGACACTCTCCACTACAGGACACACTCCACTACAGGACACTCTCCACTACAGGACACTCTCCACTACAGGACACTCTCCACTACAGGACACTCTCCAGTACAGGGCACTCTCCACTACAGGACACTCTCCACTACAGGGCACTCTCCACTACAGGACACTCTCCAGTACAGGACACACTCCACTACAAGGCACTCTCCACTACAGGACACTCTCCACTACAGGACACTCTCCACTACAGGACACTCTCCACTACGGGACACACTCCACTACAGAGCACTCTCCACTACAGGACACTCTCCACTACAGGACACTCTCCAGTACAGGGCACTCTCCACTACAGGAAACTCTCCACGACAGGGCACTCTCCAGTACAGGGCACTCTCCACTACAGGACACTCTCCACGACAGGGCACTCTCCACTACAGGACACTCTCCAGTACAGGACACTCTCCACTCAAGGACACTCTCCACTACAGGACACTCTCCAGTACAAGACATTCTCAAGGACAGGACACTCTCCAGTACAGGACACTCTCCAGTACAGGACACTCTCCAGTACAGGACACTCTCCATTATTGGACTCTCTCCAGTACAGGACACTCTCCAATACAGGACACTCTCCATTATTGGACTCTCTACAGTACAGGGCACTCCCCAGTACAGGACACTCTCCATTATTGGACTCTCTCCAGTACAGGACACTCTCCAGTACAGGACACTCTCCATTATTGGACTCTCTCCAGTACAGGACACTCTCCACTACAGGACACACTCCACTACAGGACACACTCCACTACAGGGCACTCTCCACTACAGGACACTCTCCACTACAGGACATTCTCCACTACAGGACACACTCCACTACAGGGCACTCTCCACTACAGGACACTCTCCACTACAGGACACTCTCCATTATAGGACACTCTCCACTACAGGACACTCTCCACTACAGGACACTCTCCACTACAGGACACTCTCCACTACAGGGCACTCTCCACTACAGGACACTCTCCACTACAGGACACTCTCCACTACAGGGCACTCTCCACTACAGGACACTCTCCACTACAGGACACACTCCACTACAGGGCACTCTCCACTACAGGACACTCTCCACTACAGGACACTCTCCACTACAGGGCACTCTCCACTACAGGACACTCTCCACTACAGGACACTCTCCAGTACAGGGCACTCTCCACTACAGGACACTCTCCACTACAGGGCACTCTCCACTACAGGACACACTCCACTACAGGGCACTCTCCACTACAGGACACTCTCCACTACAGGACACTCTCCACTACAGGACACTCTCCACTACGGGACACACTCCACTACAGGGCACTCTCCACTACAGGACACTCTCCACTACAGGACACTCTCCAGTACAGGGCACTCTCCACTACAGGAAACTCTCCACGACAGGGCACTCTCCAGTACAGGGCACTCTCCACTACAGGACACTCTCCACGACAGGGCACTCTCCACTACAGGACACTCTCCAGTACAGGACACTCTCCACTACAGGACACTCTCCACTACAGGATACTCTCCAGTACAGGGCACTCTCCACTACAGGGCACTCTCCACTACAGGACACTCTCCACTACAGGACACTCTCCACTACAGGGCACTCTCCAGTACAGGGCACTCTCCACTACAGGACACTCTCCATGACAGGGCACTCTCCACTACAGGACACTCTCCAGTACAGGACACTCTCCACTACAGGACACTCTCCAATACAGGGCACTCTCCACTACAGGACAATCTCCAGTACAAACATTCTCAAGGACAGGACACTCTCCAGTACAGGACACTCTCCAGTACAGGACACTCTCCAGTACAGGACACTCTCCATTATTGGACTCTCTCCAGTACAGGACACTCTCCAATACAGGACACTCTCCATTATTGGACTCTCTACAGTACAGGACACTCTCCAGTACGGGACTTTGGGTCTTGCAGGCTTTGCTCAGTAAACTTTCGTTTAATGGTGACAGATAGTGAGAAGGAGAACGACGTGGGTTGGATTGTTGACCATTCTCGGTAATTAGATATTTACCGTGCACCTGTTGACAAGAGATTGAACACAATCCTGGAATTCATTGAGAGGGTGTTTCAGAGTCGGACAAAACATACATTATCTAGAATTACAACACGGAAACATCCACACTTCCAAACCAGTCTGTACTGACTAATCCTGGGCTGAGCACATTGGAAAGCATTTTGAATCACAGCTATGAGTTTTGGCAAAATTTGACTGAGATCAGTTAACTAAGCATAGAGTGGAGATGAATCCCAGAGTACCCGATACAACTGAGAACAGCTAACTGAAAATTCTCCAGTACAGGACATTCTCCGGTACAGGACACTCTCCAGTACAGGACACTCTCCAGTACAGGACACTCTCCAGTACAGGACACTCTCCAGTAAAGGACAGTCTCCAGTACAGGTCACTCTCCAGTACAGGTCACTCTCCAGTACAAGACACTCTCCAGTACAGGACACTCTCCAGTACAGGACACTCTCCAGTACAGGTCTCTCTCAAATACAGCTCACTCTCAAGTACAGGTCACTCTCCAGTACAGAGCACTCTCCAATACAGGACACTCTCCATTGCAGGACATTCTCCAGTACAGGACATTCCACAGTACAGGGCACTCTAGTAAAGGATACTGTCCAGTACAGGACATTCTCCATTGCAGGACATTCTCCAGTACAGGACAGTCTCCAGTACAGGAAACACTCCAGTCCAGGACACTGTCCATTAAAGGACACTCTTCAGTACAGAATACTCTCCAGTACAGGGCCTTCTCCAGTACAGGCCCCGCTCCAGTACAGGGCACTCTCCATTGCAGGACATTCTACAGTCCAGGAAACACTCCAGTACAGGACACTTTCCAGTACAGGACATTCTCCAATATAGGACAGTCTCCCATAAAGGACATTTTCCAGGAAAGGACACTCTCTCATACAGGACACTCTCTGGTGCAGGACACTCTCCACTACAGGACACGCTCCAGTACAGGAAACCTGTTGTATCCGTGTGTTAATAGAGACACTGAAGGCAGGAGTGAGTTTCACAGGTGTTTACTGAAGAAAGTCTGGAGGTAAACTAACTGATACAACACAATATACAGGCTTATATAGCCCGAGTGGCCATTACCGGCATTACAGTACACAGCGGGCTCTTAAAGGCACATACACTACAATTCCTCCCCTTTTAGCCAACCTGTACATAATATTTTAAGTAATCATTAATTACATGTTACAAGAACAATAATCTACACATTGCTGCAGTTAATCAATTATAAGTCAGTCTCTCTGGAGGCTTCCTGACTGTAATGGCCACTCGGGCTATATAAGCCTGTATATTGTGTTGTATCTGGTGGTGTAGTAGGTTCTTTTAGCAAGGCTGATTCGGCTTGAATGCCAGTGTCAGGTTCATCTGGTTCCAGTATCACCGGATCGGAGGTAGATACTATGGGTATTTCTACTTCATCATTAGGCATATAGAGTTGTGGTGTAGGTTGTCCCTTTTCGGATGACACTATGATCTGGTCAGCATGGCACCTTATTATGCTTTCTCCAATGTCCACGGTATACATCAGCGGTCCTAGTCGTGTGCAAATAGTTCCAGGCTGCCATTTCTCGGTACGGTAGTCCCGGGCCAAAGCTTGTTGACCTATCTGGAAGGTTCTAGTTGGCCTTTCATTCATGCCTTGAAATTGCCGGTTCTCCACGTCCCTTCTGATGTTTGGCTTGATCAAATCCAGCCGGCATCTTAGGCTTCTATCGAAGAACATCATGGCGGGAGTTTGGTTTGTAACCATATGTGTTGCATTCCTGTATGCAAACAAGAAGTTATCTACCTTATGCTGAAGTTTTATGTCTTCATTACCTATGGCCTTTATGGCCTTCTTGAAGGTCTGGACAAACCTTTCAGCCAATCCATTGGTGGCGGGATGGTATGGGGCGGCCGTGTAGTGCTTAACCCCGTTGTTTTTTAAGAACTTCCTGAATTCTTCGGACACAAATTGCGGTCCATTATCAGAACAGATATGTTCAGGCAGCCCATTCCTGGCAAATATGGTCCTTAATACTGTGATGGTTTTTTCCGTGGTGGTGGAGGACATCTTTATTACCTCCGGCCACTTGGAGTGTGCATCAACCGCGATTAAGAACATTAAGTCCATAAATGGACCAGCAAAGTCGATGTGTACCCTTTGCCATAGAGATGAGGACCACTCCCATGGATGTAGAGGGGCTTGTGGTGGAGCGTTTTGGACCTTCTGGCATCCTAGGCAGCTCTTGGTCATGTCTTCGATGTCTCCATCGATACCTGGCCACCATACAAACGCCCTGGCTAGGTTCTTCATTTTCACTCCACCCAGATGCCCCTCGTGAAGCTCCTTTAGCACTTTATCCTGGAGTTTGGGTGGAATCACCACTCTGGATCCACACATCAAGGTTCCTCGGCACACTGACAGCTGTTCTCTTCTTTGCGAGAATGCTGGCAACAGTGGTTCGCCATGTGCTGGCCATCCCTTCACTGTTAAATCGTAGACCCGTGAGAGAGTTGGGT
This sequence comes from Somniosus microcephalus, assembly GCF_052327205.1. Taxonomy (NCBI): domain Eukaryota; kingdom Metazoa; phylum Chordata; class Chondrichthyes; order Squaliformes; family Somniosidae; genus Somniosus; species Somniosus microcephalus. The sequence goes on along the minus strand of NC_141006.1, from coordinate 12,227,957 downwards.
CATTTCTCATTTCCCTTTCAATGGCAGAATTTGTTACTGGTAGACATTCCACTATGGTAGAGTGGAACATCTCCACTGGGTCTACTGTAGGTGCCTCTTCTACCGTTGGCAACGGTAGGCGCGATAAACCGTCAGCATTCCAATGCTGTTTTGATCCTTTGTATTCTATGTCATATTGGTGTGCCCCTAGAAAAAGGGACCGCCTTTGCGCTGTCATAATGGGAACACCCTTTTTAGGGTTGAATATGGAGATGAGGGGTTGATGGTCAGTCAACAAGGTAAATTTTTGACCGTGTAGGTAATGGTTGAATTTCTTCACTCCCCATACCAGGCTGAGTGCTTCCCTGTCGATTTGGGCATAGTTACGCTTAGCTGAGTTCAATGAGCGTGACGCAAAAGATATTGGCATTTCCGAGCCATCAGGGAATCTATGCGATAATACCGACCCTACGCCGTAAGGGGATGCATCGCATGCCTGTCTGATTGGCAGTGATGGGTTGTAATGAGCCAAAACTTCCTTGGACGTGATTAAGTCTTTGCATTTATGGAAGGCACGTTTACAGTCTTCGCTCCATTTCCAAATTACTCCTGTTTGTAGCAGTTCATTAAGAGGGTGCAGAAGAGTTGATAAGTTCGGTAAAAATTTATGATAGTAATTTATCAACCCCAGGAACGACCTTAATTGTGAAACATTTTCAGGTGCTGGGGCTTTTATGACCGCTTCAATTTTTTCAGGTGACTTATGCAACCCTTCCTTATTAATTATGTGGCCACAATATGATATTTGTTTCTGGAAAAATTCGCCTAGTGAGCACCTGCTCCAAATTGGCAAGGTGCTCGTTGTCGTTTTCTCCTGTTACAAGGATGTCGTCTAGGTAGCATTGAGTCCCCGGAATCCCTTGGAGGACTTGCTCCATAGCTCTTTGCCAGATAGCTGGAGCGGATGCTACTCCAAAAACCAGTCGATTGTACTGGTACAGGCCTGTGTGTGTATTTATCGTGAGATACTTTTTAGAGGCCTCTTCAACCTCCATCTGTAGATATGCCTGTGCCAAGTCAATTTTGGTGAAACGTTTCCCTCCGGATAGTGAGGCGAAAATATCTTCTATCCTCGGAAGAGGATACTGTACCGTGTGAAGGACCAGGTTTACAGTCACCTTGAAGTCTCCACAGATGCGAATTTTTCTCTGTTCTTCAGATTTATCATTATTCAACGTTTTCTTCATGACCGGGATGATGGGTGTTGCCCACTCGCTCCAACCTATCTTGGATAATACGCCTGCCTTTTCCAAATTCTCCAGCTCTGCCTCGACTGCTGGACGAATTGCGTATGGCACCGGCCTTGCCTTAAAAAACTTGGGAATTGCCGCATCTTCCACTTTTATTGAGGCGGTGATGCCTTTCAAGATTCCTAGTTTCTCTTGAAACACTTCCTTGGCGTTGGCCAAGATGTCTTTTAATCGTTCAGGTGTGACGTCATCATCGTTTTTTTTCTTACTGGTCACCGTCAGTGCCTGAATGGAGTGCCAGTCTAAACGTATCTTCCTGATCCATTCACGTCCCAACAGCGGTGGACCACCATCTTGTAGAACGTATAAATACAACTTCTGTATTTCCATGCCGTTATATACAACAGGCACTCTTATTTTTCCTTTGGGGTATACTTTCTGCCCCGTATATGTTTTCAAGATAATGGATGTGTCTTTTAAAGGTATATGCGGAAATAGCCACTCGTAATCCCGTCGATTTATGACGGTCAGAGCTGATCCTGTATCTAGCTCCATTTTAACTGGGGACCCTGCTATCGTGAGGGTAACCCAAATGGTCTGGTAATCTTCTTTGGCAATTACATTATGTAATTTGAGACAGCTTAGTCTCGTGTTTCCGGAGTCGCTATCGCTCTTCTGGTCTTCGGAGCTACTGTTCGTTATCATTTGTACCTTTCTGTACTTTTCTTTATTGATTTTTTTTTTCCTGTCCGTGGATTTTTTTTGTCCAGATCGGCATACCCGTGCAATGTGTCCAATCTTTCCGCATTGCCTGCATGCTTTGTCATTGAACCAGCAGTCCCTCTGGTCATGGGTGGATCTGCCGCAGCGATAACATCTCTCGAAACCCTGTGTCATTTCATGTGTGCCGAAGTCCTGTGTCTTTTGCTGTATCTCTGCAGCTCCTCTTGCGGCTGCTTCGTATGATACAGCCATACTGAAAGCCTTGTCCAGTGTCAATTCTTTCTCAGAAAGCAGCCTTTTCTGTGTTCCTTCACTTAGGAGACCGCAGACGAATTTGTCTCGAAGAGAATCTGCCAGTCCTGCCCCAAATTGGCAGTGCTTTGATAGCTTTCTTAATTCGGTGAGGTAATCAGCATCACTTTCATTCTTGTGCTGATTCCTCTTGAAGAATTTGAATCGTTCCGCTATCATCAGCGGTGTTGGGTTTAAGTGCTCCTGTAGGGTATCAACAATTTCCTTAAAATTCTTGTCCTTTGGTTTGGCTGGAGTGATTAAGTTTCGTAACAGCCCGTATGTCTTTGTGCCCATTAGATTTAGAAGTACTGACGCCTTTTTATCATTTTCTATTCCATTTGCTGTGAAATATACCTCCACTCTTTCCACATATGTGGTCCAATCCTCTATATCATTATCAAAAGCATTAATATTGCCAGTCTTAGGCATCCTGGAAAAAAAATGGCGCTTCCCGCGCTTTCCTTTCTTCCCTGCAGAAAAAATATGGCGCTCACCGCACTTTCCCGCCGCTGCTGCTGCTGACAACGCTGTTTTCCGCGTTTTTTTTTTTTTTTTGTATTTACAGGTGGAGACTCGTTCCCGCCAGACTCTCTGGGACTTTTCCCCCCCTCTGCTAGGTCCGAACGCCGACCTGCTTTGCAGCGCCGGCCGTCTACCGAGTGCTCCCACCCGTCTGTTTCTGCTTGCCTCCGCCTTCGCTGCTTGTCCTCGCTGCAGAGCCAGCCGATGGAGCCCCAGCCTGCCGCCCAGGAAGGATTATTGCAGTACCTGCCACCAGCTCGGCTAGCTGGTGAAACCACAGTTTTTTTTTTTTTTTCTTGCTTTTCTTCGACTTTGGACGTCTGAGGAATCGATGTCCTTGAGGTGCTGCCGAATTGCAGGTAAGTCTGTTTCCAATTCGTCGCCACTGTTGTATCCGTGTGTTAATAGAGACACTGAAGGCAGGAGTTAGTTTCACAGGTGTTTACTGAACAAAGTCTGGAGGTGAACTAACTGAAACAACACAATATACAGGCTTATATAGCCCGAGTGGCCATTACCGGCATTACAGTACACAGGGGGCTCTTAAAGGCACATACACTACAAAACCCTCTAGTACAGGGCACTCACCAGTACAGGACACGCTCCATTGCAGGACAGCCTCCAGTACAGGAAACGCTCCAGTACGGGACTATCTCCAGTACAGGACACTGTCCATTAAAAGATAATCTCCAGAATGGGACACTCAATTGTGCAGGCCACTCCCCAGTACAGGGCACTCTCCAGTACAGGACAGGCTCCAGTAAAGGGCAATGGCCAGTACAGGACATTCTCCAATACAGGGCACTCTCCAGTACAGGACATTCTACAGTACAGGATACTCTCCAGTACAGGAAATTCTTCATTACAGAACACCCTCCAGTATAGCAAACCCTCCAGTACAGGGCACTCTCCAGTACAGGACACTCTCCAGTACAGGACACTCTCAGTACAGGACACTCTCCAGTACAGGACAGTCTCCCGTAAAGAACATTCTCCTGAACAGCACACTCTCCATTGCAGGACACTCTCCAGTACAGGACATTCTACAGTACAGGACACTCTAGTACAGGACATTCTCCATTAAAGGACACTCTCCAGTACAGGACATTCTACAGTACAGGACACTCTAGTACAGGACATTCTCCATTAAAGGGCATGCTCCAGTACAGGATACTGTCCAGTACAGGACATTCTACAGTACAGGACACTCTCCATTATTGGACTCTCTACAGTACAGAGCACTTTCCAGTATTTGACACTCTCCAGTAATGGACACTGTCCAGTACAGGAGACTCTCCAGTACAGGACAGTCTCCAGTACAGGACAGTCTCCAGTATAGGACACTCTCCATTGCAGGACAGCCTCCAGTACAGGAAACGTTCCAGTACGGGACTATCTCCAGTACAGGACACTGTCCATTAAAAGATAATCTCCAGAATGGGACACTCAATTGTGCAGGCCACTCCCCAGTACAGGGCACTCTCCAGTACAGGACAGGCTCCAGTAAAGGGCAATGGCCAGTACAGGACATTCTCCAATACAGGGCACTCTCCAGTACAGGACATTCTACAGTACAGGATACTCTCCAGTACAGGACATTCTTCATTACAGAACACCCTCCAGTACAGCAAACCCTCCAGTACAGGGCACTCTCCAGTACAGGACACTCTCAGTACAGGACACTCTCCAGTACAGGACAGTCTCCCGTAAAGAACATTCTCCTGAACAGCACACTCTCCATTGCAGGACACTCTCCAGTACAGGACATTCTACAGTACAGGACACTCTAGTACAGGACATTCTCCATTAAAGGACATGCTCCAGGACAGGATACTGTCCAGTATAGGACATTCTACAGTACAGGACACTCTCCATTATTGGACTCTCTACAGTACAGGGCACTTTCCAGTATTTGACACTCTCCAGTAATGGACACTCTCCAGTGCAGGTCACTCTCCAGTACGGGTCACTCTCCAGTACAGGACACTCTCCAGTACAGGACACTCTCCAGTACAGGACACTCTCCATTGCAGGACGCTCTCCATTGCAGGACACTCTCCAGGACAGGACATTCTACAGTACAGGACACTCTAGTAAAGGATACTGTCCAGTACAGGACATTCTCCATTGCAGGACATTCTCCAGTACAGGTCAGTCTCCAGTACAGGAAACACTCCAGTACAGGACACTGTCCATTAAAGGACACTCTTCAGTACAGAATACTCTCCAGTACAGGGCATTCTCCAGTACAGGTCCCGCTCCATTACACGGCACTCTCCATTGCAGGACATTCTACAGTCCAGGAAACACTCCAGTACAGGACACTTTCCAGTACAGGACATTCTCCAATATAGGACAGTCCCCCATAAAGGGCATTTTCCAGGAAAGGACACTCTCTCATACAGGACACTCTCTGGTGCAAGACACTCTCCACTACAGGACACGCTCCAGTACAGGAAACCCTCTAGTACAGGGCACTCGCCAGTACAGAACACGCTCCATTGCAGGCATTCTACAGTCCAGGAAACGCTCCAGTACAGGACACTATCCATTGCAGGACAGCCTCCAGTATAGGAAACGTTCCAGTACGGGACTATCTCCAGTACAGGATGCTGTCCATTAAAAGATAATCTCCAGAATGGGACACTCACTTGTGCAGGCCACTCCCCAGTACAGGGCACTCTCCAGTACAGGACAGGCTCCAGTACAGGGCAATGGCCAGTACAGGACATTCTCCAGTACAGGGCACTCTCCAGTACAGGACATTCTACAGTACAGGATACTCTCCAGTACAGGACATTCTTCATTACAGAACACCCTCCAGTACAGCAAACCCTCCAGTACAGGGCACTCTCCAGTACAGGACACTCTCCAGTACAGGGCACTCTCCAGTCTAGGACAGTCTCCAGTACAGGACACTCTCCAGTACAGGACACTCTCCAGCACAGGACACTCTCCAATACAGGACACTCTCCAGTACAGGACAGTCTCCCGCAAAGAACATTCTCCTGAACAGCACACTCTCCATTGCAGGACACTCTCCAGTACAGGGCATTCTACAGTACAGGACACTCTAGTACAGGATACTCTCCAGTACAGGACATTGTCCATTAAAGGACACGCTCCAGTACAGGATACTGTCCAGTACAGGACATTCTACAGTACAGGACACTCTCCATTATTGGTCTCTCCACAGTACAGGACACTCTCCAGTACAGGACACTCTCCATTATTGGACTCTCCACAGTACAGGACACTCTCCAGCATTGGACACTCTCCAGTATTGGACACTCTCCAGTACAGGACACTCTCCAGTACGGGACTTTGGGTCTTGCAGGCTTTGATCAGTAAACTTAGGTTTAATGGTGACAGATAGTGCGAAGGAGAATGATGTGGGTTGGATTGTTGGCCATTCTCGAAAATTAGATATTTACCGTGCACCTGTTGACAAAAGATTGAACACAATCCTGGAATTCATTGAGAGGGTGTTTCAGAGTCGGACAAAACATACATTATCTAGAATTACAACACGGAAACATCCATACTTCCAAACCAGTCTGTACTGACTAATCCTGGGCTAAGCACCTTGGAAAGAATTTTGAAGCACAGCTATGAGTTTTGGCAAAAGTTGACTGAGATCAGTGAACTAAACACAGAGCGGAGATGAATCCTAGAGTACCCGATACAACTGAGAATAGCTAACTGAAAAATCTCCACTACAGGACACTCTCCACTACAGGGCACTCTCCACTACAGGACACTCTCCACTACAGGACACTCTCCAGTACAGGGCACTCTCCACTACAGGACACTCTCCACTACAGGGCACTCTCCACTACAGGACACACTCCACTACAGGGCACTCTCCACTACAGGACACTCTCCACTACAGGACACTCTCCACTACAGGACACTCTCCACTACGGGACACACTCCACTACAGGGCACTCTCCACTACAGGACACTCTCCACTACAGGACACTCTCCAGTACAGGGCACTCTCCACTACAGGAAACTCTCCACGACAGGGCACTCTCCAGTACAGGGCACTCTCCACTACAGGACACTCTCCACGACAGGACACTCTCCACTACAGGGCACTCTCCAGTACAGGGCACTCTCCACTACAGGACACTCTCCATGACAGGGCACTCTCCACTACAGGACACTCTCCAGTACAGGACACTCTCCACTACAGGACACTCTCCAATACAGGGCACTCTCCACTACAGGACAATCTCCAGTACAAACATTCTCAAGGACAGGACACTCTCCAGTACAGGACACTCTCCAGTACAGGACACTCTCCAGTACAGGACACTCTCCATTATTGGACTCTCTCCAGTACAGGACACTCTCCAATACAGGACACTCTCCATTATTGGACTCTCTACAGTACAGGACACTCTCCAGTACGGGACTTTGGGTCTTGCAGGCTTTGCTCAGTAAACTTTCGTTTAATGGTGACAGATAGTGAGAAGGAGAATGACGTGGGTTGGATTGTTGACCATTCTCGGTAATTAGATATTTACCGTGCACCTGTTGACAAGAGATTGAACACAATCCTGGAATTCATTGAGAGGGTGTTTCAGAGTCGGACAAAACATACATTATCTAGAATTACAACACGGAAACATCCACACTTCCAAACCAGTCTGTACTGACTAATCCTGGGCTGAGCACATTGGAAAGCATTTTGAATCACAGCTATGAGTTTTGGCAAAATTTGACTGAGATCAGTTAACTAAGCATAGAGTGGAGATGAATCCCAGAGTACCCGATACAACTGAGAACAGCTAACTGAAAATTCTCCAGTACAGGACATTCTCCGGTACAGGACACTCTCCAGTACAGGACACTCTCCAGTACAGGACACTCTCCAGTACAGGACACTCTCCAGTAAAGGACAGTCTCCAGTACAGGTCACTCTCCAGTACAGGTCACTCTCCAGTACAAGACACTCTCCAGTACAGGACACTCTCCAGTACAGGACACTCTCCAGTACAGGTCTCTCTCAAATACAGCTCACTCTCAAGTACAGGTCACTCTCCAGTACAGAGCACTCTCCAATACAGGACACTCTCCATTGCAGGACATTCTCCAGTACAGGACATTCCACAGTACAGGGCACTCTAGTAAAGGATACTGTCCAGTACAGGACATTCTCCATTGCAGGACATTCTCCAGTACAGGACAGTCTCCAGTACAGGAAACACTCCAGTCCAGGACACTGTCCATTAAAGGACACTCTTCAGTACAGAATACTCTCCAGTACAGGGCCTTCTCCAGTACAGGCCCCGCTCCAGTACAGGGCACTCTCCATTGCAGGACATTCTACAGTCCAGGAAACACTCCAGTACAGGACACTTTCCAGTACAGGACATTCTCCAATATAGGACAGTCTCCCATAAAGGACATTTTCCAGGAAAGGACACTCTCTCATACAGGACACTCTCTGGTGCAGGACACTCTCCACTACAGGACACGCTCCAGTACAGGAAACCTGTTGTATCCGTGTGTTAATAGAGACACTGAAGGCAGGAGTGAGTTTCACAGGTGTTTACTGAAGAAAGTCTGGAGGTAAACTAACTGATACAACACAATATACAGGCTTATATAGCCCGAGTGGCCATTACCGGCATTACAGTACACAGCGGGCTCTTAAAGGCACATACACTACAATTCCTCCCCTTTTAGCCAACCAGTACATAATATTTTAAGTAATCATTAATTACATGTTACAAGAACAATAATCTACACATTGCTGCAGTTAATCAATTATAAGTCAGTCTCTCTGGAGGCTTCCTGACTGTAATGGCCACTCGGGCTATATAAGCCTGTATATTGTGTTGTATCTGGTGGTGTAGTAGGTTCTTTTAGCAAGGCTGATTCGGCTTGAATGCCAGTGTCAGGTTCATCTGGTTCCAGTATCACCGGATCGGAGGTAGATACTATGGGTATTTCTACTTCATCATTAGGCATATAGAGTTGTGGTGTAGGTTGTCCCTTTTCGGATGACACTATGATCTGGTCAGCATGGCACCTTATTATGCTTTCTCCAATGTCCACGGTATACATCAGCGGTCCTAGTCGTGTGCAAATAGTTCCAGGCTGCCATTTCTCGGTACGGTAGTCCCGGGCCAAAGCTTGTTGACCTATCTGGAAGGTTCTAGTTGGCCTTTCATTCATGCCTTGAAATTGCCGGTTCTCCACGTCCCTTCTGATGTTTGGCTTGATCAAATCCAGCCGGCATCTTAGGCTTCTATCGAAGAACATCATGGCGGGAGTTTGGTTTGTAACCATATGTGTTGCATTCCTGTATGCAAACAAGAAGTTATCTACCTTATGCTGAAGTTTTATGTCTTCATTACCTATGGCCTTTATGGCCTTCTTGAAGGTCTGGACAAACCTTTCAGCCAATCCATTGGTGGCGGGATGGTATGGGGCGGCCGTGTAGTGCTTAACCCCGTTGTTTTTTAAGAACTTCCTGAATTCTTCGGACACAAATTGCGGTCCATTATCAGAACAGATATGTTCAGGCAGCCCATTCCTGGCAAATATGGTCCTTAATACTGTGATGGTTTTTTCCGTGGTGGTGGAGGACATCTTTATTACCTCCGGCCACTTGGAGTGTGCATCAACCGCGATTAAGAACATTAAGTCCATAAATGGACCAGCAAAGTCGATGTGTACCCTTTGCCATAGAGATGAGGACCACTCCCATGGATGTAGAGGGGCTTGTGGTGGAGCGTTTTGGACCTTCTGGCATCCTAGGCAGCTCTTGGTCATGTCTTCGATGTCTCCATCGATACCTGGCCACCATACAAACGCCCTGGCTAGGTTCTTCATTTTCACTCCACCCAGATGCCCCTCGTGAAGCTCCTTTAGCACTTTATCCTGGAGTTTGGGTGGAATCACCACTCTGGATCCACACATCAAGGTTCCTCGGCACACTGACAGCTGTTCTCTTCTTTGCGAGAATGCTGGCAACAGTGGTTCGCCATGTGCTGGCCATCCCTTCACTGTTAAATCGTAGACCCGTGAGAGAGTTGGGTCATTTCTCATTTCCCTTTCAATGGCAGAATTTGTTACTGGTAGACATTCCACTATGGTAGAGTGGAACATCTCCACTGGGTCTACTGTAGGTGCCTCTTCTACCGTTGGCAACGGTAGGCGCGATAAACCGTCAGCATTCCAATGCTGTTTTGATCCTTTGTATTCTATGTCATATTGGTGTGCCCCTAGAAAAAGGGACCGCCTTTGCGCTGTCATAATGGGAACACCCTTTTTAGGGTTGAATATGGAGATGAGGGGTTGATGGTCAGTCAACAAGGTAAATTTTTGACCGTGTAGGTAATGGTTGAATTTCTTCACTCCCCATACCAGGCTGAGTGCTTCCCTGTCGATTTGGGCATAGTTACGCTTAGCTGAGTTCAATGAGCGTGACGCAAAAGATATTGGCATTTCCGAGCCATCAGGGAATCTATGCGATAATACCGACCCTACGCCGTAAGGGGATGCATCGCATGCCTGTCTGATTGGCAGTGATGGGTTGTAATGAGCCAAAACTTCCTTGGACGTGATTAAGTCTTTGCATTTATGGAAGGCACGTTTACAGTCTTCGCTCCATTTCCAAATTACTCCTGTTTGTAGCAGTTCATTAAGAGGGTGCAGAAGAGTTGATAAGTTCGGTAAAAATTTATGATAGTAATTTATCAACCCCAGGAACGACCTTAATTGTGAAACATTTTCAGGTGCTGGGGCTTTTATGACCGCTTCAATTTTTTCAGGTGACTTATGCAACCCTTCCTTATTAATTATGTGGCCACAATATGATATTTGTTTCTGGAAAAATTCGCCTAGTGAGCACCTGCTCCAAATTGGCAAGGTGCTCGTTGTCGTTTTCTCCTGTTACAAGGATGTCGTCTAGGTAGCATTGAGTCCCCGGAATCCCTTGGAGGACTTGCTCCATAGCTCTTTGCCAGATAGCTGGAGCGGATGCTACTCCAAAAACCAGTCGATTGTACTGGTACAGGCCTGTGTGTGTATTTATCGTGAGATACTTTTTAGAGGCCTCTTCAACCTCCATCTGTAGATATGCCTGTGCCAAGTCAATTTTGGTGAAACGTTTCCCTCCGGATAGTGAGGCGAAAATATCTTCTATCCTCGGAAGAGGATACTGTACTGTGTGAAGGACCAGGTTTACAGTCACCTTGAAGTCTCCACAGATGCGAATTTTTCTCTGTTCTTCAGATTTATCATTATTCAACGTTTTCTTCATGACCGGGATGATGGGTGTTGCCCACTCGCTCCAACCTATCTTGGATAATACGCCTGCCTTTTCCAAATTCTCCAGCTCTGCCTCGACTGCTGGACGAATTGCGTATGGCACCGGCCTTGCCTTAAAAAACTTGGGAATTGCCGCATCTTCCACTTTTATTGAGGCGGTGATGCCTTTCAAGATTCCTAGTTTCTCTTGAAACACTTCCTTGGCGTTGGCCAAGATGTCTTTTAATCGTTCAGGTGTGACGTCATCATCGTTTTTTTTCTTACTGGTCACCGTCAGTGCCTGAATGGAGTGCCAGTCTAAACGTATCTTCCTGATCCATTCACGTCCCAACAGCGGTGGACCACCATCTTGTAGAACGTATAAATACAACTTCTGTATTTCCATGCCGTTATATACAACAGGCACTCTTATTTTTCCTTTGGGGTATACTTTCTGCCCCGTATATGTTTTCAAGATAATGGATGTGTCTTTTAAAGGTATATGCGGAAATAGCCACTCGTAATCCCGTCGATTTATGACGGTCAGAGCTGATCCTGTATCTAGCTCCATTTTAACTGGGGACCCTGCTATCGTGAGGGTAACCCAAATGGTCTGGTAATCTTCTTTGGCAATTACATTATGTAATTTGAGACAGCTTAGTCTCGTGTTTCCGGAGTCGCTATCGCTCTTCTGGTCTTCGGAGCTACTGTTCGTTATCATTTGTACCTTTCTGTACTTTTCTTTATTGATTTTTTTTTTCCTGTCCGTGGATTTTTTTTGTCCAGATCGGCATACCCGTGCAATGTGTCCAATCTTTCCGCATTGCCTGCATGCTTTGTCATTGAACCAGCAGTCCCTCTGGTCATGGGTGGATCTGCCGCAGCGATAACATCTCTCGAAACCCTGTGTCATTTCATGTGTGCCGAAGTCCTGTGTCTTTTGCTGTATCTCTGCAGCTCCTCTTGCGGCTGCTTCGTATGATACAGCCATACTGAAAGCCTTGTCCAGTGTCAATTCTTTCTCAGAAAGCAGCCTTTTCTGTGTTCCTTCACTTAGGAGACCGCAGACGAATTTGTCTCGAAGAGAATCTGCCAGTCCTGCCCCAAATTGGCAGTGCTTTGATAGCTTTCTTAATTCGGTGAGGTAATCAGCATCACTTTCATTCTTGTGCTGATTCCTCTTGAAGAATTTGAATCGTTCCGCTATCATCAGCGGTGTTGGGTTTAAGTGCTCCTGTAGGGTATCAACAATTTCCTTAAAATTCTTGTCCTTTGGTTTGGCTGGAGTGATTAAGTTTCGTAACAGCCCGTATGTCTTTGTGCCCATTAGATTTAGAAGTACTGACGCCTTTTTATCATTTTCTATTCCATTTGCTGTGAAATATACCTCCACTCTTTCCACATATGTGGTCCAATCCTCTATATCATTATCAAAAGCATTAATATTGCCAGTCTTAGGCATCCTGGAAAAAAAATGGCGCTTCCCGCGCTTTCCTTTCTTCCCTGCAGAAAAAATATGGCGCTCACCGCACTTTCCCGCCGCTGCTGCTGCTGACAACGCTGTTTTCCGCGTTTTTTTTTTTTTTTTGTATTTACAGGTGGAGACTCGTTCCCGCCAGACTCTCTGGGACTTTTCCCCCCCTCTGCTAGGTCCGAACGCCGACCTGCTTTGCAGCGCCGGCCGTCTACCGAGTGCTCCCACCCGTCTGTTTCTGCTTGCCTCCGCCTTCGCTGCTTGTCCTCGCTGCAGAGCCAGCCGATGGAGCCCCAGCCTGCCGCCCAGGAAGGATTATTGCAGTACCTGCCACCAGCTCGGCTAGCTGGTGAAACCACAGTTTTTTTTTTTTTTTCTTGCTTTTCTTCGACTTTGGACGTCTGAGGAATCGATGTCCTTGAGGTGCTGCCGAATTGCAGGTAAGTCTGTTTCCAATTCGTCGCCACTGTTGTATCCGTGTGTTAATAGAGACACTGAAGGCAGGAGTTAGTTTCACAGGTGTTTACTGAACAAAGTCTGGAGGTGAACTAACTGAAACAACACAATATACAGGCTTATATAGCCCGAGTGGCCATTACCGGCATTACAGTACACAGGGGGCTCTTAAAGGCACATACACTACAAAACCCTCTAGTACAGGGCACTCACCAGTACAGGACACGCTCCATTGCAGGACAGCCTCCAGTACAGGAAACGCTCCAGTACGGGACTATCTCCAGTACAGGACACTGTCCATTAAAAGATAATCTCCAGAATGGGACACTCAATTGTGCAGGCCACTCCCCAGTACAGGGCACTCTCCAGTACAGGACAGGCTCCAGTAAAGGGCAATGGCCAGTACAGGACATTCTCCAATACAGGGCACTCTCCAGTACAGGACATTCTACAGTACAGGATACTCTCCAGTACAGGAAATTCTTCATTACAGAACACCCTCCAGTATAGCAAACCCTCCAGTACAGGGCACTCTCCAGTACAGGACACTCTCCAGTACAGGACACTCTCAGTACAGGACACTCTCCAGTACAGGACAGTCTCCCGTAAAGAACATTCTCCTGAACAGCACACTCTCCATTGCAGGACACTCTCCAGTACAGGACATTCTACAGTACAGGACACTCTAGTACAGGACATTCTCCATTAAAGGACACTCTCCAGTACAGGACATTCTACAGTACAGGACACTCTAGTACAGGACATTCTCCATTAAAGGGCATGCTCCAGTACAGGATACTGTCCAGTACAGGACATTCTACAGTACAGGACACTCTCCATTATTGGACTCTCTACAGTACAGAGCACTTTCCAGTATTTGACACTCTCCAGTAATGGACACTGTCCAGTACAGGAGACTCTCCAGTACAGGACAGTCTCCAGTACAGGACAGTCTCCAGTATAGGACACTCTCCATTGCAGGACAGCCTCCAGTACAGGAAACGTTCCAGTACGGGACTATCTCCAGTACAGGACACTGTCCATTAAAAGATAATCTCCAGAATGGGACACTCAATTGTGCAGGCCACTCCCCAGTACAGGGCACTCTCCACTACAGGACACTCTCCACTACAGGACACTCTCCAGTACAGGGCACTCTCCACTACAGGACACTCTCCACTACAGGGCACTCTCCACTACAGGACACACTCCACTACAGGGCACTCTCCACTACAGGACACTCTCCACTACAGGACACTCTCCACTACAGGACACTCTCCACTACGGGACACACTCCACTACAGGGCACTCTCCACTACAGGACACTCTCCACTACAGGACACTCTCCAGTACAGGGCACTCTCCACTACAGGAAACTCTCCACGACAGGGCACTCTCCAGTACAGGGCACTCTCCACTACAGGACACTCTCCACGACAGGGCACTCTCCACTACAGGACACTCTCCAGTACAGGACACTCTCCACTACAGGACACTCTCCACTACAGGATACTCTCCAGTACAGGGCACTCTCCACTACAGGGCACTCTCCACTACAGGACACTCTCCACTACAGGACACTCTCCACTACAGGGCACTCTCCAGTACAGGGCACTCTCCACTACAGGACACTCTCCATGACAGGGCACTCTCCACTACAGGACACTCTCCAGTACAGGACACTCTCCACTACAGGACACTCTCCAATACAGGGCACTCTCCACTACAGGACAATCTCCAGTACAAACATTCTCAAGGACAGGACACTCTCCAGTACAGGACACTCTCCAGTACAGGACACTCTCCAGTACAGGACACTCTCCATTATTGGACTCTCTCCAGTACAGGACACTCTCCAATACAGGACACTCTCCATTATTGGACTCTCTACAGTACAGGACACTCTCCAGTACGGGACTTTGGGTCTTGCAGGCTTTGCTCAGTAAACTTTCGTTTAATGGTGACAGATAGTGAGAAGGAGAATGACGTGGGTTGGATTGTTGACCATTCTCGGTAATTAGATATTTACCGTGCACCTGTTGACAAGAGATTGAACACAATCCTGGAATTCATTGAGAGGGTGTTTCAGAGTCGGACAAAACATACATTATCTAGAATTACAACACGGAAACATCCACACTTCCAAACCAGTCTGTACTGACTAATCCTGGGCTGAGCACATTGGAAAGCATTTTGAATCACAGCTATGAGTTTTGGCAAAATTTGACTGAGATCAGTTAACTAAGCATAGAGTGGAGATGAATCCCAGAGTACCCGATACAACTGAGAACAGCTAACTGAAAATTCTCCAGTACAGGACATTCTCCGGTACAGGACACTCTCCAGTACAGGACACTCTCCAGTACAGGACACTCTCCAGTACAGGACACTCTCCAGTAAAGGACAGTCTCCAGTACAGGTCACTCTCCAGTACAGGTCACTCTCCAGTACAAGACACTCTCCAGTACAGGACACTCTCCAGTACAGGACACTCTCCAGTACAGGTCTCTCTCAAATACAGCTCACTCTCAAGTACAGGTCACTCTCCAGTACAGAGCACTCTCCAATACAGGACACTCTCCATTGCAGGACATTCTCCAGTACAGGACATTCCACAGTACAGGGCACTCTAGTAAAGGATACTGTCCAGTACAGGACATTCTCCATTGCAGGACATTCTCCAGTACAGGACAGTCTCCAGTACAGGAAACACTCCAGTCCAGGACACTGTCCATTAAAGGACACTCTTCAGTACAGAATACTCTCCAGTACAGGGCCTTCTCCAGTACAGGCCCCGCTCCAGTACAGGGCACTCTCCATTGCAGGACATTCTACAGTCCAGGAAACACTCCAGTACAGGACACTTTCCAGTACAGGACATTCTCCAATATAGGACAGTCTCCCATAAAGGACATTTTCCAGGAAAGGACACTCTCTCATACAGGACACTCTCTGGTGCAGGACACTCTCCACTACAGGACACGCTCCAGTACAGGAAACCTGTTGTATCCGTGTGTTAATAGAGACACTGAAGGCAGGAGTGAGTTTCACAGGTGTTTACTGAAGAAAGTCTGGAGGTAAACTAACTGATACAACACAATATACAGGCTTATATAGCCCGAGTGGCCATTACCGGCATTACAGTACACAGCGGGCTCTTAAAGGCACATACACTACAATTCCTCCCCTTTTAGCCAACCAGTACATAATATTTTAAGTAATCATTAATTACATGTTACAAGAACAATAATCTACACATTGCTGCAGTTAATCAATTATAAGTCAGTCTCTCTGGAGGCTTCCTGACTGTAATGGCCACTCGGGCTATATAAGCCTGTATATTGTGTTGTATCTGGTGGTGTAGTAGGTTCTTTTAGCAAGGCTGATTCGGCTTGAATGCCAGTGTCAGGTTCATCTGGTTCCAGTATCACCGGATCGGAGGTAGATACTATGGGTATTTCTACTTCATCATTAGGCATATAGAGTTGTGGTGTAGGTTGTCCCTTTTCGGATGACACTATGATCTGGTCAGCATGGCACCTTATTATGCTTTCTCCAATGTCCACGGTATACATCAGCGGTCCTAGTCGTGTGCAAATAGTTCCAGGCTGCCATTTCTCGGTACGGTAGTCCCGGGCCAAAGCTTGTTGACCTATCTGGAAGGTTCTAGTTGGCCTTTCATTCATGCCTTGAAATTGCCGGTTCTCCACGTCCCTTCTGATGTTTGGCTTGATCAAATCCAGCCGGCATCTTAGGCTTCTATCGAAGAACATCATGGCGGGAGTTTGGTTTGTAACCATATGTGTTGCATTCCTGTATGCAAACAAGAAGTTATCTACCTTATGCTGAAGTTTTATGTCTTCATTACCTATGGCCTTTATGGCCTTCTTGAAGGTCTGGACAAACCTTTCAGCCAATCCATTGGTGGCGGGATGGTATGGGGCGGCCGTGTAGTGCTTAACCCCGTTGTTTTTTAAGAACTTCCTGAATTCTTCGGACACAAATTGCGGTCCATTATCAGAACAGATATGTTCAGGCAGCCCATTCCTGGCAAATATGGTCCTTAATACTGTGATGGTTTTTTCCGTGGTGGTGGAGGACATCTTTATTACCTCCGGCCACTTGGAGTGTGCATCAACCGCGATTAAGAACATTAAGTCCATAAATGGACCAGCAAAGTCGATGTGTACCCTTTGCCATAGAGATGAGGACCACTCCCATGGATGTAGAGGGGCTTGTGGTGGAGCGTTTTGGACCTTCTGGCATCCTAGGCAGCTCTTGGTCATGTCTTCGATGTCTCCATCGATACCTGGCCACCATACAAACGCCCTGGCTAGGTTCTTCATTTTCACTCCACCCAGATGCCCCTCGTGAAGCTCCTTTAGCACTTTATCCTGGAGTTTGGGTGGAATCACCACTCTGGATCCACACATCAAGGTTCCTCGGCACACTGACAGCTGTTCTCTTCTTTGCGAGAATGCTGGCAACAGTGGTTCGCCATGTGCTGGCCATCCCTTCACTGTTAAATCGTAGACCCGTGAGAGAGTTGGGTCATTTCTCATTTCCCTTTCAATGGCAGAATTTGTTACTGGTAGACATTCCACTATGGTAGAGTGGAACATCTCCACTGGGTCTACTGTAGGTGCCTCTTCTACCGTTGGCAACGGTAGGCGCGATAAACCGTCAGCATTCCAATGCTGTTTTGATCCTTTGTATTCTATGTCATATTGGTGTGCCCCTAGAAAAAGGGACCGCCTTTGCGCTGTCATAATGGGAACACCCTTTTTAGGGTTGAATATGGAGATGAGGGGTTGATGGTCAGTCAACAAGGTAAATTTTTGACCGTGTAGGTAATGGTTGAATTTCTTCACTCCCCATACCAGGCTGAGTGCTTCCCTGTCGATTTGGGCATAGTTACGCTTAGCTGAGTTCAATGAGCGTGACGCAAAAGATATTGGCATTTCCGAGCCATCAGGGAATCTATGCGATAATACCGACCCTACGCCGTAAGGGGATGCATCGCATGCCTGTCTGATTGGCAGTGATGGGTTGTAATGAGCCAAAACTTCCTTGGACGTGATTAAGTCTTTGCATTTATGGAAGGCACGTTTACAGTCTTCGCTCCATTTCCAAATTACTCCTGTTTGTAGCAGTTCATTAAGAGGGTGCAGAAGAGTTGATAAGTTCGGTAAAAATTTATGATAGTAATTTATCAACCCCAGGAACGACCTTAATTGTGAAACATTTTCAGGTGCTGGGGCTTTTATGACCGCTTCAATTTTTTCAGGTGACTTATGCAACCCTTCCTTATTAATTATGTGGCCACAATATGATATTTGTTTCTGGAAAAATTCGCCTAGTGAGCACCTGCTCCAAATTGGCAAGGTGCTCGTTGTCGTTTTCTCCTGTTACAAGGATGTCGTCTAGGTAGCATTGAGTCCCCGGAATCCCTTGGAGGACTTGCTCCATAGCTCTTTGCCAGATAGCTGGAGCGGATGCTACTCCAAAAACCAGTCGATTGTACTGGTACAGGCCTGTGTGTGTATTTATCGTGAGATACTTTTTAGAGGCCTCTTCAACCTCCATCTGTAGATATGCCTGTGCCAAGTCAATTTTGGTGAAACGTTTCCCTCCGGATAGTGAGGCGAAAATATCTTCTATCCTCGGAAGAGGATACTGTACCGTGTGAAGGACCAGGTTTACAGTCACCTTGAAGTCTCCACAGATGCGAATTTTTCTCTGTTCTTCAGATTTATCATTATTCAACGTTTTCTTCATGACCGGGATGATGGGTGTTGCCCACTCGCTCCAACCTATCTTGGATAATACGCCTGCCTTTTCCAAATTCTCCAGCTCTGCCTCGACTGCTGGACGAATTGCGTATGGCACCGGCCTTGCCTTAAAAAACTTGGGAATTGCCGCATCTTCCACTTTTATTGAGGCGGTGATGCCTTTCAAGATTCCTAGTTTCTCTTGAAACACTTCCTTGGCGTTGGCCAAGATGTCTTTTAATCGTTCAGGTGTGACGTCATCATCGTTTTTTTTCTTACTGGTCACCGTCAGTGCCTGAATGGAGTGCCAGTCTAAACGTATCTTCCTGATCCATTCACGTCCCAACAGCGGTGGACCACCATCTTGTAGAACGTATAAATACAACTTCTGTATTTCCATGCCGTTATATACAACAGGCACTCTTATTTTTCCTTTGGGGTATACTTTCTGCCCCGTATATGTTTTCAAGATAATGGATGTGTCTTTTAAAGGTATATGCGGAAATAGCCACTCGTAATCCCGTCGATTTATGACGGTCAGAGCTGATCCTGTATCTAGCTCCATTTTAACTGGGGACCCTGCTATCGTGAGGGTAACCCAAATGGTCTGGTAATCTTCTTTGGCAATTACATTATGTAATTTGAGACAGCTTAGTCTCGTGTTTCCGGAGTCGCTATCGCTCTTCTGGTCTTCGGAGCTACTGTTCGTTATCATTTGTACCTTTCTGTACTTTTCTTTATTGATTTTTTTTTTCCTGTCCGTGGATTTTTTTTGTCCAGATCGGCATACCCGTGCAATGTGTCCAATCTTTCCGCATTGCCTGCATGCTTTGTCATTGAACCAGCAGTCCCTCTGGTCATGGGTGGATCTGCCGCAGCGATAACATCTCTCGAAACCCTGTGTCATTTCATGTGTGCCGAAGTCCTGTGTCTTTTGCTGTATCTCTGCAGCTCCTCTTGCGGCTGCTTCGTATGATACAGCCATACTGAAAGCCTTGTCCAGTGTCAATTCTTTCTCAGAAAGCAGCCTTTTCTGTGTTCCTTCACTTAGGAGACCGCAGACGAATTTGTCTCGAAGAGAATCTGCCAGTCCTGCCCCAAATTGGCAGTGCTTTGATAGCTTTCTTAATTCGGTGAGGTAATCAGCATCACTTTCATTCTTGTGCTGATTCCTCTTGAAGAATTTGAATCGTTCCGCTATCATCAGCGGTGTTGGGTTTAAGTGCTCCTGTAGGGTATCAACAATTTCCTTAAAATTCTTGTCCTTTGGTTTGGCTGGAGTGATTAAGTTTCGTAACAGCCCGTATGTCTTTGTGCCCATTAGATTTAGAAGTACTGACGCCTTTTTATCATTTTCTATTCCATTTGCTGTGAAATATACCTCCACTCTTTCCACATATGTGGTCCAATCCTCTATATCATTATCAAAAGCATTAATATTGCCAGTCTTAGGCATCCTGGAAAAAAAATGGCGCTTCCCGCGCTTTCCTTTCTTCCCTGCAGAAAAAATATGGCGCTCACCGCACTTTCCCGCCGCTGCTGCTGCTGACAACGCTGTTTTCCGCGTTTTTTTTTTTTTTTTGTATTTACAGGTGGAGACTCGTTCCCGCCAGACTCTCTGGGACTTTTCCCCCCCTCTGCTAGGTCCGAACGCCGACCTGCTTTGCAGCGCCGGCCGTCTACCGAGTGCTCCCACCCGTCTGTTTCTGCTTGCCTCCGCCTTCGCTGCTTGTCCTCGCTGCAGAGCCAGCCGATGGAGCCCCAGCCTGCCGCCCAGGAAGGATTATTGCAGTACCTGCCACCAGCTCGGCTAGCTGGTGAAACCACAGTTTTTTTTTTTTTTTCTTGCTTTTCTTCGACTTTGGACGTCTGAGGAATCGATGTCCTTGAGGTGCTGCCGAATTGCAGGTAAGTCTGTTTCCAATTCGTCGCCACTGTTGTATCCGTGTGTTAATAGAGACACTGAAGGCAGGAGTTAGTTTCACAGGTGTTTACTGAACAAAGTCTGGAGGTGAACTAACTGAAACAACACAATATACAGGCTTATATAGCCCGAGTGGCCATTACCGGCATTACAGTACACAGGGGGCTCTTAAAGGCACATACACTACAAAACCCTCTAGTACAGGGCACTCACCAGTACAGGACACGCTCCATTGCAGGACAGCCTCCAGTACAGGAAACGCTCCAGTACGGGACTATCTCCAGTACAGGACACTGTCCATTAAAAGATAATCTCCAGAATGGGACACTCAATTGTGCAGGCCACTCCCCAGTACAGGGCACTCTCCAGTACAGGACAGGCTCCAGTAAAGGGCAATGGCCAGTACAGGACATTCTCCAATACAGGGCACTCTCCAGTACAGGACATTCTACAGTACAGGATACTCTCCAGTACAGGAAATTCTTCATTACAGAACACCCTCCAGTATAGCAAACCCTCCAGTACAGGGCACTCTCCAGTACAGGACACTCTCCAGTACAGGACACTCTCAGTACAGGACACTCTCCAGTACAGGACAGTCTCCCGTAAAGAACATTCTCCTGAACAGCACACTCTCCATTGCAGGACACTCTCCAGTACAGGACATTCTACAGTACAGGACACTCTAGTACAGGACATTCTCCATTAAAGGACACTCTCCAGTACAGGACATTCTACAGTACAGGACACTCTAGTACAGGACATTCTCCATTAAAGGGCATGCTCCAGTACAGGATACTGTCCAGTACAGGACATTCTACAGTACAGGACACTCTCCATTATTGGACTCTCTACAGTACAGAGCACTTTCCAGTATTTGACACTCTCCAGTAATGGACACTGTCCAGTACAGGAGACTCTCCAGTACAGGACAGTCTCCAGTACAGGACAGTCTCCAGTATAGGACACTCTCCATTGCAGGACAGCCTCCAGTACAGGAAACGTTCCAGTACGGGACTATCTCCAGTACAGGACACTGTCCATTAAAAGATAATCTCCAGAATGGGACACTCAATTGTGCAGGCCACTCCCCAGTACAGGGCACTCTCCAGTACAGGACAGGCTCCAGTAAAGGGCAATGGCCAGTACAGGACATTCTCCAATACAGGGCACTCTCCAGTACAGGACATTCTACAGTACAGGATACTCTCCAGTACAGGACATTCTTCATTACAGAACACCCTCCAGTACAGCAAACCCTCCAGTACAGGGCACTCTCCAGTACAGGACACTCTCAGTACAGGACACTCTCCAGTACAGGACAGTCTCCCGTAAAGAACATTCTCCTGAACAGCACACTCTCCATTGCAGGACACTCTCCAGTACAGGACATTCTACAGTACAGGACACTCTAGTACAGGACATTCTCCATTAAAGGACATGCTCCAGGACAGGATACTGTCCAGTATAGGACATTCTACAGTACAGGACACTCTCCATTATTGGACTCTCTACAGTACAGGGCACTTTCCAGTATTTGACACTCTCCAGTAATGGACACTCTCCAGTGCAGGTCACTCTCCAGTACGGGTCACTCTCCAGTACAGGACACTCTCCAGTACAGGACACTCTCCAGTACAGGACACTCTCCATTGCAGGACGCTCTCCATTGCAGGACACTCTCCAGGACAGGACATTCTACAGTACAGGACACTCTAGTAAAGGATACTGTCCAGTACAGGACATTCTCCATTGCAGGACATTCTCCAGTACAGGTCAGTCTCCAGTACAGGAAACACTCCAGTACAGGACACTGTCCATTAAAGGACACTCTTCAGTACAGAATACTCTCCAGTACAGGGCATTCTCCAGTACAGGTCCCGCTCCATTACACGGCACTCTCCATTGCAGGACATTCTACAGTCCAGGAAACACTCCAGTACAGGACACTTTCCAGTACAGGACATTCTCCAATATAGGACAGTCCCCCATAAAGGGCATTTTCCAGGAAAGGACACTCTCTCATACAGGACACTCTCTGGTGCAAGACACTCTCCACTACAGGACACGCTCCAGTACAGGAAACCCTCTAGTACAGGGCACTCGCCAGTACAGAACACGCTCCATTGCAGGCATTCTACAGTCCAGGAAACGCTCCAGTACAGGACACTATCCATTGCAGGACAGCCTCCAGTATAGGAAACGTTCCAGTACGGGACTATCTCCAGTACAGGATGCTGTCCATTAAAAGATAATCTCCAGAATGGGACACTCACTTGTGCAGGCCACTCCCCAGTACAGGGCACTCTCCAGTACAGGACAGGCTCCAGTACAGGGCAATGGCCAGTACAGGACATTCTCCAGTACAGGGCACTCTCCAGTACAGGACATTCTACAGTACAGGATACTCTCCAGTACAGGACATTCTTCATTACAGAACACCCTCCAGTACAGCAAACCCTCCAGTACAGGGCACTCTCCAGTACAGGACACTCTCCAGTACAGGGCACTCTCCAGTCTAGGACAGTCTCCAGTACAGGACACTCTCCAGTACAGGACACTCTCCAGCACAGGACACTCTCCAATACAGGACACTCTCCAGTACAGGACAGTCTCCCGCAAAGAACATTCTCCTGAACAGCACACTCTCCATTGCAGGACACTCTCCAGTACAGGGCATTCTACAGTACAGGACACTCTAGTACAGGATACTCTCCAGTACAGGACATTGTCCATTAAAGGACACGCTCCAGTACAGGATACTGTCCAGTACAGGACATTCTACAGTACAGGACACTCTCCATTATTGGTCTCTCCACAGTACAGGACACTCTCCAGTACAGGACACTCTCCATTATTGGACTCTCCACAGTACAGGACACTCTCCAGCATTGGACACTCTCCAGTATTGGACACTCTCCAGTACAGGACACTCTCCAGTACGGGACTTTGGGTCTTGCAGGCTTTGATCAGTAAACTTAGGTTTAATGGTGACAGATAGTGCGAAGGAGAATGATGTGGGTTGGATTGTTGGCCATTCTCGAAAATTAGATATTTACCGTGCACCTGTTGACAAAAGATTGAACACAATCCTGGAATTCATTGAGAGGGTGTTTCAGAGTCGGACAAAACATACATTATCTAGAATTACAACACGGAAACATCCATACTTCCAAACCAGTCTGTACTGACTAATCCTGGGCTAAGCACCTTGGAAAGAATTTTGAAGCACAGCTATGAGTTTTGGCAAAAGTTGACTGAGATCAGTGAACTAAACACAGAGCGGAGATGAATCCTAGAGTACCCGATACAACTGAGAATAGCTAACTGAAAAATCTCCAGTACAGGACACTCTGCAGTACAGGACACACTCCACGACAGGGTACTCTCCACGACAGGGCACTCTCCACGACAGGGCACTCTCCTCGACAGGGCACTCTCCACGACAGGACACCCACCACGACGGGACACTCTCCACGACAGGACACTCTCCACTACAGGACACTCTCCACGACAGGACACTCTCCAGTACAGGACACTCTCCACTACAGGACACTCTCCACTACAGGACACTCTCCAGTACAGGACACTCTCCAGTACAGGACACTCTCCACTACAGGGCATTCTCCACTACAGGACACTCTCCACTACAGTACACTCTCCACTACAGGACACTCTCCACTACAGGACACTCTCCACTACAGGACACTCTCCAGTACAGGACACTCTCCAGTACAAGACATTCTCAAGGACAGGACACTCTCCAGTACAGGACACTCTCCAGTACAGGACACTCTCCAGTACAGGAAACTCTCCAGTACAGGACACTCTCCAGTACAGGACACTCTCCAGTACAGGACACTCTCCAGTACAAGACATTCTCAAGGACAGGACACTCTCCAGTACAGGACACTCTCCAGTACAGGACACTCTCCAGTACAGGGCACGCTCCAGTACAGTGCACTCTCCAATCCAGGACTTTCTACAGTCCAGTAAACACTCCAGTACAGGAGCCTCTCCAGTAGAGGACACTCTCCAGTACAGGACACTCTCTAATATAGGACAGTTTCCCATAAAGGACATTCTCCAGTATAGGACACTCTCCCGTACAGGACACTTTCAGCTACAGGACACTCTCCCGTACAGGACATTCTCCAGTGTAGTGGGTGGCGTGTGATGGGGACACAGGATTATGTGTGCTCCCCAGCTCTGGCACCCCAAGAGGTCAGTACTTTTCATAGCGTGCTCCCACTTTATGACATAAGGTGGGACTGCTGTGAAACGGATGTGTGCACCCACTTGAATGACTCCAATGTTCTCTACCATGTATATGGGTCGGGCTGTCCCACCCAGCCTTACTAGTATACCCATGATAGTATGATTTGAACGTCCACAATCTACTGGGACTGGGTAGGCCTCAGAAGCTCGCTGGAGTTGACACGGGCTTAATGCATTCTCAAATGGGTGGAGGGCTGTGAGGTGTTTGTTGCTGATGCAGGAGGGGACTAAACCTTGTTTTAAATCCTCCAGATTACTGCGGCCCTCGCCCAGTAACCACGCCCCGTACAGCACGCACACCTCGTTCTGTGCAGCCTGGACAGAAGCATTTCTGTCCTCTCTGATGAGGGTATTTACAGCCTTTGCATGTCTTTCCAGCTCAGCTATTATCTCTTTTAAATGGACCGTCATGGCCTGGTCCTCATGTAACTCTGAGCCTACTACCTTGTTTTCATCCATCAGGATTTTCCTCAATTGTGTCTTTGGACCGTTTATCTGTTTCTGCAGTTCTATGTCATCCAGACTGTTGATGACAGAGTACCCTGTGTTAAATGCTGTAAAAACATCGGGCCAGAAATTCCAGGCCAGAAGCGTGAGTACGGTCGGCTTACTCACGCTTCTGGCCGTTGGAAATGCCGGCGTTCAGCATGAACAGCGCATGCGGGGAACGCCGGCATTTCCAGACCTCGAGCGCGTGCGACTGCACAGGCAGCGCTTGCGCAGTGAAGTTCGTGGATTTCATTCATGAAATCCGTGAGGGTAAGTCCTTAGAAGTTACACTTGAAAAAAGCAAGTGTAAAGTTGTTCATTGGCTGCGGAGGAAGATATATTTTATCGTGGAGCTTTTGAAATGCAATATTTTTGTTTGGGAAAGGGAGGGAAGTTATTTTAAGAAATTTTAAGTAAGTTTTAAAGTTTAAATTTTTTTTTTAAAAGTGTTTTCAGAACGGTAGGTAGAAGGAGCAATTGTGGCTGTGTGAATGGAATGTGAGAATGAGTTATGTATGTATGTCCACATATATTCCTTTACGTATATGTATGTATGTTTTATATTCTTTTACTAATGTGTATGAATGTATGTTTTTAATTATGATTTTCCAATAAGTTACTTTCTCTGAAAGTCATAATTAAATAATACATTCATACACATAAATAAAGGAACATATACATAACACGCAAAGGAATATATACAGACATACATACTTTCAGAAGCTCCACGATAAGAAATATCTTCCTCCGCAGCCTGTGGAGCAACTGTACCCATGCTTTTTTCATGTGTAAGTTGTAATGACTGGACCTCACTGAAAGCATTAATGAAAGCGGCGAATTATACTGCGCACGCGCTGCCTGTGCAGTCGCACGTGTTCTGCCTCTGAACCCCTTCGTTCAGAGGACAGGAAATGCCAGTTTTCCCCACATGCACTGTGAATGCTGAAAACCGGCATTTCATCCGGCCAGATGCGTAAGTACCCCGACCGTACTAGCGCATTTGGAAGGGAATTACTGGGCCAACATTTTACATGTCAATAAAATAAAAAATTTAACAATTGCACGACTTGCCCCCTCGCATCTGCGACTGAGGGCCCAAGGAGGTGCATTGCGCAAGAGGTCATCATCGTACGTATCCTCACACTGTTCCCTTTGGGGAACTGTATGAAGTGGTGGAAGGATTTATGGCCGTGATTAACGCTCATTCCGTGACCGTAACCATCTTTGAACCAGCCATTAGGGTGGTTAGCCCTATGGCGGGAGGGTTATACGGGCTCCCACAACCCATCTGAGGGGGGGGGGGCCACCAACACCCACGGACGCAAGTATCCCGCTGGATGTCCACCCAGAATTTAAAGTTGGAGCTCCGACTCCACTTGCCGGGACTGTCTGGAGTGGGGTTCAAAACCCTACTCCTTCTGGCCCAGCGGCGGGGATGCTTACTGCTACGCAAAAGGCCCACTCCGCACAAAAGGTGACACCCATACGTTTCCTGTGCCTTTTCCCTCCCCGTGACTGGAGCCCTATGCTGCCATTTCACGTTGCTAATTGGATTGGGCCTTTGTCATAGCGGTAGGATCCCCGCCGCTGGGCCAGATCAGGGTAGGGTTTCGAACCCCGCTCCAGACAGTCCCGGCAAGTGGAGTCGGAGCTCCGGCTCTAAATTCTGGGTTGACATCCAGTGGGATATTTGCGTCCGTGGGTGTGGGTGGCCCCCCCTCCTTGTATACCTTGTGGGAGCCCGTAAAACCCTCCCGCCATAGGACTAACCGCCCTAATGGCTGGTTCAAAGATGGTTATGGTCACGGAATGAGCGTTAATCATGGCCATAAATCCTTCCACCACTTCATACAGTTCCCCAAAGGGAACAGTGTGAAGACACGTATGACGATGACATTGCTAAATAAATAAATGGAATTAAAAAAATTCTTTTAGGGCTTTTAAAAGTCTTTAAATTGCTTTAATTCTCTTTAAAACTACTTCAGATTACTCAAAATAATGTAAACATTTTAAAAAGTTTATAAAAGTTACCAAAATCTTCAAAAAACTTCCAAAAACCTATTTAAACTGCTGCTTTGCATGTAAAAATCCTTAGCAGCTTGACAGAAACATTGGGGGCGTGTCCAGTGAAACTGAGACCTCAAGGGGCGTGTCTCACTTACACTGCACGCTCCTGGCTTCGCGCTGGCTGCACTCCTGGGCGGCGTGATGTCATACGCTGCCCGGGAATGTGCTTTCTATTTCTGCAAGTTCAGGCATCCCAGAAGCTGATCGGCACGAGCGCGGGGTAAGTGCAAATACGGGGCTTGCACGCGCTGCAAGCCCCGTTCTGGAATTTCTGGGCCATCATTCCAGGCTCCCCTTCTTTGTCTCCCCTTATTTCCAAAATACTCAGTGTGTGGTGTACAGTTCTGTCTTGTCTACATTGGCAAACTCGAACTCATAGAATTTCCTAAACATCTCTTTTAACAGGGCCTGGTATAGCTGTTCTGTCTCTTTGGGGCACCACTCAGGTAAGTGTACCTCGGTGAGGTTCAGGATCACGGAAGCTACCGCGTAGTGTACCCCCTGGTATAGCACCTGTTCCGTCGGCACTAGTACCAGCCCATTCCCTGGTCCCTTGGTGGTGGCAGGGCACCCCTCTCTGTGTGTCCTTGCTGCCTGAGTCATGGGCAGGGGCTTTCGGGCACGTGCCACTAGCCCAGTGGCTGTGACTGGGGCTGGGAAACGCGGGACTATGCAAGTGTGTAGGTGGGAATCCCATTCCACCCCCTTCCCCCTATCCTGCCATGATGCGGAGAAGATGATAGATATGCCCGTGGGACAGGCCCTTTGTGACCCCCAAATGCAGACATAAATTCCTTACTCCGACTCCCACCACTTATCCCAGCACACTCTCATCCCACCTCGGGTCCCTGTGACCATCCAGTGGGTGTCGTTCCCCAGTTGTACCCAGTCAGCTGTACGGTCCCCCATGTCTGTGCTCAGCTTTCTGAACCACCACCACCTTCCCAGGGGAATCTGTCCTCTACAAGTCAGGCACACACGTTTCCCCTCAGTGACCCCGACTCGTGAGGCCACAACCTGTAAGCTGGGGCAGGGGAGGGAGGCCTCCCCGTAGGTGAACCCGCTCTGGATGGAGTACCGGGTGGAGTTGGATCCCAACCACCCTGGCCATCTTCCCTCATGGGCGGATTCAGCAGAGGCGAGGTCAGAGAGCTTAGACCTGTGGGAGACCAGCAGCGCGACCGGTGGCACTTAAAACCGGCGGATTCAGCAGAGGCGAGGTCAGAGAGCTTGGGCCTGTGGGAGAGCAGCAGCGCGACCGGCGGCAGTTTAAAACCGACGGATTCAGCAGAGGCGAGGTCAGAGAGCTTGGACCAATTCAACAGCAGAGGAGAGAGGTAAAAAGTAATCCAAGTGTGACGTCACCAGGAAGCAGGTAAGTGATTGGTTGGTGAGTATTTCTTTTATTTCAAGCTTAAATTCTGCGGTTTAAATTTTCTTGGGTCTCTGTGGTGTAGTGGGGA
Source organism: Somniosus microcephalus (assembly GCF_052327205.1). Taxonomy (NCBI): domain Eukaryota; kingdom Metazoa; phylum Chordata; class Chondrichthyes; order Squaliformes; family Somniosidae; genus Somniosus; species Somniosus microcephalus. The sequence continues at coordinate 12,198,999 of NC_141006.1, read as the reverse complement.
CAGTTGGTAAATAAGCGCCCTAGAGTATATCTTTAACTGGTGGTATTGAATTAATTTAAATTAATTAAAGGGGTAAGTCATGCCAGGAGAGCCCAGCCCCGTGCTTTGCTCCTCCTGCTCTATGTGGGAATTCAGGGACGCTGCCAGTGTCCCTGATGACCACGTGTGCCGGAAATGCATCCAGTTGCAGCTACTAACGGGCCGTATTGAGGCACTGGAGCTGCGGATGGATGGGTTGTGGAGCATTCACGATGCTGAGAGGGTCGTGGATTACACGTTTGATGAGTTGGTCACGCCGCAGGGTAGGGCTGCACAGGCAGAAGGGAAATGGGTGACCACCAGGCGGAGCAGTAGAAGCAGGCAGGTAGTGCAGGAGACCCCTGTGGCCATCCCCCTTTCAAACAGGTATACCGCTTTGGATACTGTTGAGGGGGATGACTCACCAGGGGAAGGCAGCAGCAGCCAACTTCCTAGCACCGGGGGTGTTGCTGCTGCTCAGGAAGGGAGGAAAAAGAGTGGGAGAGCAATAGTGGTAGGGGATTCTATCGTAAGGGGAACAGATAGATGGTTCTGTGGCCGTAGACGTGACTCCAGGATGGTTTGTTGCCTCCCCGGTGCCAGGGTCAAGGATGTCACTGAATGGCTGCAGGGCATTCTCAAGGGGGAGGGTGAACAGGCAGAGGTCATGGTTCACATTGGGACCAACGACATAGGTAGGAAGAGGGATGAGGTCCTGCAACAAGAATTTAGGGAGCTAGGTAGCAGATTAAAGAGCAGGACCTCAAAGGTTGTAATCTCTGGATTACTCCCGGTGCCACGTGCTAGTGAGTATAGGAATAGGAGGATAGAGCAGATGAATGCGTGGCTAAAGAGTTGGTGCAGGAGGGAGGGCTTTAGTTTCCTGGATCACTGGGCCTGCTTCTGGGAAAGGTGGGACTTGTACAAGTCGGACGGGTTGCACCTGAACCAGAGCGGGACAAATATCCTTGCGGGGAGGTTTGCTAGCACTGTTCGGGGGGGTTTAAACTAAAATGGCAGGGGGTTGGGAACCTGAGCAGGGAGACAGAGGAAAAGAAAACAGGGATAAAAGCAAAAGATAGGAAGGAGAGAAACAAATGTGGCAGTCAGAGAAATCAACGATTTAAATCAAACGTGGCCACAGTAAATAATAATTCTAATAAGTTTAAGAGCGTTAAAAAAACAAGCCTGAAGGCTTTGTGTCTTAATGCGAGGAGCATTTGTAATAAGGTGGATGAATTGGCTGCGCAAATAGAGGTAAACGAATACGATTTGATTGGGGTTACAGAAACGTGGCTCAAAGATGGCCAAGACTGGGAACTTAACATCCAGGGGTATTCGATATTCAGGAAAGGTAGGCAAAAAGGAAAGGGAGGTGGGGTAGCATTACTGGTTAAAGAAGGGATTAATACAATTGTAATGAAGGATATTAGCTCTGATGATGTGGAATCTGTATTGGTAGAATTGAGAAATACTAAGAGGACAAAAACATTAGTGGGAGTGGTATATAGACCTCCAAACAGTAAGGTGGAGGTTGGGGATGGCATTAAAAGGGAAATTAAAGAAGCGTGCAATAAGGGCACAGCAGTCATCATGGGTGACTTTAATCTACATATAGATTGAACCAACCAAATTAGTAACAATACTGTGGAGGAGGAATTCCTGGAGTGTTTACGGGATGGTTTCCTGGACCAATATGTCGAGGAACCAACCAGAGATCAGGCCATCTTAGACTGGGTATTATGCAACGAGAAAGGATTAATTAGCAATCTTGTTGTACGAGGCCCCTTGGGTCAGAGCAATCATAATATGATCGAATTCTTCATTAAGATGGAGAATGAAGTAGTTGACTCAGAGACAAGGGTCCTCAATTTAAATAAAGGAAACTACGATGGTCTGAGGAGCGAGTTGGGTAGGATTGAGTGGGGAATGGCGCTCAAAGGGTTGACGGTGGATAGGCAATGGCAAACATTCAAAGACCAAATGGATGAGCTACAGAATTTGTTCATCCCAGTTTGGCGTAAAAATAAAACAAAAATGGTGACTCAACCGTGGCTAACAAGGAAAATTAGGGATAGCATAAGATCCAAGGAGAGGACATATAAATTGGCTAGAAAAAGCAACAATCCTGAGGATTGGGAGCAGTTTAGGAGTCAACAAAGGAGGACAAAGGGATTAATTAAGAAAGGGAAAATAGAATATGAGAGTAAGCTAGCGAGGAACATAAAAACTGACTGTAAAAGCTTTTATAAATATGGGAAGAGAAAAAGATTAGTGAAGTCAAGCGTAGGTCCCTTACAGCCAGAATCAGGGGCATTTATAATGGGAAACAAGGAAATAGCAGACCAACTAAATGCATACTTTGGTTCTGTCTTCACAAAGGAGGACACAAATAACCTCCCAGAGATGCCGGGGAACATAGGGTCGGATGAAAGCGAGGAACTGAAAGAAATCAGTATTTGTAGGAAAATGGTGTTAGGAAAATTGATGGGACTGAAGGCTGATAAATCCCCAGGGCCTGATGGTCTACATCCCAGGGTACTTAAGGAAGTGGCCCTAGAGATAGTAGGTGCATTACTGATCATCCTCCAGAACTCGATAGAATCTGGAACGGTACCCATGGATTGGAGGGTAGCGAATGTTACCCCACTATTCAAAAAAGGTGGTAGAGAAAAAGCAGGGAATTATAGACCGGTAAGCCTGACATCGGTAATGGGGAAAATGCTAGAGTCTATTATAAAAGATGTAATAGCAGAGCACTTGGAAAGCAGTGACAGGATCGGACAAAGTCAACATGGATTTACAAAAGTTAAATCATGCTTGACTAATCTACTGGAATTTTTTGAGGACGTAACTGGTAAAATTGATAAGGGAGAACCAGTGGATGTGGTGTATTTGGACTTTCAGAAGGCTTTCGATAAGGTCCCACACAAGAGATTAGCGTGCAAAATTAAGGCACATGGGATTGGGGGCAAGGTATTGACTTGGGTAGAGAACTGGTTGGCGGACAGAAAGCAAAGAGTTGGAATAAACGGGTTGTTTTCCAAGTGGCAGGCAGTGACTAGTGGGGTACCGCAAGGATCGGTCCTAGGACCCCAGCTGTTCACAATATATATTAATGATCTGGACGAGGGAATTGGATGTAATATCTCCAAATTTGCAGACGACACAAAGCTGGGCGGGAGGATAAGCTGCGAGGAGGATGTCGTGAAACTCCAGTACGATTTGGACAGGTTGGGTGATTGGGCAGAAACATGGCAAATGCACTATAATGTGGATAAATGTGAGGTTATCCACTTTGGTGGCAAAAACAGGAAGGCTGATTATTATTTGAATGGCAATAGATTGGGAGAAGGGGAAGTGCAAGAAGACCTGGGGGTCCTTGTGCACCAGTCGCTGAAGGTAAGCATGCAGGTGCAGCAGGCGGTTAAGAAGGCAAATGGTATGTTGGCCTTCGTAGCAAGAGGGTTCGAGTACAGGAACAAGGATGTCTTGCTACAGTTGTACAGGGCCTTGGTGAGACCGCACCTTGAGTATTGTGTGCAGTTTTGGTCACCTTACCTGAGGAAGGACGTTCTTGCCATGGAGGGAGTGCAGCGAAGATTCACCAGGCTGATACCTGGGATGGCAGGAATGACGTATGAGGAGAGATTGTGTCGATTGGGCTTATACTCACTGGAGTTTCGAAGATTGAGAGGGGATCTCATCGAAACCTATAAAATTCTGTCAGGTCTGGACAGACTAGATGCAGGAAGGATGTTTCTGATGGCCGGGGAGTCCAGAACCAGGGGTCATAGTCTAAGGATAAGGGGTAAGCCATTTAGGACTGAAATCAGGAGGAATTTCTTCACCCAGAGAGAGGTGAACCTGTGGAATTCTCTGCCACAGAGGGCGGTGGAGGCCAGTTCATTAAATATATTCAAGAAAGAGTTGGATATATTTCTTGAGGCTAAAGGGATCAAGGGATATGGGGAAAAGGCAGGGACAGGGTACTGAATTCGGATGATCAGCCATGATCACATTGAATGGCGGAGCAGGCTCGAAGGGCTGAATGGCCTACTCCTGCTCCTATCTTCTATGTTTCTATGAATAGATGGCGAGCTCCTCCGCACCTTGTTCGCTGCTCCCAGCAGTCACAACTGGTGCTCTCTCTCCTGAGCACCCATAGATGTGGGAGTCCTCCACGTCACCTCGCTTCCCAGTGCTCATTCCTATCAGGGCGAGTAACATAGAAACATAGAAACATAGAAGATAGGAGCAGGAGTAGGCCATTCGCGCCTGCTCCGCCATTCAACGAGATCATGGCTGATCATCCAAACCCTAGCACCCGGTCCCTACACCGACAGCCATCCCACCCAAGCCCTATCCCCATAACCCCATAACCCCATGTATTTAATCCCCCCTAACACTAAGGGTCAATTTTATCATGGCCAATCAACCTAACCCGCACATCTTTGGACTGTGGGAGGAAACCAGAGCACCCGGAGAAAACCCACGCAAACACGGGGAGAATGTGCAAACTCCACACAGACAGTCACCCGAGGCCGGATTTGAACCTGGGTCCCTGGCGCTGTGAGGCAACAGTGCTAACCACTATGCCACTGCGCTGCCCCTTCATCCTGTGTAGGAGTATGCCCCCCTTCATCCTGAGATCCTTTCCTGCAAAGAGACACAAGAGCATACAGCCAGGTCCCGAGGAGATTCCCTGGCTTGGGAGAAGCATAGTCGAGTCTTGCGACCTCGGCTTAATACAAACACTCTTAACAATACTACTACTATTTAAACTACCCATCACCTCGTTTGAACTTAAACTAAACACACAAACTTAACAATATCACACTTAAATTATATAACTAAAATTACATTACAGAAACTATGTACATCCGCTGCCCGTCTCCGGGCGGCCAGCCTAATTCCTGGTTGGACTGCGGCACACCGCTCCCTTCGGCGTGGCAGCACTGTCCTGTGATTTCGGTCCTTCGCAGCCTGTGGCTGCTGGCTGGGGACCTCTGTCCTTAGATTTACCCCTGACTCGGGAGGCTGTCCCTTTAAACTGGGGAGCCGGTGACCATGGCTAACTTGGCTGTGGCGTTCGTGGGGACCTTCCGGGGGCTTTGGCTGGTGGGGGTTTTCTGGCTGGTGGATTTTTAACACGAGCCACTGCCCCCTCCGGTGCGGTCTGTGAACTTTCCACTGCCGCTGGCTGGGGATCTTCATCCTCAGGCTTTACCTCTCCTGAACCTGAGCTAGGGGCAGGTAACTCTTCGCAGCCTTGTGCTGCAGGCTGAGGGTTCTCGCCCTCAGGTCCCAAACTTGGGTCAGGGGCGGGGTCTTCACCCTCGGGTCCCACCTCCTCTAAACCTGGGTCAGGGGCAGGGTCTTCTCCCTCGGGTCCCTCCTCTAAACCTGGGTCAGGGGCGGTGTCTTCACCCTCGGGTCCCACCTCCTCTAAACCTGGGTCAGGGGCGGGGTCTTCGCCCTCGGGTCCCACCTCCTCTAAACCTGGGTCAGGGGCGGGGTCTTCGCCCTCGGGTCCCACCTCCTCTAAACCTGGGTCAGGGGCGGGGTCTTCGCCCTCGGGTCCCTCCTCTAAACCTGGGTCAGGGGCGGTGTCTTCACCCTCGGGTCCCTCCTCCTCTAAACCTGGGTCAGGGGCGGGGTCTTCACCCTCGGGTCCCTCCTCTAAACCTGGGTCAGGGGCAGGGTCTTCGCCCTCGGGTCCCACCTCTAAACCTGGGTCAGGGGCGGGGTCTTCGCCCTCGGGTCCCTCCTCCTCTAAACCTGGGTCAGGGGCGGGGTCTTCACCCTCGGGTCCCACCTCTAAACCTGGGTCAGGGGCAGGGTCTTCGCCCTCGGGTCTCACCTCCTCTAAACCTGGGTCACGGGCGGGGTCTTCACCCTCGGGTCCCTCCTCCTCTAAACCTGGGTCAGGGGCGGGGTCTTCGCCCTCGGGTCCCTCCTCTAAACCTGGGTCAGGGGCGGGGTCTTCGCCCTCGGGTCCCACCTCTAAATCTGGGTCAGGGGCGGGGTCTTCGCCCTCGGGTCCCTCCTCCTCTAAACCTGGGTCAGGGGCGGGGTCTTCACCCTCGGGTCCCACCTCTAAACCTGGGTCAGGGGCAGGGTCTTCGCCCTCGGGTCTCACCTCCTCTAAATCTGGGTCACGGGCGGGGTCTTCACCCTCGGGTCCCTCCTCTAAACCTGGGTCAGGGGCGGGGTCTTCGCCCTCGGGTCCCTCCTCCTCTAAACCTGGGTCAGGGGCGGGGTCTTCACCCTCGTGTCCATCCTCCTCTAAACCTGGGTCAGGGGCGGGGTCTTCACCCTCGGGTCCCTCCTCCAAACCTGGGTCAGGGGCGGGGTCTTCACCCTCGGGTCCCTCCTCTAAACCTGGGTCAGGGGCGGGGTCTTCGCCCTCGGGTCCCTCCTCTAAACCTGGGTCAGGGGCGGGGTCTTCACCCTCGGGTCCCTCCTCCTCTAAACCTGGGTCAGGGGCGGGGTCTTCGCCCTCGGGTCCCTCCTCCTCTAAACCTGGGTCAGGGGCGGGGTCTTCGCCCTCGGGTCCCACCTCTAAACCTGGGTCAGGGGCGGGGTCTTCACCCTCGGGTCCCACCTCTAAACCTGGGTCAGGGGAGGGGTCTGCGCCCTGGGGTCCCTCCTCTAAACCTGGGTCAGGGGCGGGGTCTTCGCCCTCGGGTCCCTCCTCCTCTAAACCTGGGTCAGGGGCGGGGTCTTCACCCTCGGGTCTCACCGCCTCTAAACCTGGGTCAGGGGCGGGGTCTTCGCCCTCGGGTCCCTCCTCTAAACCTGGGTCAGGGGCGGGGTCTTCGCCCTCGGGTCCCTCCTCCTCTAAACCTGGGTCAGGGGCGGGGTCTTCACCCTCGGGTCTCACCGCCTCTAAACCTGGGTCAGTGGCGGGGTCTTCGCCCTCGGGTCCCTCCTCTAAACCTGGGTCAGGGGCGGGGTCTTCGCCCTCGGGTCCCTCCTCTAAACCTGGGTCAGGGGCGTGGTCTTCACCCTCGGGTCTCACCGCCTCTAAACCTGGGTCAGGGGCGGGGTCTTCGCCCTCGGGTCCCTCTTCTACACCTGGGTCAGGGGCGGGGTCTTCGCCCTCGGGTCCCTCCTCCAAACCTGGGTCAGGGGCGTGGTCTTCGCCCTCGGGCCCCTCCTCTAAACCTGGGTCAGGGGCGGGGTCTTCGCCCTCGGGTCCCTCCTCTAAACCTGGGTCAGGGGCGGGGTCTTCACCCTCGGGCCCCTCCTCTAAACCTGGGTCGGGGCGGGGTCTTCGCCCTCGGGTCCCACCTCTAAACCTGGGTCAGGGGCGGGGTCTTCACCCTCGGGCCCCTCCTCTAAACCTGGGTCGGGGCGGGGTCTTCGCCCTCGGGTCCCACCTCTAAACCTGGGTCAGGGGCGGGGTCTTCGCCCTCGGGTCCCACCTCCTCTAAACCTGGGTCAGGGGCGGCGTCTTCGCCCTCGGGTCTCCCCTCCTCTATATCCCAGAAGAGTGGGGGAGTGTCCCAAGTGGTGGGCGGGATGGCCCCTCCCCTTAAACAAGCCACAGCGCCTGCCTGTGCAGTCTGTGAACTTGCTCCTGCTGCAGGCTGAGGATTTCTATCCTCAATCCTTGCCCCAACTGGCTGTTCTCTTTTCTCAGGCTTAAACAGTTTACACTGATTCATATGGAACCATTTGGTGCGCTGAGGCTTCTTAATGGCATATACCATGGGGCTTGCCTTGTCTACAATGCTGTAGGGCCCCATGTATAACAGTTCTAGACTTCCTACCCGAGCAAAATTCCTCACCATAACCTGATCCCCTATCTCCCACTCGTGGTGTTTTCGGGGCTCTAACAGCAACCGGTTACTCCGATGCTGCTTTCCCATGTCTCGCGTACCTGGTGATGAACCCGACGTACAGGTAGCATCTACCCCAGAAACAGTAGCATCGGAAGCTGATGAACCAACCGACGACAGGGGACCAGAATCGCCTCCGCACCAAGAGCAAGACACTCAGGAAAGGCGCTATCCAGAAAGGATCAGGAAGCCTCCCCAAAGACTGAATTTATAAATAGACTATTTTCAGTTAATGTTGCATGTTAAAAGTGTTAATTGTAATTAGTTGATATTTAATTGTTAAATGAATGTTATGGTACTGTTAATCTAAAAGGGGAGGAATTAAGGGGAGAACTACTTTTTACAGCCCCTGTATACTGTAGTACCGGTAGTGACCACACCTGTCTATAAACCCTGAGTAGGGATCTGTACAGTTAATTTTAGAGTTACCCTCATCCAGTAAACACCTGTTGATTGTTCCCTGCAGTCTCTTGTCTAATTATTGAAGGACACACAACATCAAGATGCACGGATCTAACAATGAGCGTGTCCCTGTTGACAACAGATTTAATGGAATCCTGGCATTCACTCGGGGGGTGTTTTTGAGTGCGGTCCAAACAGGGAGCTACCTGGAATGATAAGCTGGGAACAGACAATTTGGCCCAAACAGTCTGTACTGGTGTTTCTCCTCCACAGGAGAAGCTGTCCTATTCCCATGTACCCTACACCTTTGAGGCTTGTTCAATATCCTTTATTATTCTGTCCCTCTTCCCATCTGTCTGAGAGTGCGTGTGCACCGTGTGCAATAACTGAATGTGCAGCTTTCTTCACATTGAGAGACGAACACATGTCACATGGTCTATGATCTGGTAAACAACGATGGTGTTTGTTGAGGGAGGTTATTTGGCCAGGAGACTGGGAGAATTTGCTTTCCTTAGAATAGTGGAATCTCTTAGAAACAGCGGAATAGGCAAATGTGGCTCTGAAAGATGATAGGTTGATAAAGGGCGGTGAAATAAATTAATGCGTGATTGTCTTTGTTCCATTAGTTGAAAACAAACTGTCAATATAGAAACAGTTCTGCAGAGTTTGACTTCCAGCCCAGCTTCCAGCTGGGGCACAGTTTGGTGACAGACAAACTCTCGATCGAGCACTGAGGAAGGCAGGCTAGAAACACAGTGACGTGATTTAGCCAAATGCTGACTGAGACCAGTGAACTGAACACAGAGTGGAGATTAAACACAGAATACAGTAAACAAGGCATATCAGTGAATTGAAATTTCTCCAGTAAAGGACACCCCCACATTACAGCACATTCCCCAATACAGGACACACGCCAGTACAGGACACTCTCCAGAGCAGGACACTCTCCAGTACAGAATGCTCTCCAGTACAGGACACTCTCCAGAGCAGGACACTCTCCAGTACAGAATGCTCTCCAGTAAAGGAAACTCTACAGTACTGGAAACACCCTAATACAGGACACTGTCCAGGACAGGACACGCTCCAGTACAGGACACTCTCCCGCAAAGGAAACTTACCAGTACAGGACAGTCCCCAGTACAGGACAGTCCCCATTACAGAACACTCTCCATTAAAGTACACTTGTAGGAACGGAGGTTCCTATCTGAATAAGGTATTTGACTCGATGAATCAAATCAACAGGTTTTAATGAACAACGAAGTTAACAGGGAAACTACAGGAGAAACGGTACACAGGTCTATACAGCTTGCTGGGCACTCGACGACTACTGGAAGCTGACGTCATGACGTCATCGCGTTCTTCGCGCCACTGGTGGTCACGTGATCGACGTCATGACGTCATCACGTGGAGTGCAGGAAAGCACAATACAGTACAGTTTAAAAGTGCAGTCCGCGGTTGCACTACACTGTAGTTAAAGGGATTATTACCAATTGTTCTGAGACCCTTGGTGGCTCCGCCACAGGCGCCCCCCCAGAATCCACTTTAACGGACATGGTCAACTGAGTAGGAGGCTTAATGATCCTGGCCGAACGGCGACGAAATTCAGGCAGCGGAAACGGGGCATTAGTGGAAGGACCAGTGCCGGATTGCGGCAGAAGCGGCGTCTCGGGCGAGGCAGAAACGGTAGTCAGAGGTGAAGGCGCATCAGAGGCCGAATCGGGTTGTTCGACGGTGGGCTGGTGCACGGCTGGTCTGGCGGCTAACGGCGGTCGGCCGCGGCGAGGCGGTTGGGCAGCCACGACAGGCTCACTCCAATCCAAGTGGACTGGTTTGAGCCGGTCGATAGAGACGGTATCAGACTTTCCACCGACTTCGACTGTGAAAAACTTTTCCCCTGGTGCGATGACACGAAAAGGTCCGGTATACGGTGGCTTGAGTGGGTCTCTGTGACCGTCTTATCGAATAAAGACATAGTCCGAACTCATGAGCTCTGCCGGGACGTGAGGCCTCTGCAGGTCCTGCTGCGAGGTTGGGATGGGTAGGAAATTCCTGGCCGCCTCCTGATGAAGTAGGAGCTGTTGAGCTGCAGACCATGGTTCGGTGTGTGGAGGGAGAAAGTCACCTGGCACTCTGAGTGTCTGGCCATAAACCAGCTCAGCCGATGAAGACTGAAGATCCTCCTTTGGGGCTGTCCGGAGACCTAGCAACACCCATGGGAGCCTGTCCACCCAGTTGGATCCCCTCAAGCTGGCACGGAGGGACGCTTTGAGAGACCGATGGAACCTTTCGCACAGGCCATTCGCCTGCGGATGGTACGTGGTGGTACGGTGCAGCTTGGTTCCCAGGCCTTGTGCCACTGCGTTCCACAGCTCTGATGTGAATTGCGGACCGCGGTCCGAGGAGATGTCCGATGGCACCCCGAACTGAGCCACCCACGACGAAAGAAATGCCCTGGCGACGTCTGCTGTGGTGGTAGCAGCCAAGGGAATCGCCTCTGGCCACCTGGTGGTCCGGTCTACCACCGTCAGGAGGTGTGTGAATCCACATGACCCGGGAAGGGGACCTACTAAATCCACGTGAACGTGGTCGAAACGCCGCTCAGGCACCGGGAAGTTGGCCACCGAAGCCTTGACATGACGGTTGACTTTGGATTTTTGGCAATCGACGCAATTGTTTGTCCAGTCCCGGACGTCCAAATGCATGCCTTTCCAAACGAATTTGCGGGACAGTAGCCGTTGAGAAGCCCGCATCCCCGGGTGAGATAACCCGTGGATTGCCTGGAATACCTTCTTGCGCCATTCGACCGGCACAATGGGCCGGGGCACTCCCATGGATGTGTCGCACAAGAGCGTGATTCCTGCCGCTTGAAACGGCACGTCTGCAACCTGCCAACTGGAAGGCATGGTCCTAAACGCTTGTACCTCTGGGTCTGCCAGTTGATCCTCTGCCAGTCCGACGAAATCGATGCCCAGGTGGACTGCCTGGACTGGAACCCGGGAAAGGCAATCTGCCACGAGATTATCCTTGCCTGACACGTGCCGCAAATCCGTTGTGAATTCGGATATAAACGTGAGGTGGCGCTGCTGCTGAGCTGACCAAGGTCCTGCCGTTTTGGCCATGGCAAAGGTGAGCGGCTTGTGGTCCACGAATGCAGTGAACGGACGGCCTTCTAGCAGGAAACGGAAATGCCGGATGGCCAAAAACAGGGCCAGCAACTCTCTGTCAAAAGTGCTATACTTTCGCTCGTTCTTGCGCAGTTGGCGGCTGAAAAAGGCTAACGGCTGCCAACCCCCGTCGACCCACTGCTCTTGAACCGCTCCGATGGCGTAGTCGGAGGCGTCCGTAGTGAGGGCAACAGTCGCGCCCGGGAGTGGGTGTGCGAGCATAGTTGCATCCGCCAACGCCGCCTTGGTATCGCGGAATGCCTGGTCCATTTGCGGTGTCCAAGTGAGAACATCCTTGCCCGACTTCCCTTTTAGTGCTTCGTACAGAGGTTGCATTAACCGGGCCGCCTTGGGGACAAAACGATGATAAAAATTTACCATCCCCAAGAACTCTTGCAGGGGTTTGACCGTGTGAGGCCGCGGGAATGCGGTAACTGCCTCTACCTTGGTGGCTAGCGGGACGGCGCCTTCTGGGGTAATCCTGTGTCCCAGGAAATCAATGCTGGATACTCCAAATGTGCATTTAGCCAGATTGACAATAAGGCCGTGTTGGCTGAGTCGGGCGAAAAGTGTACGTAAATGGGCCATGTGAGCCGTCGTATCCTTGCTGGCTATTAGGATGTCGTCCAAATATACAAAAATGAAGGGCAGGTCCCGTAAGACAGAGTCCATCAACCGCTGGAATGCTTGCGCTGCGTTTTTAGACCGAATGGCATGCGGAGGAACTCGAAAAGGCCGAACGGAGTGATGACTGCCGTTTTGGGGACGTCTGGAGGGTGCACCGAACTTGATGATATCCACGAACGAGATCCACTTTAGAAAATATAGCGTTGCCAGCCAGATGTGCCGAAAAATCTTGGATGTGGGGAATAGGATACCTGTCCGGTGTCGTGGCGTCGTTTAAGCGTCTGTAATCCCCGCATGGTCGCCATCCGCCACCTGGTTTGGGTACTATATGCAGTGGGGAGGACCAAGGGCTGTCTGAACGCCGGATGATCCCGAGGCGCTCCATGGTCTGGAACTCAGCCTTTGCGGCTGCCAGCTTGCCGGCTTCTAATCGCCGCGCCCGCGCGTAAACGGGTGCTCCGGTCGTGGAGATATGGTGCTCCACCCCATGCCGTGTGCTTGCAGCTGAAAAAGTAGGCCTGGTGAGCTCCGGGAATTCACCGAGCAGGCGCGTAAACCCGTCTTGTGATGGAACCGCACAGGCCACCGACCAGGACACGGCGGTGCTGCGGTGGCAGGGCACTACATGGATAGTGGACGCATTAATGAGTCGGCAGTGTTGGACGTCGACCAGCAGACCGTTTGCACAGAAAAAATCGGCACCCAGGATGGCCTGTGAGACCTTAGCTGTAATGAAGTCGCAGACAAAACGCTGACCGGTGAAAGTTAAGTTTACCGTCCGTTTCCCGAACGTACGCATGGCAGCGCCATTTACTGCCACGAGGGAAGGCCCCTGGCCGCCGGATAGTAGGTCCAGCTTTGAAGCAGGGAGGATGCTGCACTGGGAATCAGTGTCGCACAGGAATCGTCGGCCCGTAACGGAATCCGTAACGTAAATGAGTTTGCCCGCTGAGCCCGCCGCCATAGCTAACTTGCTGTGCTTTCTAGGCCTTGTCGTCCGTCCGGTAGGACGCGGGCTTATTGGAGTTTTTTTTTTGTCTTGAGGGAAACTGCAAGCAGGCCGGCTGTGGTGTATGTGCCTTTAAGTGCAATTGTGGTGTATGTGCCTTTAAGAGCCCCAGGTGTGCGTAATGCCGGTAATTGCCACTTGGGCTATATAAGCCTGTGTATTGTGTATATCCTTTAGAACCCCCCCCAGACTTGCTTAGTAAATACCTATGAACCAACTTCTGTCTTCAGTGTCTTTATCTACACACGGACACTACAGTGGCGACGAAGTGGAAACGGACTTACCTGCAATTCGGCAGCACCTCAAGGACATCGATTCCTCCAGCGTCCAGAAGACTCAAGGAAGTAATAGAAACTGTGGTTTCACCAGCTGGCCAAGCTGGTGGCAGGTACTGCGCTAATCCTTCCTGGGCGTCAGGCTGGGGCTCCAGCGGCGGGCTCTACAGCTGAGACAGGCAGCGAAATCGGAGGCAAGCAATAACGGACTGGGAGGGTGCACTCGGGAGACGGCCGGCACGGCAAGCAGGTCAGCGTTTAGACCTCCGTCGGGAACGAGTCTCCAACAGTGAATAAACGGAAACCACAGTAAAACAGCGTTGTTATCGGTAGCAGCGGCGGGAAAGCGCAGGAAGCGCCATATCGTTGCTACAGAGAGAAAAAAAAAAAGCACGGGAAGCGCCATATCTTTTTTGAAATGCCTATGTCTGGCAATATTGATGCTTTTGATAACGAAACAGAGCCTAACTTTGGCAATATTGATGTTTTTGATAACAAGATAGAGGATTGGACCACATATGTAGAAAGAGTGGAGGTGTTTTGCACCGCAAATGGAATAGAAGATGAAAAAAAAGCTTCAGTGCTTCTGGATCTAATGTGCGCAGAAACATACAAGCTGTTACGCAACTTAATCACTCCAGCCGAACCGATGGACAAGAATTTTGAGGAGATTGTTGATACCCTACACTGCCAATTCGAGGCAGGACTGGCAGATTCTCTGCAAGACAAATTCATCTGCGATCCCCTAAGTGTAGAAACACAAAAAAAGGTATCTTCTGGAAAAGATTTAACACTGGACAAGGCTTTCAGTGCAATAGGAGCGGCAAAGATACAGCAAAGGCCACAAGACTTCGGCACCCATGAAATGACACGAGGTTTCGAGAGATGTTATCACTGCGGCAGATCCAACCATGACCAGAGGGATTGTTGGTTCAAAGAAAAAGCATGCAGGCGATGCGGAAAGATGGGACACATTCCACGTGTATGCCGATCTGAAAATAAAAAATCCACTAACGGGAAAAGAATCAGTAAGGAAAAGCACAGAAAGGTACAAATGATGACGGACAGTAGCTCCAAAGACCAGAAGAGCGATAGCGACTCCAGAAACAAGAGACTAAGCTCTCTCAAATTACATAATGTAATTGCCAATGAAGATTACCAGACCATTTGGGTTACCCTCATAATAGCAGGGTCCCCAGTTAAAATGGAGCTAGATACAGGATCAGCTCTAACCGTAATAAATCGACGAGATTACGAGAGGCTATTTTCGCATATACCTCTAAAAGACACATCCATTATCTTAAAAACATATACGGGGCAGAAAGTATACCCCAAAGGAAAAATAAAGGTGCCTGTGGTATACAACGGCAAAGAAATACAAAAGTTGTATTTATACATTCTACAAGATGGTGGTCCACCGTTGTTGGGACGTGAATGGATAAGGAAGATACGTTTAGACTGGCACTCCATTCAGGCACTGACGGTGACCAGTAAGGAAAAAAACAATGATGACATCATACCTGAACGATTAAAAGACATCTTGGCCAACGCCAAAGAAGTGTTTCAAGAGAAACAAGGAATCTTGAAAGGCATCACTGCCTCAATAAAAGTGGAAGATGCAGCAATTCCAAAATGTTTTAAGGCAAGACCGGTGCCATACGCAATACGTCCGGCAGTCGAGGCAGAGCTGGAGAATTTGGAAAAGGCAGGCGTATTATCCAAAATAGATTGGAGCGAATGGGCAACACCCATCGTTCCAGTCACGAAAAAAGCATTGAAAAATAACTCTGAGGAACAGAGAAAAATTCGCATCTGTGGGGACTTTAAGGTGACTGTAAACCCAATCCTTCACACGGTACAGTATCCTCTTCCGAGGATAGAAGATATTTTCGCCTCACTATCCGGAGGAAAACGTTTCACAAAAATTGACTTGGCACAGGCATATCTACAGATGGAGGTTGAGGAGACCTCTAAAATGTATCTCACAATAAACACACACAAAGGCCTGTACCAGTACAATCGACTGGTTTTTGGAGTAGCATCAGCTCCCGCTATCTGGCAAAGAGCTATGGAGCAAGTCTTGCAAGGGATTCCGGGGACTCAGTGTTACCTAGACGACATCCTTATAACAGGAGAAAACGACAACGAGCACCTTGCCAATTTGGAGCAGGTGCTCACTAGGCTGAAAGAACGGGGCCTACGAGCAAATCGCCCCAAGTGCGAATTTTTCCAAAATCAGCTATCATATTGTGGCCACATAATTAATAAGGAAGGGTTGCATAAGTCACCTGAAAAAATTGAAGCAGTTATAAAAGCCCCAGCACCTGAAAGTGTTTCACAATTGAGGTCATTCCTGGGATTAATAAATTACTATCATAAATTTTTACCGAACTTATCAACTATTCTACACCCTCTTAATGATCTTCTACACACAGGAGTGATTTGGAAATGGAACGAAGACTGTAAACGTGCCTTCCATAAATGCAAAGACTTAATCACATCCGAGAAAGTTTTGGCTCATTACAACCCATCACTACCAATCAGACTGGCGTGCGATGCATCCCCTTACGGCATAGGAGCGGTATTGTCCCATAGATTCCCTGATGGCTCGGAACGGCCGATAGCTTTTGCGTCACGCTCATTGAACTCAGCTGAGCGTAACTATTCCCAGATAGACAGGGAAGCACTCAGCCTGGTATGGGGAGTGAAGAAATTCAACCATTACCTACACGGACAAAAATTTACCTTGCTGACTGACCATCAACCCCTCATCTCCATATTCAACCCTAAGAAAGGTGTCCCCATTATGACGGCACAAAGACTACAGAGGTGGTCCCTTTTTCTAGGGGCACACCAATACAACATTGAATACAAAGGGTCAAAACAGCATGGGAATGCTGACGGTTTATCGCGCCTGCCGTTGCCAACGATAGAAAAGGCACCTACAGTAGACCCAGTAGAGATATTCCACTCTACCATAGTGGAATGTCTACCGGTGACAAATTCTGCCATTGAAAGGGAGACCAGAAATGACCCTACTCTCTCATGGGTCTACGATTTAACAATGAAGGGATGGCCAGCACATGGCGAACCACTGTTGCCAGCATTCTCACAAAGAAGAGAACAGCTGTCAGTGTGCCGAGGAACCTTGATGTGTGGATCCAGAGTGGTGATTCCACCCAAACTCCAGGATAAAGTGCTAAAGGAGCTTCACGAGGGGCATCTGGGTGGAGTGAAAATGAAGAACCTAGCTAGGGCGTTTGTATGGTGGCCAGGTATCGATGGAGACATCGAAGACATGACCAAGAGCTGCCTAGGATGCCAGAAGGTCCAAAATGCTCCGCCACAGGCCCCTCTACATCCATGGGAGTGGCCCTCATCTCCCTGGCAAAGGGTGCACATCGACTTTGCTGGTCCATTTATGGATTCAATGTTCTTAATCGCAGTTGATGCACACTCCAAGTGGCCGGAGGTAATAAAGATGTCCTCCACCACCACGGAAAAAACCATCACAGTATTAAGGACCATATTTGCCAGGAATGGGCTGCCGGAGCAGATATGTTCTGATAATGGACCGCAATTTGTGTCCGAAGAATTCAGAAAGTTCTTAAAGAACAATGGGGTAAAGCACTACACGTCCGCCCCATACCATCCCGCCACCAATGGATTGGCTGAAAGGTTTGTCCAGACCTTTAAGAAGGCCATAAAGGCCATGGGTAATGAAGACATAAAACTTCAGCACAAGGTGGATAACTTCTTATTTGCATATAGGAATGCAACACATATGGTTACAAACCAAACTCCCGCCATGATGTTCTACAATAGAAACCTAAGATGCCGGCTGGATTTGGTCAAGCCCAACATCCGAAGGGACGTGGAGAACCGGCAGTTTCAGGGCATGAATGAAAGGCCAACTAGGCCCTTCCAGATAGGCCAACCGGTTTTGGCCCGGGACTACCGTACCGAGAAATGGCAGCCTGGAACTATCTGCACACGACTAGGACCACTGATGTATACCGTGGACATCGGAGAAAGCATAATAAGGCGCCATGCTGACCAAATCATCAAGTCATCCGAAAAGGGACAACCTACACCACCACGCTATACATCTAACGATGAAGTAGAGATACCCATATCTACCTCCGATCCGGTGATACTGGAACCCGATGAACCCGACACTGGCCTTCAAGCCGAATCAGCCTTGCCAGAAGAACCTACTACACCACCAGAAACTACTACACCCCCGAGGCGTTATCCGGACCGAGTCAGGAAGCCTCCTGAGAGACTAACTTATAATTAATTAATACAGCAATGTATATTATTTTGCATATAACATGTAATTAATAATTACTTAAAATATGATGTACTAGTTAGCTAGAAGGGGAGGAATTGTGGTGTATGTGCCTTTAAGTGCAATTGTGGTGTATGTGCCTTTAAGAGCCCCAGGTGTGCGTAATGCCGGTAATTGCCACTTGGGCTATATAAGCCTGTGTATTGTGTATATCCTTTAGAACCCCCCCCAGACTTGCTTAGTAAATACCTATGAACCAACTCCTGTCTTCAGTGTCTTTATCTACACACGGACACTACACCGGCAGCATCGAGCTTTGGCGCCAAAACGGGCATGGTACACGCACCATCCTGCTGGGGGAGGGCTGGGTTTCGCTCGCGTGGGGGAAAGGCGCCTCGTGGCTGCACAACATTGCTGAGTAACAGTAAATATCTTGTCTGCCTCTGCAGCGAGTTCAGCACCGTCTGTGATGGCAGTGTTGGCCAAGGCCGCCTGCACCGGTTCGGGTAGCTGGCAGAGGAAAAGCTCACGGAATAAAAAGCATTGGGGTTCCGCACCCAACAGCGTGAGCATTTGACTCATCAGCTCTGACGGTTTTGAGTCCCCGAGGCCGGGCATGGAAATCAGCTTGCGTGCCCGCTCCGACTTATTAAGATCAAATACCTGTAGCAAACGGGCTTTAAACGCTTCGTACTTGCCCTCCTCCGGTGGGCTTCCAAGGATGCTGACGACCCGCGAGGCCGTGGCACTGTCGAGAGCGGCAACCACGTAATAATAACGGGTCGCGTCCGCTGTGACCTCCCAGAGAGCGAACTGTGCTTCTGCCTGGAAAAACCATGCTGCTGGCTGCTGTTCCCAGAACTGCGGCAGTTTAAGGGCGACGGAGTTCGTGTTCATCCTCGACGAAAGTTGTTCGACGAGATCGGGGCCACCAATGTAGGAACGGAGGTTCCTATCTGAATAAGGTATTCGACTCGATGAATCAAATCAACAGGTTTTAATGAACAACGAAGTTAACAGGGAAACTACAGGAGAAATGGTACACAGGTCTATACAGCTTGCTGGGCACTCGACGACTACTGGAAGATTTTGGAAGCTGACGTCATGACGTCATCGTGTTCTTCGCGCCACTGGTGGTCACGTGATCGACGTCATCACGTGGAGTGCAGGAAAACACAATACAGTACAGTTTAAAGGTGCAGTCCGCGGTTGAACTACACTGTAGTTAAAGGGATTATTACCAATTGTACTGAGACCCTTGGTGGCTCCGCCACACACTCTCAATTACAGGCCACTCTACAGTTATGAAGCTATCCAGTACACAACAATCTCTCATACAGGAAACTCTCCAGTACAGGACGCTTTCCATTACAGGATTCTGTTCAATTATGAAGCTCTCCAGTACATGACAATTTCCCCTACAGGACACTTTCCTGTGCAGGACACTCTCCAGTACAGGACACTCTCCAGTACACGACAATCTCCCGTATAGTACACTATCCAGTACAGGACACTCCCCATTACAGGACACGATCTCGTGCTGGACACTCCCCGATACATGACAGTCTCCAGTGCGAGACACTCTCCAGTGCGGGACACTCTCCAGGACAGGACACTCTCCAGTACAGGTTCCTCTCCAGTACAGGACGATTCCCAGTAAAGGACATTCTCCTGTACAGGATGCTCTCTAGTACAGGGCACTCTGCAATACAGGAGACACTCCAGTACAATCAACATTTCAATGCTTTAGATCATGTCTCTTTGATCAGTAAACATTGGTTGAATGTTGACAGATAGTGAGAAGGAAAATTACGGGGGTTGGATTTTTGACTGATCTTGGAAATGACATAATGAATGTGACCCTGTTGACAACTGTAATGTATGTACCTTTAAGGGGGGGAACTACTTTGTACAGCTCATGTATACTGTAGTACCGGCAGTGACCACACCTGTATATAACATTGAGTAGTAATCTGTACAGTTCAGTTGCAGTCTGAGCCACGTTGAGTAAACACCGTTTGTACCGTTCTCCGCAGTCTGTTTCTGATTATACACAGACGTAACATTGGCAACGACGCAGATTCGAACCTACCTGCAACTCTGCATCACCTCCCAGGGATTCGCTCCTGGAGAACAGTGGAAGGAGGTCGAGTCCAGAAGCACGGGCGTCGACCACGGGCAGCTGCCCAGTCATCCAGCGGAGATTTGAGCATCGCAGGGGAGGCTGTCGAGAGCCAGGCTTGGCTTTCCAGCCACGGTGGTCCAGCGAAACGGGCTGGCAACAGGTACTGCGCAGACCCTTCCCGGACAACGGCGGGCTAGAGCCCGACCGAGTGGCACAGAAAAAGGCCGAGCAGCGTCGACGGGGGAGAGAGAGAGGGCAGAGCGCACAGGGCACAGCCGGTGTTCAGGACTGAGCGGCGTCAACGGGGGAGAGAGACGAGAGAGAGCAGAGCGCAGCCGGTGCTCAAGGGCCGAGCAGCGTCAACGGGAGAGAGAGGCGTGCAGGAAAACGCGAGGCGCTGCCATTGCCACAAGGACCGCAGAGAGCGGCGTTGGCAGCAGTGCAGGAGCAGTGCACGAAACCCACAGGGCGCCCCATTTGCCACGAGGACCGCCGAGAGCGGCGTTGGCAGCAGCGCGGGAGATGCCATTTTAAGCCGCAGTGGGGAAGAAAGGAAAGCGCGGGAGGCGCCATTTTAAGCCAGTCTAACCACACCCAAAAATGCCAAAGAGTGGCAGCATCACAGCGTTCGACAATGAAGTCGAAGATTGGACGACGAACGAAGTATACTGCAAGGCGAATGAAGTGCCAGATGACAAGAAAGCGGTGGTATTGCTGAATTCAATGGGTGCAAAAACGTATGGCTTACTACGAAACCTAGTAACCCCAGAGAAGCCAGTAAAAAAGGATTTTGAAAACACAGTGTCAATCCTACAGGACCACTTAAACCCCACACCACTGCTGATAGCAGAAAGGTTTAAGTTTCACAAAAGGAACCAGCATAAAGGTGAAAGTAATGCTGAGTATTTAACGGAACTGCGCAAGCTATCGAAACACTGCCAGTTTGGAACGTGACTAGCAGATACTTAAAGGCACAAGTTTGTGTGTGGGCTTCAAAGTGAAGGAACCCAGAAACGGCTTTTATCTGAAAAGGACCTTACGCTGGAAAAGGCTTTCAGCATTGCGGTAACATATGAAGCAGCAGCACGGGGCGCTGCAGAGATACAACAAAGACCGCAAGAATATGGCACAAATGAAATGTCATATGGAACAGAGAAGTGCTATCGCTGCGGCAGAGCAACACATGACCAGAATGATTGCTGGTTCAAAGACAAAGTGTGCAGACAGTGTGGAAAAGTAGGACACATAGCACGAGTCTGCAGGTCGGGAAAGAAAACCAGCAAAAAAGAAACAGACCAAAGGAAAGTACAAGAAGGTACATAAGATAACGGAGAATAGCTCAGACGAACAAAAGAGTGATAATGACTCCGAAAGCAGGGAACTGAGTTGTCTGAAACTAAATAATGTGATCACAACGGAGGATCACCGAACTATTTGGGTCACTCTCAAGATAGCAGGAGTCCAGGTAAAGATGGAATTGGACACAGGATCAGCCCTAACAGTCATAAACCGACGGGACTACGAGCGGCTATTCTCACACATACCCTTGAGAGACACAAACATTATTTTGAAGACGTACACAGGGCAAAAAGTCTACCCCAAAGGAAAAATAAGGGTGACCGTTATATATAACGGTAAGGAAACACCAAAACTAGACCTGTATGTATTGCAAGATGGAGGACCACTATTACTGGGATGTGAATGGATCCGGAAAATACAACTGGATTGGCATTCCATACAGGCACTGACGGTGGCTGACAAAAAGGATGACGATGTCACACCTGGGCGACTGTCAAAGATCCTAACTGACGCGAAAGAAGTGTTCCAGCAAGGACTCAGAACACTAAAAGGCATAACAGCGATGATTAAAATTGAAGAAAACGCAAGTCCAAAATTTTTTACGGCCAGACCGGTACCTTATGCAATCCGCCCAGCCGTCGAAGCAGAGCTGGAGAGTCTGGAACGTTCAGGTGTACTATCCAAGGTAGACTGGAGTGAGTGGGCTACACGCATCGTCCCTGTGATGAAAAAGTCATTGAGCAGCACGCCTGGGGAACCAAGGAAGGTTCGCATCTGTGGGGACTTTAAGGTAACAGTGAACCCGCTCCTTCACACCGTACAATATCCACTTCCGCGGATTGAAGATATTTTCGCCTTGCTATCTGGAGGGAAACGTTTCACTAAGATTGATCTGGCCCAGGCATATCTGCAAATGGAGGTAGAAGAAGCATCAAAAAAATACCTCACAATCAACACCCATAAAGGTCTCTACCAATACAACCGGCTGGTATTCCGGGTAGCATCAGTTCCGGCTATTTGGCAGAGGGCAATGGAACAAGTCCTGCAAGGGATCCCAGGGACCCAGTGTTATTTGGACGACATCCTGGTCACGGGCGAAAATGACAGTGGTCACCTTACCAACCTGGAGCAGGTGCTCACTAGATTGCAGGAATATGGGCTCCGAGCTAACCGCCCCAAATGCGAGTTTTTTAGAAAACAGATCTCGTATTGTGGCCACGTGATCGATAAAGAGGGGTTACATAAGTCCCCAGAGAAGATTGAGGCAGTAGTCAAGGCTCCAGCACCGGAAAATGTGTCACAACTGAGGTCGTTCCTCGGGCTGGTAAACTACTACCATAAGTTCTTGCCAAATTTGTCTACAATACTAAACCCACTGAACACCCTACTGCAAACTGGGGTGCCATGGAAGTGGAGTGACGAATGTAGACGAGCTTTCCAGAAAAGCAAAACACTAATCACATCGAAAGAGGTATTGGCCCATTACAACCCGGCATTACCAATTCGGTTGGCATGTGATGCGTCACCCTACGGCATTGGAGCGGTGCTGTCGCACAAATTCTCGGACGGCTCAGAGAGGCCAATAGCCTTTGCGTCACGATCACTAACCTCAGCCGAGCGTAACTATGCCCAGATTGACAGGGAGGCCCTCAGCCTAGTGTGGGGAGTGAAAAAGTTCAATCACTATCTGCACGGGCAGAAATTCACCTTGCTGACTGATCACCAGCCTCTTGTCTCCATTTTTAATCCAGAGAAGGGCGTTCCGGTGATGATTGCGCAACGACTACAAAGATGGTCACTTTTCTAGGGGCGCACCACTATGAGATTGAATATAAGGGCACGAAACAGCATGGAAATGCTGATGGGCTATCACGCCTGCCACTGCCTACTGCGGAGGAAGCACCAGCAATGAATCCTATCAAAATATTCCATTCGACTATAGTTGAATACCTACCGGTAACTAACACTTGTATCGAAAAGGAAACCCGAAATAACCCGACACTGTCTCGGGTATATGATTTGACGGTGAAGGGATAACCAGCACATGGCGACTCACTGTTGCCAGCATTCTCGACAAGGAGAGAACAGCTGTCAGTGTGCCGGGGGACCTTGATGTGTGGATCCCGAGTGGTAATTCCACCCAAGTTAAGGGATAGAGTGCTCAATGAGCTTCATGAGGGTCATCTGGGAGGGGTAAAAATGAAAAGCCTAGCCAGGGCATATGTGTGGTGGCCGGGAATCGATAAACAAATCGAGGACCTGACCAAGAGCTGCTCAGGATGCCAGAAAGTCCAAAATGCACCACCACAGGCCCCTCTACACCCATGGGAGTGGCCCTCACCTCCATGGCAACGGATGCATATTGATTTTGCTGGTCCATTCATGGACTGAATGTTTTTAATAGCCGTGGATGCGCACTCGAAATGGCCTGAGGTCATCAAAATGTCCTCCACCACCACAGAGAAAACTATTGCAGTCCTACGGACCATTTTTGCCAGGAATGGCTTGCCAGAACAGATTTGCTCCGACAACGGACCACAGTTTGTGTCCGAAGATTTCCGGAGGTTCTTGAAAAAGAATGGGGTAAGGCATTACACATCCGCCCCGTATCATCCAGCCACAAATGGATTGGCTGAGAGGTTCGTACAAACCTTTACGAAGGCAATAAGGGCTATGTACAATGACAACATTCCGCTGCAGCACAAGGTGGACAATTTCCTGTTCGCCTACCGGAATGCGACACATGCAGTCACCAACCAGGCCCCAGCCATGATGTTCTTTAACCGAAGGTTAAGATCTCGCCTGGATTTGCTCAGACCAAACGTACGAAGAGATGTTGAGAGTAAGCAATTGCAGCACATCCATGAGAAGCCAACAAGGATCTTCAATGTAGGGCAACCAGTTTTGGCCCGCGACTACCGAACAGAAAAATGGCAGCCAGGAACGATATGCACACGGCAGGGCCCACTAATGTACACAGTGGACGTTGGGGAGAGCATCGTGAGACGCCATGCTGACCAGATCCTAGAGTCACAGGAACAAGTCAACCCCATGCCTCGCCCATACGTACCTGGTGATGAACCCGATGTACAGGTAGCATCTACCCCAGAAACAGTAGCATCGGAAGCTGATGAACCAACCGACGACAGGGGGCCAGAATCGCCTCCGCACCAAGAGCAAAACACTCGGGAAAGGCGCTATCCAGAAAGGATCAGGAAGCCTCCCCAAAGACTGAATTTATAAATATACTATTTTCAGCTAATTTTGCATGTTAAAAGTGTTAATTGTAATTAGTTTGATATTTAATTGTTAAATGAGTGTTATGGTACTGTTAATCTAAAAGGGGAGGAATTGTAATGTATGTACCTTTAAGGGGGGAACTACTTTGTACAGCTCATGTATACTGTAGTACCGGCAGCGACCACACCTGTATATAGCACTGAGTAGTAATCTGTACAGTTCAGTTGCAGTGTGAGCCACGTTGAATAAACACCGTTTGTACCGTTCTCCGCAGTCTGTGTCTGATTATACACGGACGTAACAACAACAGATTTAATGGAATCCTGGCATTCACTGGGAGAGTGTTTGAGGGCTGCCCAAACAGGGAGCTACCTGGAATGATACCCTGGGAACAGGCAATTCGGCTGAACCAGTCTGTACTGGTGTTTCTCCTCCACAGGAGTAGCTGTCCTATTATCAAGTACCCTACACCTTTGAGGCTTGTTTCACATCCTTTATTATTCTGTCATTCTTGCAATCTGTCTGAGAGTGAATGTGCATCATGTGCAATAACTGAATGTGCAGCTTTCTTCACATTGAGAGATGAACCCATGTCACGTGGTCTTTGATCTGCTAAGCAATGATGGTGTTTGTTGAGGGAGGCATGTTGGCCAGGAGACTGGGAGAACTTGCTTTTCATAGAAACAGCTGAATAGGCAAACGTGGCTGTGAAAGATGGCAGGTTGATAAAGGGCGGTGAAGGGAAATAACGCGTGATTGTCTTTGTTCCATTAGTTGAAAACAAACTGTCAATATAGAAACAGTTCTGCAGAGTTTGACTTCCAGCCCAGCTTCCAGCTGGAGCACAGTTTGGTGACAGACAAACTCTCGAACGAGCACTGAGGAAGGCAGGCTAGAAACACAGTGATGTGATTTAGCCAAATGCTGATTGAGACCAGCGAACTGAACACAGAGTGGATATTAAACCCCAGAATACAGTAAACAAGGCATATCAGTGAATTGAAATTTCTCGAGTAGAGGAAGTTGCGTTTGCAAGGATAACTCAATGACAGCATGTACAAATCAACTCGTGTCGTTTTAATGCTCGATCCAACTAACTCTTACGGGCCAAGGCAATCGAGTACCTATCACCAATGTCAGACATAATATAACGATAACAGCACTATTAAACTTCATGTGCTAGTAATGTCAGACATAATATAACGATAACAGCACTATCAAAGTTCATGTGCTAGAGCAACTCTAATGCAGCACTGTAACCCAGTGTGCAGACATAACATCTCCTCCCCCCTCACAGAATTTCAAACATGAAATGTAGTGACAAAGTCCTGTATGTGGCCAGGGCGAGAACGTGTACGTACAGGCTGAGGTGGGGACTGGTGAAGAGCAGGCCGCGGTGGGGACTGGGGAGGAGCAAGCCGAGGTGGTGACTGGTGAGGTTGTGGCTGAGGCACAATATCTGCTTGAGGGTTGGCTGGCTGAGCCACATGTGCATACCGCCACTCTGGGGGTAAGGCTTGGGGATTAGGTCCGTATAATCCCGCATCAGGGGGTGCTGGCACCTTTCGAAGGCGGCTGGCATGCCACTAAGAGCCATCAGTGAGGCAGAAAGTGGCTGGTTCAAGTTGGCGGCTGATTTGGAGAGGGGAGGACCAGAATGAGGCCATCTTATTGTTGCGGTGAGGCCTGCGGACTCTGACCCAATCGGAGACTGAGATGTTGGGCGCCTTGGCCCTCTTCGACTGGTCGAAGCAGAGTTTCATCTTCTCCTGCTGTCTGGCGACTGTGGCTTGAGCCCGTGGAGCAGGGCTCTGAGCTAGCGAGGGGTGGAGCTTGCCAAGGGTCAGCATGAGCTCACGGCCTAGGATGAGAGATGCGGGTGAGACCCCTGTAGTGGAATGCTGGGAGGCTCTGTAGTGCAGCAGTCTGTGGAGGAGGGCCTTGTCAAACGCACACCCCTGGGATAGGTGTGCTCTGAGGCCATTTTTCAGTGTCTTGTTAAAACGCTCCACCCCCCCATTTGACTCGGGGTGGTAGTACGCTGTGTGTATTTGACGGATGCCCTTGCTCTCAAGGTAGGAGGAGAGTTCCAAAGAGACCATTTGGGGGCCATTGTCTGTGGTGATGGCCTTTGGATGCCCCCAGTGGGAGAAGTCATAGAGCCATAGAGTCATAGAGTTTTACAGCACAGAAAGAGGCCCTTCGGCCCATCGTGTCTGCGCCGCCCATCCACCCCTGTCCAGTCTAATCCCATTTTCCAGCATTTGGTCCATAGCCTTGTATGCTATGGCATTTCAAGTGCTCATCCAAATGCTTCTTGAATGTTGTGAGGGTTCCTGCCTCTACCACCCTTTCAGGCATTGAGTTCCAGATTCCAACCACCCTCTGGGTGAAAAAGTTCCTCCTCAAATCCCCTCTAAATCTCCTGCCCCTTACCCTGAATCTATGCCCCCTTGTTATTGACCCCACTACTAAGGGGAAAAGTTCCTCTTTATCTACCCTATCTATGCCCCTCATCATTTTGTACACCTCAATCAGGTCCCCCCTCAGCCTTCTTTGCTCCAAGGAAAACAACTCCAGCCTGTCCAGCCTCTCTTCATAGCTGAGGCGCTCCATCCCAGGTAACATCCTGGTGAATCTTCTCTGCACCCTCTCCAAAGCAATCACATCCTTCCTATAGTGAGGCGACCAGAACTGCACACAGTACTCCAGCTGTGGCCTCGCCAGCGTTTTGTACAGCTCCATCATAACCTCCCTGCTCTTATATTCTATGCCTCGGCTAATGAAGGCAAGTATCCCATATGCCTTTTTAACCACCTTATCTACCTGTTCCGCTGCCTTCAGGGATCTATGTACATGTACACCAAGGTCCCTCTGACCCTCTGTACTTCCTAGGGTCCTACCACTCATTGTGTATTCCCTTGCCTTATTTGTCCGTCCAAAATGCATCACCTCGCACTTTTCAGGGTTAAATTCCATTTGCCACTTTTCCACCCATCTGACCAACCCGTTTATATCGTCCTGTAGCCTGAGGCTTTCCTCCTCACAATTTACCACCCCACCAATTTTCGTGTCATCTGCGAACTTACTGATCATGCCTTTTACATTCTCATCCAAATCATTTATGTAGATCACAAACAACAAGGGACCCAGCACCGATCCCTGAGGTACCCCACTGGACACAGGCTTCCAGTCACAAAAGCAACCTTCGACCATCACCCTCTGCCTCCTGCCACTCAGCCAGTTTAGGATCCAACGCGCCAAGGCACCCTGGATCCCATGGGCTCTTACCTTCTTGACCAATCTCCTATGCGGGACTTTGTCAAAAGCTTTACTGAAGTCCATGTAAACCACATCCACAGCATTTCCCTCATCCACCCCCCTAGTCACCCCCTCGAAAAATTCAATCAGATTTATCAGACATGATTTACCCTTGACAAAGCCATGCTGACTATCCCCGATTAATCCTTGCCTCTCCAAGTGGAGACTAATTTTGTCCCTCAGAATTTTTTCCAATAATTTCCCTACCACAGATATTAGGCTCACTGGCCTGTAATTCCCTGGTTTATCCCTGCTACCCTTCTTGAATAATGGTACTACGTTAGCTGTTCTCCAGTCCTCTGGTACATCCCCTGTGGCCAGAGAGGTTCTGAAAATTTGTGTCAGAGCCCCTGCAATCTCCTCCTTTGCCTCCCACAGCAGCCTGGGATACATCTCGTCCGGGCCTGGGGATTTATCCACTTTTTGGCCTGCTAAAACCGCTAGCACCTCCTCCCTCTCGATGCTATCGAAGAGGGACTCAAGGATATCGATGATGACCCGAGAGGTGACGGCGCCCATGGCAGTGACCTCTGGCCATTTTGAGTGCAGGTCACAGGTCACCACTAGGAACCGTTGATGGTGGGGGACACCATGGATCTCCCCGCAGACATCCAGCTGCAGGTGCTCCCAGGGCTGAGAGGGCCAGGCAAGGGGTTGCAGGGGTGGAGGAGCTTGGTGGCCAGTCTTGCCACTTACAAGGCAGGCTGCACAGTCCTTGACCAGGGCCTCGATTTCCCTGTCAATACCCGGCCACCACACTAGGTCTCGGCATTGTTGTTTGAGCTTCACTATGCACAAGTGGCCCTCGTGCGCCATGGATAAAACACGCGCACGAGGGGCACTTGGGACCACAGTGCAGCGCCCACGTGCAACACAGGAGACAGTCCAGCAGGAGAGCTCCTCTTTAACTCTGGAGTAGGCAGACAGTTCCTCAGGTACCTTGCGAGGCCAGCCATCTCTGATGAAGGTGCACAGCTGGGAGAGGGCTGGATCCTGTTCAGAGGCCTCTTTGAGCTCCTGGAGAGAGACTGTGGTTTGGAGAGGCGTGTGCAGCATCTGTATGATATCCTGTTCCACATGTTCAAAACCGACGAGTGGGACTGGGGCAGAGACAGTGCGGGAGAGCAGATCTGCAACAACATTGTCACGTCCTGGCGTGAACTGGAGACTGAAATTGTATTGGCGGAGGCGGTCAGACCAGCGGTGTAGACGCAATGGTCTGTGGCCCGTGCCGGGTGTCGACAGCAGGGCAGTGAGAGCCTGATGATCGGTTCGCAGGTTGAAGGCACGGCCATACGTGTACAGGTGCCACCGCTCACATGCCCAGACGCACGCCAGCGCCTCACGCTCGCCTACTGAGTACTTCTGTTCAGTGGGGCTAAGGGCTCGGGAGGCAAAGGCGATTGATTTCTCCACTCCCTTCTGTATCTGCGATAACACTGCCCCCACAGCTGCAGCGGACGCATCGCAGATGACGAGGGTGGGGCTGCCGATGTCAAAGTGAGCCAACACTGGAGGCGACGTGAGCTGCGACTTGAGGAGACGTACAGCTTCCGCACAGGCTTGTGACCACACCCAGGGCTCACCCTTTCGCAGGAGCTGGCGCAGTGGGGCTGTGGTGGCTGAGTACTGGGGCAAAAACTTCAGGTAGTACCCAGTCATGCCAAGGAAGGAGGCAACCTGTGCTGCAGAGCTGGGTTCTGGGATGCTGTGAATGGCATCCACGTTTGACTGGAGTGGGGATATACCGTCAGCCGACAACTGAAACCCCACAAACTCGATCTCTGAAACCACAAAGACACACTTTCGCCATTCAGTGTGAGCTTCTGTTTTGCTAGAGCCATGAAAACTCTGTGAAGGCGTTCGTCATGAGTGGAGGTCAAGGGCCCATGCACGACGATGTCATCCAGGTAGATGGCCACCCCAGGAATGCCCGCGAGCATAGTGGACATTACCTTTTGGGAGCAGCTGGGTGCCGAGCTAAGTCCAAATGGCATCCTGGTGTCCTGAAAGATGCCAGCATGTGTCACAAAAGCAGTGAGGTTCCTGCTGCTGGGGTGGACGGGAATCTGTATCTAGCCCTGACGAAGTGTAAGGGGTTTTAGATTGCAGAGGTTTCTCTCACTAGAGGCCTCTCTCTCTTGCACAGTAAAACCGTGAGTTGTTCGACCCACTCGCCCCTTAGATTCTATACTCTGGACTTTGGGGGCAGGAACTACAATGTAGAGAAAACTCTTGTAGACCAAGTTTGATGAAACAAAATGAAATTTTATTGCATATGGAAAAATAAATCAAATGCAAGCAGATAAGAGAGTACATGGGAGGGAAAAACACAAACAAATCATAACGACACAATACTAACTAAGGCAAATACAGGCATCTTATACTCTACAAAAATCATCATGAAATAAGGGAATACACGGAACATCGAGGGACAACAACTCATGTTAATTGTACCCTTAAATCCACCCCCTTAAACCTATCTAGATCTGATTTTGAAGGGCCAGAAACATGCTCACCAATCCAACTAGGATGTGCAAGGTTTTGAACGAGTCTGCGTTTGATCCTTTCAGGCGTTCTGTCTCCACGTGGATCGTGGAGCCCCAGCGAGCTGCGCCACACCTCTCTCCTGAGGTGGGGGTCGGGGGCGGCTGGACACCGGCTGGTTCTGGCTGTTGGCGGGGTCGGGGATCATCGGCTCGACCCCAGTCAGAGGAGTCTTGGGCTGGCTCCCATCGTTTCTTCAGTTTGTTTTTGTCTCTTCTCCCGAGTTGGGTCGATGGCCTCTCATTTCGGCAACGGCCCGGGGTTGGTCGATGATCTCCCGATGTGTTTCCCCGGGACGGGATGCCGGCCCGAGCGGTCTTCTTGATGGCGGCTTAGTCTTCTTCCTCCTCCGGTGGTGGAGAGGAGTTTTCTGATCATCTCCCGAAGCGACTCCTCTTCACCCACTGCCATTCGGTCGTGTGTTTCTGAGTGTAGCTGTCTCCAACTGTCTCCACAACTACAACTCCGGTGTCTCCTTCAGTGTTCTGTACAACTCCAACTCCTCCAGTTATACCTTTCTTCAGGAGTCTCCACTTCCCGCCCAAAATCAGGTTAGTCTTTGTTTAACAGTGGGGTAGTTATTATATTTTTAAATGTTTTAGATGGCCGGTAAAAGCCCATCTCTGGTCTGGAATGACCTTCATTGTTTTTAATGTCCTGCTGATCTTGTTATCTAGTCCTTGGTGCTGTCCTCATGAATATGAAATTGTCCCCTTTTGTCTGGGTCAACATTTAGATGGCCTCTGTCTCCAGGCCGATCTTGACTGGATCTGCATCTAATCCATATGTATATGTGTGGGTCTGGTTTCGTTCTCTCAGAAACGGCTTCCAGAACTTACTGTGGGTTGAATCCACAAAGCTGTCTGAGGATTCGCAGGAACCATTTTAAAATGTCCCAATAAGCCGGTCACATGGTATGGTGGCCATTTTGTATGTCCCTTTTTCTGGGCTTCTTTTAAAACAGTCTTTAAAAATCATGGTCTCTTCTGCCATTTGACCCTTCTTAATGTAAAGTTCAATTTTGTGAATCCAACACTCCCCCCTGATGATACTGTAACTTGCTTGGAGTATCATAATTCTGGGTGAGCAAAATTTTCTGACTTTCCACAATCTAACCATCCACAGTATTTACCTATCTATGACCCCACGACACATGCATTTCCAATTTCAGAAAAATCTAGTGTACATTAAGCATCTATAGATGGCAATGCCTTGGAGTTAAAAATCTAACAACTTACTTCCAGGCGTGGCGGGGGTCCTTATACCCCTACATCACCTAGTGCATACACATTACCCTTTTAATAATAACATCACATCTAATAGGACTTCAATAATAAAATAAAATACACACGAAAATCACAATGCACATGAATACATATCAAAAATAATAGAGGAGGGAGGGAAAATTTTAACTTTATACAAAACAGCAAAAATCTAAACGGGTGTCTCTTCATCTACCCGCACATAATACTCCCTCCATTCCCCTCTATTCTCGTACTTTTGCGAATGTTTGACCTTTTTACAGTGTACAAAAAGTAAATAAACTACAATGAGAACCTGGCACACTACAAGAATGTGGGAGGCTATCCTAATCCATGAAGGGACTTCTATATTAGTGAACAGGTCGTACCACGGTGGGGTCACTATATCCAATATGTCTGCCCCTATCTCTAAAGTCTTCTGTTCCAGTGTGTAGAAGTGTTTCTGTGAAACAACAACAGCTTTTAATATCTTGGTGAGGTGTTCAGGGAGAGGGGGAATGATATACCCAAAATGTGCAACGAATCGCTAAAGATTGGTGAAATTCTCTTTCACAGTGATGTGAACAGTGGAAGGTTCAGGAATGGGGACAATTCGCTCTTGGGCCACTTGAACTTCTGCCCTGGGCTTGAAACAGAAGCTGCTGTCACTAACTGGACACCAACCGTGCTGTCCATGCTGGTAGTGGGAAGCTGCAGTGGTGACACAGTATGTCCCACCTCCTGTATATGCCACCTGCGGGGGCACATGGCCCTGTGCCATTGCCTTCATGGTGCAATTTATAGGCTACGTGCCAGCAGTTCTGAACCCGCACTGTGGTTTTAAATGGGCATTCAAGTGCTGGGGACACAGGATGATGTGTGCTCCCCGGCTCCGGCCCCTCGAGAAGTCAGTACCCATCATTGCATGCTCCCATTGAATGACATAAGGTGGGATCACTGTGTAGCGAATGTGCGCACCCCCCTGAATGACTCCAATGTTCTCCACCCTGTATACCGGGGCGGGTTTTGCTGTCTTTCCCATCACCGGCATTCTTACCACTATACCCATAATGGTGTGATTAGACCGTCCACAGTCCACCGGGACTGGGTAGGCCTCTGAAGCTAGTCGGAGCTGGCACGGACTCAATGCATTCGCAAAAGGGTGGAGGGCTGCGAGGTGCTTGTTGCTGATCCAGGAGGGGACTAAACCTTGTTTCAAATCCTCCAGGTTACTGCGGCCCTCGCCCAGTAACCACGCCCCATATAGCACACAAGCTTCGTTCTGCGCAGCCTGATCGGACGCATTCCGATCCTCCCTAATGAGGGCATTTACCATTCTGGCGTGTTTCTCCAGCTCAGCTATTATCTCTTTTAAGTGTAGTGTCAT
The DNA here is from genome assembly GCF_052327205.1 of Somniosus microcephalus. Classification (NCBI taxonomy): domain Eukaryota; kingdom Metazoa; phylum Chordata; class Chondrichthyes; order Squaliformes; family Somniosidae; genus Somniosus; species Somniosus microcephalus. Next base: position 12,166,206 of record NC_141006.1, on the reverse strand, counting down.
GGCCTGGTCCTCATGTAACTCAGAACCCACTACCTTATTCTCATCAGTCAGTATCTTTCTCAACTGTGTTTTCAAACCATTGATCTGGGTTTGCAGCTCCACATCATCCAGTGTGTTGATGACGGAAGTTCCTGTATTAAAAGCTGTGAAAATATCATTTACTGCACCCATTCTTTGTCTCCCTATCCTGTCCAAGACCTCATGTGGTGTGGTGTACAATTCGTCTCTGTCGACATCGGCAAAGTCGAATTCATAAAACTGTTTAAACATGTTTGTTAGCAGGACCTCGTGTAATTGCTCCATTTCCTTGGGGCACCACACTGGCAATCTTACCTCGGTGAGGTTTAAAATCACCGAAGCCACCGCATAGTGGACCCCTTAGTACAGTACCTGACCTGTGAGTACCAATACCAATCCGTTCCCGGGTCCCTTTGTTGTGGTGGGGCAGCCTTCCTTGAGGGCTTTAGCAACTGAGATTGTGGGCAGGGGCTTACGGGGTCGGGTGATGAGCTCAGTGGTGATTACTGGGATCTGAGAGTATGGGACTCTGCACGCCCGTGTGCTGACGTCCCACCTCATTCCTTGTCCAGCATCCTGCCACTGCCTTTGGAAAAAGATGGAGACGCCTGTGGGGCAAGCGCGTTCTGAACCCCACATACAGATGTAGATCCCCTCATCTGGTTCCCACCATTTGTCCCAACAGACACTCAACCCCCCGTGAGTTCCTGTTATCGTCCGATGGGTGTTGTTACCCAATCTCTCCCATTCCTCAGTGGAGTTCTTCATGGTGCTGCTCAACATGCGCAGCCACCACCAACAGTCCAAAGGTTCATGTCCCAGACAGTTCAAGCAAATCTTCTTTCCCACGGTGACGCTGATCCTGGGTGCAATGATCCGCACCCTGGGGCACATCAGAGACGTTTCTCTGTACGCAAACCCCGTCTGGCTGGAGTATTCAGTAGAGTTCGACCCCAGCCAGCCTGGCCATCTTCCTTCATGGAAGTAGGCAGCTGTAGGAGTCTAATACTCCTAGCAAAAAATACTGAACTCGGAGAGGTTCAACAGAAAAGGTGTAATTGTTGAGGCTGCATGCTGAACACAAAATGGAGTCAGAGACTACACAAAGTACAACTCTCTTTCATCCGTGCACAGCTTCAACTGCTCCTCCCCCGCTCTGGGCTTAACTATGTTGCAGATTGAGTTTCTTAAAGGTGTGATCCTTCTTAAAGGCATGACGCCTGATTTATAGTCTACGGACCGGAAAGCGGATTGTGTCCGTTCTGTGATCGGTACGCCACAAAACTCCCCCCAGAATCCGCTCATAGGGAGTGTGGCTTGATGGCATGGCCGGAACGGCTCTTGACGGTTGGTGTCGGGAGCGGGGCGGTCGGGCGCGTCGGGCTGTTTGGCGGTCTGCCCCGCGGTGGGGGTTGGCCCACTTGAACGGGTTCGTCGGGCTCTAGGTGCACCAGCTTGAGCCGGTCGACCGACACCTTGTCAGTTCTGCCGCCAACTTCGAGGAGGAAGAACTTGTTCCCCGTCTGGAGTACCTTGTAGGGTTCGTCGTATGGGGGCCGTAGGGGTCCTCGGTGGGTGTCATGGCGCACGAAAACAAATTTGGCCATGTGCAGGCTAGGTGGTACGCGGGTTGCTGGTTCGCCGTGCCGGCCGGTTGGTACCGGAGCGAACTGTTGTGCTCGGTTGGCGAAAGCGCGGCGTTGCTGGTCAGCCGACCAGGGGGTCGTGGCGGTGGGCAGGAACTCTCCGGGTATGCGCAGCCGCCGAGGCTTGCAGGTCTTCCTTGACCACGGAGCGTAGGCCGAGTACCACCCACGGGAGGCGGTCGATCCAAGCCTCATCCTCGAGGCTGGCACAGAGGGACGCCTTCATGGACCTGTGGAATCGCTCGCACAGTCTGTTGGCTTGGGGGTGATAAGCCGTGATGCGGCGAACGGCCACCCCGAGGTTTCGGGCGATGGCGGACCACAGATCAGAGGTGAACTGCGGGCCTCTATCCGACGTCATGTCGGAGGGGACGCCGAACCGAGCGATACAGGTACCGATGAATGCCCTCGTGATGTCGGCGGTGGTGGTGGACATCAGTGGAATGGCCTCGGGCCAGCGGGTGGTACGGTTCACGATTGTCAGCAGGTGCGTGTGACTTTGTGATGGCGGCAGGGGGCCGACGAGGTCGATGTGGACATGGTCGAACCTTCTTTCTGGCACGGTGAACTCCTCGAGTGGGGCTTTGACGTGTTGGTGGATTTTGGCATGCTGGCAAGCTATGCAGGATCTGGACCAGAAGCGCACATCTTTGCGCAGGCCGCGCCAGACAAATCGGTTGGCCACCAGTCTAATGGACGCGCGGGTGCCGGGGTGTGAGATGCCGTGGACAATGTCGAACACCCGTTTTCACCAGGACGCCGGGACTACGGGGCGGGGTTGCGCCAAGGAGGTGTCGCATTTGACTGTGACGGCGGACGGGCCGCAGGCGACGTCGGTCAGTCGCAGCCCTGGGAGGGTTGTGGGCGCAGAGAGCAGAGTGGGGTCGGTGCATTGCTCCGCTGCCAGTTGAGCATAGCCCACTGCCAGGTGGGCACCGTGGACGTTTTGCCTGCAGCGGGTAGTCAAAACTGCCCAACACATTACCGGCACCCGGCTACCGACCATAGAGCACATATACCAGAAACGCTGTTTACGGAGGTCACGGTCCATCATCAAAGACCCGACCCACCCCAGCCACAGTCTGTTCACCCTCCTGCCATCTGGGAGATGCTACAGATGCATTCGCACCCGTACGACTAGATTTCGGAACAGCTTCTTTCCCAGGGCTGTCATCCTACTGAACTCCACAAATAAACTCTAAAGCCTGCACATCTGCCAATGCACTTTATTATGGTTATGTTTATGTTAATGTATTACAAGCCAAATGTATGTTGAATGTTTAAATGTCTTAATCTAAATGTACACTCTCGGGAGCCGCAAGCCTACATTTCGTTGTACTGCACTTGTGCACTAACAATGACAATAAAAGTTGATTTGATTTTGATTTGATAGGCAGTCGGCCACCATATTGTCTCGACCGGAGATGTGCCGGATGTCCGTGGTGAATTCGGACACCGCGGCGAGCTGGCGTTGTTGCCTGGCTGACCACGGGTCCGCAGATTTCGCCATCGCGAATGTCAGGGGTTTGTGTTCGACAAACGCGGTGAAGGGGCGGCCCTCCAGAAGAAATCTCAAATAGCGGACTGCCAGGTACAGTGCGAGGAGCTCGCGATCAAAGGCGCTGTATTTGGCCCCCGGGGGGCGCAGTTGGCGGCTGAAAAAGGCCAGCGGTTGCCAGGCCCCATCGACCCACTGTTCGTACACGGCGCCGACCGCGTGGTCGGAGGCGTCCGTGGTGAGGGCCACCCTGGCGTTGGGCTGTGGGTGAGCGAGTATGGTGGCGTCGACGAGCGCCTTTATGGTTGAGTCGAAAGCGGTCAACATGTCCGCCGACCACTCGATCGCCATTCTGTCTTTCTTACCCCGGAGGGCTTTGTACAGGGGCCGCATGAGGGAGGCCACTCTGGGAATGAAGCGGTTGTAAAAGTTGATCATCCCCAAGGACTCCTGGAGGCCTTTGATGGTGGTAGGCCGGGGAAACTGCTGGACGGCTTGCACCTTGGCGGGCAGGGGAATGGCTCCATCCTGCGTGATGTGGTGGCTGAGGAATTCGATCCTGCTGAGGCCGAAATGGCACTTGGCTGGTCTGATGATGAGCCCGTGCTCACTGAGCCGCTGGAACAGGGTGCGGAGGTGCTCGATGTGTTCCTGCTTGGAGGAACTAGCAACCAGGATGTCATCCAGGTAGACAAAGAGAAACTTCAGGTCCCGGAGGACCGAGTCCATGAGCCGCTGGAAGGCCTGGGCCGCGTTTTTGAGGCCGAAGGGCATTCGGAGGAACTCAAATAGTCCAAAAGGGGTGATTATGGCCGTCTTGGGAACGTCCGTGGGGTGGACGGGCACCTGATGGTAACCGCGCACCAGGTCGACTTTGGAGAAGACTGAGCGGCCGGCCAGTCTAGCCGAGAAGTCTTGAATGTGCGGTATGGGGTACCGATCCGGCGTGGTGGCGTTGTTTAGGCGCCAGTAGTCCCCGCAGGGGCGTCATCCCCCGTCGGGTTTGGTGACGATGTGGAGTGGGGAGGCCCAGGGGCTGTTGGAGCGGTGGATGATGCCGAGCTGTTCCATTGTGGCGAACTCGGCCTGCGCGATCTCCAGCTTGGCCGGGTCAAGCCTGCGGGCGTGGGCATACACCGGTGGGCCTCTGGTGGGGATGACGTGTTCTACCCCATGCTTAGCAACCTTCGCGGAGAAGGTCGGGTTGGTGAGGGCTGGGAACTCAGCCAGGAGTGCTGAGTAGTCGTCCGTTGAGCGGGCGCGGCACTGCCACGCCATTTCGGCGGATTGGGGGGGTCCATGGTGCCCGGGACAGGTGACATGGTGTGCATGTCCACGAGGCGGCGCCGAGGCATGTCGACCAACAGGCCATGGGCGCACAGGAAATCCGCACCGAGGAGCGGGGAGAGCACCTTGGCGGTGATAAACTCCCAGTGGTTGCGGCGGCCTGCGAGGTTGATGGTGACGGTGCGGGTGCCGCACGTCCGGATGTCGGTGCCGTTGGCGGCAGCCAGCGCAGGGCCGCGGCCACCTCGCTGGATCTCGAGGGTGGACGCGGGGATGATGCTGCGCTGCGCGCCCGTGTCGCATAGGAAACGACGTCCGGAGGCGCTGTCCATAACATACAGCAGCGTGCCTGCTTGCCCCACGGCCATCGTGTAGGTGTGGGGGCGGTTGGAAATGTGCGGGGATGGCTGCAGCGGCGTGCCCATGCACCGAACCGGGTATGGAAGTATCAGTAGACCTGGGTCGGAGGGCTTGGGGGACATGGGGGCCTGGGGGGCCTCGTGGCCGAGCTGTGTGGCCGCGCGATAGAGGGTGGAGCGCGCGCCGACGCTGCGGAGGCCAGGTCGGGGGTGACGGCGTGGTTGGAGCTGGTGGACAGGAGCTTATCGGCTTCGTCGGCCAGGGCCTCGAGGTCCGTGAGGCTGGACGCCACGATCGCCGGGCGGATGCTGGGAGGTAGTTGGCGGATAAAGAGCGTGCGGAAGAGGGAGCCGGGCGGTTTCTCGTCGGTCAGAGCAAGCATGTGTGAGAGCAAGTCTGGCGGCGTGGAGTCACCGAGGCCCGGGAGGTCGAGGAGGTGGCAGTTGCGCACGAATTGGGAGGCTGTGAATTTTTTAATGCGCGCGGCCTTGAGATATGCGTACTTGCCTTCCTCCGGAGGGTTTTGTAGTGTTGTCCAGACTTTCGTGATTGTGGAGCTGCCCAGGGAGGCGAGGAGGTAGTCATACATCGTTGCGTCGGCGGTGATGCCGCGGAGTCGGAATTGCGATTCGGCTTGAAGGAACCAGGCGGTAGCCAGGTTCTCCCAGAACTCCGGCAGCTTCACAGAAACTGCGTTCGTATCAGCCATGGTTACGCTTAGGAGTCATCCTGAGCATCGGGGTCACCAATGTAGGAGTCTACGTACTCCTAGCAAAAAATACTGAACTCGGAGAGGTTCAACAGAAAAGGTTTAATTGTTGAGGCTGCATGCTGAACACAAAATGGAGTCAGAGTCTGCACAAAGTTTAACTCTCTTTCATCCGTGCACAGCTTCGACTGCTCCTCCCCCGCTCTGGGCTTAACTATGTTGCAGATCGAGTTTCTTAAAGGTGTGATCCTTCTTAAAGGCATGACGCCTGATTTATAGTCTACGGACCGGAAAGCGGATTGTGTCCGTTCTGTGATCGATGCGCCACACAGCAGTCTCTTCAGCGTCCCGTGGGCCGGTTCCATCAGTCGTGATGGGGCCTCTGCTGCCAGAGCACCTGTATATGGTAGAGTCCTTAGTGCGGCCCCAATAGGCCCAGCTCCACCCGATCATCACGAACGCAATGAGGATCCCTCTCATCTTTCTCCTGGTTCCTGCAACAAATCACACGATATAGCCAGGCTCCCGAGAGATTCTGGCTTAGGTGATGGCATGACCGGGTCTTTCGACCTCGATCCAAAAACAGACACACATACTGGGCAGATTTAAAACTACTTAAACTCTAATCATTTTAATATTTACACACCTTAAACTTAAACTTAACTTAACTTATGTACAGCGCCGCCCGTCCCCGGACGGCTTGCCTAATCCCTGATTGGACTGCAGCTCACCGCTCCCTGTGGCGGGGCTGCAGTGACCTGTGGCCTGGGTTCCCCGCAGCCTTTTGCTGTTAATCGGGGACTGCGTTTTGTCAAGGATTTCTCAAGTCGGCGTTTACTGGGAGCGGGGGACTCGGGCCAAGGTTTTACTGGCTGAGGCGCTCGAGTCGACCTGCGAAAAGGTACTTTGGGCGTAGCTCCCTTAGCGAGTGGACCTTCGGGTGGGACCTCAGCTCTCACAGCCCGTGGCTCTTCCATGGCTGTGGGCTTCAGCTTCCTCCCCTCAGGCTCCGCCCCTTTGGGATTCGGGCAGGCTCCCTTGGTGAGTGGACCTTCGGGTGGGACTTTAGCTCTCACAGCCCGTGGCTCTTCCACGACTGTGGGCTTCGGCTCCCTCCCCTCAGGCTCCTCCCCTTCGGGATTTGGGTCTGTGGCAGACGACTCCTCCTCACCTGCCCCTACAGGTGGAGGATCTCCGCCCCCAATTTCTACCTTCCCCACGCTTGAGTCGGGGGCGGGACCTCCGCCCTCCGACTCCACCTCCTCCAGAATCGTGTCGAGGGCGGGACCTTGTTGTTCGGGCCCCTCCTAGTCCGAGTCCCAGGCCATCGGGGAAAGCTCCCCCCAGGTGGGCGGGACAGCTTCTCCTTCCAAGCAGGCTACAACGCCAGCTTGTGTGGTCTGTGACTCATCGTGCGCCTCAGGCTGAGGATCTTTACCCTCAGACCTGGCTTCGGTTGCTGATGCTCTTGCACCCGGTTTAAACAGTTTGCACTGCTTCATGCAAAACCACTTGTTGCGTCGGGTCACCTCCACTGTGTGAGTGGCGTAGACCCGTGGATTTTCCACCAATTCCGGTCTGTCCTCCTGGTCTACGGCTCTCTCGCCAGCGCATAGGGTTAGACCCAAGAATTTTACTTCTCGCCGGCCAACCCGCGCCTTCGTAGGGTTTTCCTTAACACTCTCTATCTCCTTCACACTCGTACCCGCTCCCCAGAGACAATGATTTTTCAGGTCCACGTGGATCCCGTGGGCCACCAAGAAATCAGACCCCAGGACTCCCGTTCCACCTCCCACCTCCCACTTAATTAGTGTACATTTCCAAGTGGTGCGGAGTGGTCCTAAACGAATGGAGAGGGGAAGGGAATGTGCGCCAGCCTGTTCTTCGCCCATGAAGCCCGACAGAAGGTATGGGACCCCGGTGGACAGAGGCGAGGCAGTGGGGTTATCTGCGTGGATTATGGTGCACGATGCTCCCGTATCCAACAGATAGGTTCATTTCACCTCCTCCACTTCCATCTCCACGAGGGGTCGTCTCCATACATCATATCGCAGCGCACACAGGTAGACGGGCTGCGCCGAATCTAGTCACTTGGGCACAGCGGTCAAGGTTTCGGGAGCAACAAGACCGGTGGTGACAGCTATTTTCCCCTGCAAAATCATCAGAGACCACATTGTCTCTAAAATTGATTCAATCGCAGCGGTGAATAAGGCCGTAATCCCTGACAAATATCCACTGCCCACATCAGAGGAACTCACAGCGCAGTTCTATGGCTCCATCCTGTTCTGCAAACTGGACCTTCTGTAGGATTCGCAAAATTGGACTTTACATTAATAAGGGTCAAATGGCAGAAGAGGCCATGATTTTAAAGACTGTTTTAAAAGAAGCCCAGAAAAAGGGTCATACAAAATGGCCGCCATACCATGTGACCGGCTTATTGGGACATTTTAAAATGGTTCCTGCGAATCCTCAGACAGCTATGTGGATTCAACCCACAGTAAGTTCTGGAAGCCGTTTCTGAGAGAACGAAACCAGACCCACACATATACATATGGATCAGATGCAGATCCAGTCAAGATCGGCCTGGAGACAGAGGCCATCTAAATGTTGACCCAGACAAAAGGGGACAATTTCATATTCATGAGAACAGCACCAAGGACTAGATAACAAGATCAGCAGGACATTAAAAACAATGAAGGTCATTCCAGACCAGAGATGGGCTTTTACCGGCCATCTAAAATATTTTAAAATATAATAACTACCCCGCTGTGCTCCCAGCCCGCCAAAAGTTAAACAAAGACTAACCTGATTTTGGGCGGGAAGTGGAGGCTCCTGAAGAAAGGTATAACTGGAGGAGTTGGAGTTGTACAGAACACTGAAGGAGACACCGGAGTTGTAGTTGCGGAGACAGTTGGAGGCAGCTACACTCAGAAACGCACGACTAAGTGGCAGTGGGTGAAGAGGAGTCGCTTCGGGAGAAGATCAGAAAACTCCTCTCCACCACCGGAGGAGGAAGAAGACTAAGCCACCATCAAGAAGACCGCTCGGGCCGGCATCCCGCCCCGGGGAAAACATCGGGAGATCATCGACCATCCCCGGGCCGTTGCTGAAACGAGAGGCCATCGACCCAACTCGGGAGAAGAGGCAAAAACGAACTTACAAAACAATGGGAGCCAATGCAACACCCCTCTGACCGGGGTGGAGCCGATGATCCCCGACCCCGCCGACAGCCAGAACCAGCCGGTGTTCAGCCGCCACCGACCCCCACCTCAGGAGAGAGGTGTGGCGCAGCTCGCTGGGGCTCCACGATCCACGTGGAGACGGAACGCCTGAAAGGATCAAACGCAAACTGGTTCAAAACCTTGCACTTCCTAGTTGGATTGGTGAGCATGTTTCTGGCCCTTCACAATCAGATCTAGATAGGTTTAAGGGGGTGGATTTAAGGGTACAATTAACATGAGTTGTTGTCCCTCGATGTTCCGTGTGTTTCCTTATTTCATGATGATTTTTGGAGAGTATAAGATGCCTGTATTTGCCTTAGTTAGTATTGTGTCGTTATGATTTGTTTGTGTTTTTCCCTCCCATGTACTCTCTTATCTGCTTGCATTTGATTTATTTTTCCATATGCAATAAAATTTCATTTTGTTTCATCAAACTTGGTCTATAAGAGTTTTCTCTACATTGTAGTTCCTGCCCCAAAGTCCAGAGTATAGAATCTAAGGGGTGAGTGGGTCGAACCACTCAAGGTTTTACTGTGCAAGAGAGAGAGGCCTCTAGCGAGAGAAACCTCTGTGATCTAAAACCCCTTACAGAAAATGGCGACCGCGGCAGGACTCTGGCAGCAGGATTGCAATGTAGTAGATCCAAGTTTGAATGGTCGAAATGCAATGGATGAGAGGATAGCGGATTATGTCTTTGGCAAGGTAAATCTCACTAAACAGTGGATTTCCGATCTCTTGCTGGATGGGCGTCCGGTGGACGCAGCCATCAGGTGGAGTCAACCATGGGCTGGTGGGTGAAGGCAGTCAGGCAGCTCAGAACCTCGAAGAGTGCTGGCCATGTTTGGCGCCACGGTGAGGCGATGTGCAGAATCGCAGACCTGCCGGTGTCCAAGAGAGAAAAACCCAGGTCAGTGAAAAGATCCAGTCCCATCAGGTTAGCTCCTTGGCGTGCCACATGAAAACAAAAATCTAGCAAAACTTTTGTTCCATAGTGTACAGTGAGGTTGACTGAGCCCACTAGTTCAATTTTCGAACTACTATACCCGCAGAGGGCAGTGGAGGGCGCAGAGAGTGGCAGGGAGCTGAAAAATGTTTGAATGTGTCCACTTTCAGCAGTGAGACACTGGCACCGGTATCCAACAACAGAGGAATGCACACATCATTCACGTTAATTGTGCATGACTTGAAAGCCACTACTGGCCCAGAGCTCACGTTGTGAATTATTGTGCTTGAGGTCTGAGAGTGTTAGAGCGGCAGACATTTGCAAAGTGATTTTGTTTTCCACAATTGCGACAGGCTTGGCCGCGCGTGGGGCAATTCTGCGCTCTGGTAGCATGTGAACGAGATCCACAGTTTCCACACTGTTGCCGCGGTAGCGCGCGTTGCTGCAGTCATGCGAGCATTAGTGTCAGAGATGTCGGGGCCGAGGGCACTGTCACTGGGTGTGTGTGGCTGAGCCGTGTGTGAGAGTTCAGAGTGGAAGGGGGCGCTGGAGAAGCCGCTCACTGGATGTCTTGCTAGTTTCGCTGCACATTCGGCTGCAGACTCCACTTGAAAGGCAATGTTAACTGCCTGTGACAACAACAGATTGTCGGACTCGAGTAACAGTCTTTCACACACTCTCACATTGTTGGTGTGCTCTATTAGTTGATCACGCACCATCTCGTCTTGTAGTGCACTGAACTTGCATGAGCTAGCTAACCCCCTCAAATTAGCCACATACTGATGCACAGACTCTCCGGGAAGTTGGTAACGCTGTCTAAAAATGAATCGCCGGAGGAGGGCGCTTTGTGGGGCAGAGAAGTGTGTGCTTAACAGAGCCACAGCCACATCATATGTTTGTATTGAGTCTGCTGTCCATAATGTCCCAAGAACACGCTGGCCCTCCGCTCCCAAGCAATGGGATAACAGTGCCTTTTTCCGTGCTGCACTCACATTTTCTAGTCCGAGAGCGATGAGGTAGGTTTCAAAGGACTGTAACCAGTGAACCCATGGGTTCGGGGGCTCACCGGGTAGTGCAAGGAAGGGAGGAGGTGGTGGAAGAGAGATATCAGCCATCCTCATCGCCAAAAGTTGCGTTTGCAAGGATAACTCAATGACAGCATCTAGAAATCAACTCGTGTCGTTTTAATGCTCGATCCAACTAACTCTTACAGGCCAAGGCAATCGAGTACCTATCACCAATGTCAGAAATAATATAACGATAACAGCACTATCAAATTTCATGTGCTAGAGTAACTCTAATGCAGCACTGTAACCCAGTGTGCAGACATAACAGACAACCCTGCATTACAGGACATTCCCCAATACAGGACACTCTCTAGAGCAGGACACTCTCCAGTACCGAATGCTCTCCGGTAAAGGGCAGTCTATTGTACTGGAAACTCCCCAATACAGGACACTCTCCAGTACAGGACACTCACCAGAAAAAGGATACTCTCCAGTGCAGGACACTCTCCTGTACAGGTCAATCTCCAGTAAACACCACACCAAATTACAGGACAACCTTCAGTGCTGGACACTCTCCAGTACGTGACGCTCTCCAGGACTGGACACTCTCCAGTACAGGAAACTCCCCAGTACAGGGCACTCTCCTGTACAGGTGACTCTCCTGTACAAAACACATCCCATTACAGGTCACTCTCCAGTGCTGGACACTCTCCATTGTGGGACACCCTGCCGTGCAGGACACACACCAGGATGGGACACTCTCCAGGACGGGACAATACACTTTACAGGACACTCCCCATTACAGGATACTCTCCAGTACAGGACAGTCTCCAGTACAGGACACGCTCCAGTCCAGGACACACACCAGGGCAGGACACTCTCCAGTACAGGACACTCTCCAATATAGGACACTCTCCAGTATAGGGCACACTCCAGAACAGCACAATCTCCAGTACAGGACAGTCTCCAGTACAGGATAGTCTCCAGTAGAGGACACTGTCCAGTATAGGACACTCTCCAGTATGAGACATTCACCAGAACAGGACAATCTCCAGTGCAGGACACTCCCCAGTACAGGACACTCTCCAGTATGAGACAATCTCCAGGGCAGGACACTCTCCAGTATGAGACACTCTCCAGGACAGGACACTCTCCAGGACAGGACAGTCTCCAGGACAGGACACTCTCTTTTACAGGACACTCACCAGTCAGGGGCAATCACCAGGACAGGATACTCTGCAGTATAGGACGCCCTTTAGTAATGGACTCTGTCCAATACAGGCAACTCTACAATACAGGACACTCACCAGTATAGGACACTCTTCAGAACAGGACACTCTCCTGTACAGGTCACTCTCCTGTACAGGTCACTCTCCAGTAAAGAACACACCGCATTACAGGTCAGATTCCAGTGCGGGACACACTCGAGTGCGGGACACATACCAGGACAGGACACTGTCCAGGACAGGACACTCCCTTTTACAGGACACTCCCCATTACAAGACAATGTTCAGTCCAGGATACTCTGCATTACAGGATACTCTCCAGTACTGGACACTCTCCAGGACAGGACACAGTCCCGTACTGGACACTCTCTTATACAGGACACTCTCCAGTCAGGGGCAGTCACCAGGACAGGACTCTCTCCAGTATAGGACACCCTTTAATAAGGGACACTCCCCAGGACAGGACATTCTCCAGGACAGGGCACACTCCAGGAGAGGCACTCTCCAGGACAGGACAGGCCAGGAGAGGACACTCCATGACAGGTCTCTCTCCATTGCTTGACACAGTGCTGGACACTCTCCAGGACAGGACAATCTCCAGTACAGGACATTCTCCACGACAGGACAATCTCCAGTACAGGACACTCTCCAGTACAGGACACTCTCCAGTACAGGACACTCTCCAGTATAGGACACTCTCCAGTACAGACACTCTGCAGTGCTGGACACTCTCCACTATAGGACACCCTTAAGTAACGGACACTCCCCAGGACAGGACATTCTCCATATGAGGATGCACTCCAGGACAGGACACTGTCCAGGACAAGACCCTCCCTGAGAGGACACTCCAGACAGGTCACTCTCCACTATAGGGCAATCTCCAGTACAGGACAGTCTCCAGTACGAGACATTCTCCAGTACAGGACAATCTCTAGTATGGGACAATCTCCAGTACAGGACACTCTCCAGTACAGGACACTCTCCAGTACAGGACAATCCCCAGTACAGTACACTCTCCAGTATAGGACACTCTCCAGTATAGGACACTCTCCAGAACAGGACAATCTCCAGTACAGGACAGTCTCCAGTATAGGACACTCTCCAGTATAGGACACTCTCCAGTATAGGACACTCTCCAGAACAGGACACTCTCCAGCATGAGACATTCACCAGAACAGGACAATCTCCAGTGCAGGACACTCCCCAGTACAGGACACTCTCCAGTATGAGACAATCTCCAGGACAGGACAATCTCCAGGACAGGACACTCTGTATTAAAGGACACTCACCAGTCAGAGGCAATCACCAGGAAAGGATACTCTGCATTATAGGACACCCTTTCGTAACGGACACTGTCCAATACAGGCAACTCTACAATACAGGACACTCACCAGTACAGGACACTCTCGATTACAGGACACTCTCCAGTACAGGACAATCCCCAGTACAGGACAGTCTCCAGTATAGGACACTCTCCAGTATAGGACACTCTCCAGAACAGGACAATCTCCAGTACAGGACAGTCTCCAGTATAGGACACTCTCCAGTATAGGACACTCTCCAGTATAGGACACTCTCCAGAACAGGACACTCTCCAGCATGAGACATTCACCAGAACAGGACAATCTCCAGTGCAGGACACTCCCCAGTACAGGACACTCTCCAGTATGAGACAATCTCCAGGACAGGACAATCTCCAGGACAGGACAGTCTCCAGGACAGGACACTCTGTATTAAAGGACACTCACCAGTCAGAGGCAATCACCAGGAAAGGATACTCTGCATTATAGGACACCCTTTCGTAACGGACACTGTCCAATACAGGCAACTCTACAATACAGGACACTCACCAGTACAGGACACTCTCGATTACAGGACACTCTCCAGTACAGGACAATCCCCAGTACAGGACAGTCTCCAGTATGAGACATTCTCCAGTACAGGACAATCTCCAGTTCAGGACAGTCTCCAGTACAGGACACTCTCCAGTACAGGACAATCTCCAGTACAGGACAGTCTCCAGTATGAGACATTCTCCAGTACAGGACAATCTCTAGTGTGGGACAGTCTCCAGTACAGGACTCTCTCCAATAAAGGACACACACCAATATAGTACACTCTCCAGAACAGGAGAGTCCCCAGTACAGGTCACTCTCCAGTACAGGACACTCTATGGTACAGGACACTCTCCAGTGCAGGACTCCCTCCAGTACAGTCAGTCTCCAGTATGAGGCATTCTCCAGCACAGGACAATCTCAAGTGCAGGAAACTCCCCAGTACAGGACACTCCCCAGGACAGGACACTCTCCAGTACAGGTCACTATCCAGTGCTGGACACTCTCCAGTGCGGGACACACTCCAGTCCAGGACACACACCAGGACAGGACAATCTCCAGTACAGGACAATCTGCAGTATAGGGCAATCTCCAGTTCAGGACACTCTCCAGTACAGGACACTCTCCAGTACAGGACACTCTCCAGTACAGGACACTCTCCAGCACTGGATACTCTCCAGTACAGGACACTCTCCAGTACAGCACAGTCTCCAGTACAGGATAGTCTCCAGTACAGGACAGTCTCCAGTATGAGACATTCTCCAGTACAGGGCACTCTCCAGTACAGGAGACTCTCCAGTACAGGACATTCTCGAGTACAGGACACTCTCCAGTACAGGACATTCTCCAGTACAGGACATTCACCAGTACAGGACACTCTCCAGTACAGAACACTCTCCAGTACAGGACATTCTCCAGTAGAGGACAATCTCCAGTACAGGACAATCTCTAGTGCAGGACACTCTCCAATATAGTACACTCTCCAGAACAGGACAATCTCCAGTACAGGACAGTCTCCAGTATAGGACACGCTCCAGTATAGGACACTCTCCAGTATAGGACACTCTCCAGAACAGGACACTCTCCAGTATGAGACATTCACCAGAACAGGACAATCTCCAGTGCAGGACACTCCCCAGTACAGGACACTCTCCAGTATGAGACAATCTCCAGGACAGGACAATCTCCAGGACAGGACAGTCTCCAGGACAGGACACTCTCTATTACAGGACACTCACCAGTCAGAGGCAATCACCAGGAAAGGATACTCTGCATTATAGGACACCCTTTCGTAACGGACACTGTCCAATACAGGCAACTCTACAATACAGGACACTCACCAGTATAGGTCACTCTTTAGTACAGGTCACTCTCCTGTACAGGACAATCTCCAGTATGAGACAAACATCCTGTACAGGACAATCTCCAGTTTGAGACATTCTCCAGTACAGGACAATCTCTAGTATGGGACAATCTCCAGTGCAGGATACTCTCCAGTACAGGACACTCTCCAGTACAGGACAATCTCCAGTACAGGACAATCTCCAGTATGAGACAAACATCCTGTACAGGACAATCTCCAGTTTGAGACATTCTCCAGTACAGGACAATCTCTAGTATGGGACAATCTCCAGTGCAGGATACTCTCCAGTACAGGACACTCCCCAGGACAGGACACTCTCCAGTACAGGTCACTATCCAGTGCTGGACACTCTCCAGTGCGGGACACACTCCAGTCCAGGACACACACCAGGACAGGACAATCTCCAGTACAGGACAATCTGCAGTATAGGGCAATCTCCAGTTCAGGACACTCTCCAGTACAGGACACTCTCCAGTACAGGACACTCTCCAGTACAGGACACTCTCCAGCACTGGATACTCTCCAGTACAGGACACTCTCCAGTACAGCACAGTCTCCAGTACAGGATAGTCTCCAGTACAGGACAGTCTCCAGTATGAGACATTCTCCAGTACAGGGCACTCTCCAGTACAGGAGACTCTCCAGTACAGGACATTCTCGAGTACAGGACACTCTCCAGTACAGGACATTCTCCAGTACAGGACATTCACCAGTACAGGACACTCTCCAGTACAGAACACTCTCCAGTACAGGACATTCTCCAGTAGAGGACAATCTCCAGTACAGGACAATCTCTAGTGCAGGACACTCTCCAATATAGTACACTCTCCAGAACAGGACAATCTCCAGTACAGGACAGTCTCCAGTATAGGACACGCTCCAGTATAGGACACTCTCCAGTATAGGACACTCTCCAGAACAGGACACTCTCCAGTATGAGACATTCACCAGAACAGGACAATCTCCAGTGCAGGACACTCCCCAGTACAGGACACTCTCCAGTATGAGACAATCTCCAGGACAGGACAATCTCCAGGACAGGACAGTCTCCAGGACAGGACACTCTCTATTACAGGACACTCACCAGTCAGAGGCAATCACCAGGAAAGGATACTCTGCATTATAGGACACCCTTTCGTAACGGACACTGTCCAATACAGGCAACTCTACAATACAGGACACTCACCAGTATAGGTCACTCTTTAGTACAGGTCACTCTCCTGTACAGGACAATCTCCAGTATGAGACAAACATCCTGTACAGGACAATCTCCAGTTTGAGACATTCTCCAGTACAGGACAATCTCTAGTATGGGACAATCTCCAGTGCAGGATACTCTCCAGTACAGGACACTCTCCAGTACAGGACAATCTCCAGTACAGGACAATCTCCAGTATGAGACAAACATCCTGTACAGGACAATCTCCAGTTTGAGACATTCTCCAGTACAGGACAATCTCTAGTATGGGACAATCTCCAGTGCAGGATACTCTCCAGTACAGGACACTCCCCAGGACAGGACACTCTCCAGTACAGGTCACTATCCAGTGCTGGACACTCTCCAGTGCGGGACACACTCCAGTCCAGGACACACACCAGGACAGGACAATCTCCAGTACAGGACAATCTGCAGTATAGGGCAATCTCCAGTTCAGGACACTCTCCAGTACAGGACACTCTCCAGTACAGGACACTCTCCAGTACAGGACACTCTCCAGCACTGGATACTCTCCAGTACAGGACACTCTCCAGTACAGCACAGTCTCCAGTACAGGATAGTCTCCAGTACAGGACAGTCTCCAGTATGAGACATTCTCCAGTACAGGGCACTCTCCAGTACAGGAGACTCTCCAGTACAGGACATTCTCGAGTACAGGACACTCTCCAGTACAGGACATTCTCCAGTACAGGACATTCACCAGTACAGGACACTCTCCAGTACAGAACACTCTCCAGTACAGGACATTCTCCAGTAGAGGACAATCTCCAGTACAGGACAATCTCTAGTGCAGGACACTCTCCAATATAGTACACTCTCCAGAACAGGACAATCTCCAGTACAGGACAGTCTCCAGTATAGGACACGCTCCAGTATAGGACACTCTCCAGTATAGGACACTCTCCAGAACAGGACACTCTCCAGTATGAGACATTCACCAGAACAGGACAATCTCCAGTGCAGGACACTCCCCAGTACAGGACACTCTCCAGTATGAGACAATCTCCAGGACAGGACAATCTCCAGGACAGGACAGTCTCCAGGACAGGACACTCTCTATTACAGGACACTCACCAGTCAGAGGCAATCACCAGGAAAGGATACTCTGCATTATAGGACACCCTTTCGTAACGGACACTGTCCAATACAGGCAACTCTACAATACAGGACACTCACCAGTATAGGTCACTCTTTAGTACAGGTCACTCTCCTGTACAGGACAATCTCCAGTATGAGACAAACATCCTGTACAGGACAATCTCCAGTTTGAGACATTCTCCAGTACAGGACAATCTCTAGTATGGGACAATCTCCAGTGCAGGATACTCTCCAGTACAGGACACTCTCCAGTACAGGACACTCCCCAGTACAGGACACTCTCCAGTATGAGACAATCTCCAGGACAGGACAGTCTCCAGGATAGGACACTCTCTATTACAGGACACTCACCAGTCAGAGGCAATCACCAGGAAAGGATACTCTGCATTATAGGACACCCTTTCGTAACGGACACTGTCCAATACAGGCAACTCTACAATACAGGACACTCACCAGCATAGGTCACTCTCCAGTACATGTCACTTTCCTGTACAGGACAATCTCCAGTATGAGACATCCTCCAGTACAGGACAATCTCTAGTATGGGACAATCTCCAGTACAGGATACTCTCCAGTACAGGACACTCTCCAGTACAGGACAATCTCCAGCACAGGACAGTCTCCAGTATGAGACATTCTCCAGTACAGGACAGTCCCCAGTACAGGTCACTCTCCAGTATAGGACACTCTCCGGTACAGGACACTCTGCAGTATGAGACACTCTCCAGTACAGGACACGCTCCAGAGCAGGACTCTCTCCAGTACAGTCAGCCTCCATTATGAGGCATTCTCCAGCACAGGACAATCTCAAGTGCAGGAAAATCCCCAGTACAGGACACACCCCAGGACAGGACACTCTCCAGTACAGGAGAATCTGCAGTATAGGACAATCTCCAGTTCAGGATAGTCTCCAGTACAGGACACTCTCCAGTACTGGATACCCTCCAGTACAGGATACTCTCCAGTACAGCACAGTCTCCCGTACAGGATAGTCTCCAGTACATGACACTCTCCAGTACAGCACAGTCTCCAGTGCAGGATAGTCTCCAGTACAGGACAGTGTCCAGTATGAGACATTCTCGAGTACAGGACACTCTCCAGTACAGAACATTCTCCAGTACAGGACATTCTCCAGTACAGGACACTCTCCAGTACAGGACATTCTCCAGTAAAGGACCATCTCCAGTACAGGACAATATCCAGTACAGGACACTCTCCAGTACAGGACACTCTCCAGGACAGGACACTCTCCAGTACAGGACACTCTGCAGTATAGGACACGCTCCAGTATAGGACACTCTCCCGAACAGGACAATCTCCAGTACAGGACAGTCTCCAGTATAGGACACGCTCCAGAACAGGAAACTCTCCAGTACAGGACACTCCCCAGTACAGGACATTCTCCAGTATGAGACAATCTCCAGGACAGGACAATCTCCAGTACAGGACAGTCTCCAGGACAGGACACTCTCTATTACAGGACACTCACCAGTCAGAGGCAATCACCAGGAAAGGATACTCTGCATTATAGGACACACTTTCGTAATGGACACTGTCCAATACAGGCAACTCTACAATACAGGACACTCACCAGTATAGGTCACTCTCCAGTACAGGTCACTCTCCTGTACAGGTCACTCTCCAGTACAGAACACACCGCATTACAGGTCACTCTCCAGTGCTGGACATTCTGCAGTGCGGGACATACTCGAATGTGGGACACACACCAGGACAGGACACTCTCCAGTATAGGAGACTCTCCAGTACAGGACAATCTCCAGTACAGGACAATCTCCAGTACAGGACAATCTCCAGTACAGGACACTCTCCAGTACGGGACATTCCCCAGTACAGGACACTCTCCATTACAGGTCACTTTCCAGTATGAGACACTCTCCAGTACAGGACACTCTCCAGTATAGGTCAGTCTCCAGTACAGGACACTCTGCAGTATGAGACATTCTCCAGTGCAGGACAATCTCCAGTACAGGACAATCACCTGTGCAGGACACTCTCCAGTACGGGACATTCTCCAGTACAGGACACTCTCCAGCACAGGACAATCTCCAGTACAGAAAACTCCCCAGTACAGGACACTCCCCAATACAGGACACTCCAGGACAGGTCTCCCTGCATTATTTGACACGCTGCAGTACAGGACAATCTCCAGTACAGGACACTGTCCAGTACAGGACACTCTCCAGTAGAGGTCACTCTCCAGTACAGGACACTCTCCAGTACAGGACACTCTCCAGTATGAGACAGTCTCCAGTACAGGACAGTCTCTAGTATGGGCCAATCTCCAGTACAGGACTTTCTCCAATAAAGGACACACTGCAATATAGGACACTCTCCAGAACAGGACAGTCCCCAGTAAAGGACACTCTCCAGTACAGGTCACTCTCCAGTACAGGTCACTCTCCAGTACAGGTAACTCTCCAGTACAGGGCACTCTCCAGTATAGGACACCCTCCAGAACAGGACAATCTCCCGTACAGGACAGTCTCCAGTATAGGACACTCTCCAGTATAGCACACTCTCCAGAACAGGACACTCTCCAGCATGAGACATTCACCAGAACAGGACAATCTCCAGTGCAGGACACTCCCCAATACAGGACACTCTCCAGTATGAGACAATCTCCAGGACAGGACACGCTCCAGGACAGGACAGTCTCCAGGAGGGCACTCCCCTTTACTGGACACTCCCCATTACAGGACAAACTTCAGTCCAGGACACTCCGCATTACAGGATACTCTCCAGTACTGGACACTCTCCAGGACAGGACACACTCCAGTACTGGACACTCTCTCTAACAGGTCACTCTCCAGCCAGGGGCAATCACCAGGGCAGCACACTCTCCAGTATAGGGCACCCTTTTGCAAAGGACACTCCCTAGGACAGGACTTTCTCCAGGACAGGACACTCTCCAGGACAGGACACTCTCCAGGAAAGGACAGTCCAGGAGAGGACACTCCAGGACAAGTCTCTCACCATTACTTGCCACTCTCCAGTACAGGACAATCTCCAGTACAGGACACTCTCCAGTACAGTACACTCTCCAATACAGGACACTCTCCAGAACAGGACACTCTCCAGTATAGGTCACTCTTAAGTACAGAACACATCTCATTGCAGGACACTTTGCAGTGCTGGACACTCTCCACTATAGGACACCCTGTAGTAAAGGACACTCCCCAGGACAGGACATTCTCCAAATGAGGTTGCACTCCAGGACAGGACACTGTCCAGGACAGGACCCTCCATGAGAGGATACTCCAGGACTGCTGCACACTCCACTACAGCACAAACTCCAGTAGAGGGCACACTCCAGTAAAGGACACTCTCCAGTACAGGAACGCTCTCCAGTACAGGACACTTTCCAGTATAGAACACTCCCCAGGACAGGACACTCTCCAGGACAGTACACTCTCCAGTACAGGAACGCTCTCCAGTACAGGACACTCTCCAGTACAGGACACTCCCCAGGACAGGACACTCTCCAGGACAGGACACTCTCCAGTACAGGAATGCTCTCCAGTACAGGACACTCTCCAGTACAGGACACTCTCCAGTAAAGGACATCCTCCAGGACAGGACACTCCCCAGGACAGGACACTCTCCAGGACAGGACACTCCAGCAGTGGACACTCCAGATCAGGTCACTCTCCACTACATGACACTCTCCAGTACAGGACAATCTCCAGTACAGACAATCTCCAGTACAGGACACTCTCCAGTACAGGACACTCTCCAGTAAAGGTCATTCTCCAGGACAGGACACTCCCCAGGACAGGACACTCTCCAGGACAGGACACTCCAGCAGTGGACACTCCAGGTCAGGTCACTCTCCACTACATGACACTCTCCAGTGCAGGACAATCTCCAATACAGGACACCCTCCTTACAGGACACTCTCCAGTATAGGTCACTCTCCAGTAGAGAACACACACCATTACAGGACACTCTGCAGTGCTGGACACTCTCTACTATCGGACACCCTTTAGTAAAGGACACTCCCCAGGACAGGACATTCTCCAGACGAGTATACAATCCAGGACAGGACACTGTCCAGGACAGGACCCTCCATGAGAGGACACTCCAGGACAGGTCACTCTCCACTACAGGGCAATCTCTAGTACAGCACAATCTCCAATAGAGGACATTCTCCAGTACAGGACGCTCTCCAGTACAGGAACGCTCTCCAGTACAGGACACTCTCTAGTACAGGACACTCTCCAGTAAAGGACATTCTCCAGGACAGGACACTCTCCAGGACAGGACACTCTCCAGGACAGGACACTCCAGCAGTGGACACTCCAGCACAGGTCACTCTCCATTACATGACATTCTCCAGTACAGGACAATTTCCAGTACAGGACAATCTCCAGTACAGGACAGTCTCCAGTATGAGACATTCTCCAGTACAGGACAACCTAATGTACAGGGCAATCTCCAGTACAGGACACTGTCCAAAACAGGACACTCTCCAGTATAGGGCACGCTCCAGAACCGGACAATCTCCGGCACAGGACAGTCTCCAGTACAGTGCAGACTCCAGTAAGAGTCATTCTCCACTACAGGACAATCTCAAGTATAGAACACTCTCCAGAACAGGACACTCTCCAATACAGGACACTCTCCAGTACAGGTCACTTTCCAGTATGAGACATTCTCCAGAATAGGACACTCTCCAATATAGGACACTCTCCAGAACAGGACAGTCCCCAGTACAGGACACTCTCCAGTACAGGACACTCTCCAGTACAGGACACTCTGCAGTATGAGACATTCTCCAGTGCAGGACAATCTCCAGTGCAGGACAATCACCTGTACAGGACAATCTCCAGTACGGGACATTCTCCAGTACAAGACACTCTCCAGTATAGGTCACTCGCCAGTACAGAACACACCCCATTACAGGACACCCTGCAGTGCTGGACACTCTCCACTATAGGACACCCTGTAGTAAAGGACACTCCCCAGGACAAGACATTCTCCAGACGAGGATGCACTCTCCAGTACAGGACACTCTCCAGTACAGGTCAGTCTCAAGTATGAGGCATTCTCCTGTACAGGACAATCTCCAGTATGGGGCAATCTCCAGTACGTTACTTTCTCCAACACAGGACACTCTCCAATATAGGACACTCTCCAGAACAGGACAGTCCCCAGTACAGGACACTCTCCAGTACAGGACACTCTCCAGTACAGGAAACTCCCCAGTACAGGAAACTCCCCAGTAAAGGACACTCCCCAATACAGGACACTCCAGGACAGGTCTCTCTGCATTACTTGACACGCTCCAGTACAGGACAATCTCCAGTACAGGACACTCTCTAGTGCAGGTCACTCTCCAGTGCTGGACACTCTCCAGTGCGGGACACACACCAGGGCAGCACACTCTCCAGGACAGGACACTCCCCTTTACAGGACCCTCCCCATGACAGGACAATCTTCAGTCCAGGACACGCCGCATTAAAGGATACTCTCCAGTGCATGACACTCTCCAGGACAGGACACGCTCCAGCACATGACAGTCTCCAGGACAGGACACACTCCAGCACAGGAAATTCCCCAGTCCAGGACACGCCCCAGTACAGGACACACTCCAGTACTGGACACTCTCCAGTACAGGACACTCTTTAGTAAATGACACTCCCTAGGACAGGACATTCTCCAGGACAAGACAGCCCAGGAGATGAAACTCCAGGAGAGGTCTCTCTCCACTACTTAACACTCTCCAGTACAGGGCAATCTCCAGTACAGGACACTCTCCAGTACAGGTCACTCTCCAGTACAGGATACTCTCCAGTACAGGACACTCTCCAGTACAGGAAACTCTCCAGTACAGGACACTCTCCAGTAAAGGAAACTCTCCAGCACTGGACACCCTCCAGTACAGGACACTCTCCAGTAAAGGAAACTCTCCAATACAGGAACACTCTCCAGTACAGGACACTCTCCAGTAAAGGAAACTCTCCCGTACTGGACACTCTCCAGTACAGGACACTCTCCAGTAAAGGAAACTCTCCAGTACAGGAATACTCTCCAGTACAGAACACTCTCCAGTACAGGAAACTCTCCAGTACAGGAACACTCTCCAGTACAGGACACTCTCCAGTACATGACACTCTCCAGGACAGGACACTCTCCAGGACAGGACACTCCAGCAGTGGACACTCCAGGACAGGTCACTCTCGGCTTAAAAGCGGCAGCGAGGCGAGGCCCGACCAGAGCGGCGGACCTGGGTGTGGAGTGAGGAGCGCGGCTTAAAAGCGGCAGCGACGCGAGGCCCGACCAGAGCGGCAGGCCTGGGTGGGGAGTGAGGAGCGTGGCTTAAAAGGGGCAGCAAGGCGAGGCTTACCAATTCAGCAACAAGAGAGAGAGGTAAAAAGTAATCAAAGTGTGATGTCACCAGAAAGCAGGTAAGTGATTGGTTGGTGAGTATTTCTCTCTTTCTCCTTTTTTTTTCCAAACTTAAACTCTGTGGTTTATAGTTTCTAAACTCTGAGATGTAGCGGGGGCTGGTGGTAACCAAAAATTTAACTTAATTTAAAGGAAGTAAAGGGTAAGTCATGTCAGGACAGCTCAGCCCCATAGTTTGCTCCTCCTGCACTATGTGGGAAATCAGGGACACTTCCTGTGTCCCTGACGACCATGTGTGCGGGAAGTGTGTCCAGCTGAAGCTACTGACAGACCGCATTGCGGCACTGGAGCAGCGGATGGATAGATATTGGAGCATTCGATAGGCTGAGGAAGTCGTGGATAGCATGTTTAGGGAGGTGGTCAGACCGCAGGTAAAGGTTGCACAGTCAGAAAGGGGATGGGTGACCATCAGGCAGAATACTAGGCGCAGGCAGGTAGTGCAGGAATCCCCTGGGGTCATCCCACTCTCGAACAGTTATACCGTTTTGGATACTGTTGGGGGGGGATGGCTTAACAGGGGAAGGCAGCAGCAGCCAACCTCCTGGCACCAGGGGTGGTTCTGCTGCACAGGACGAGAGGAAAAAGAGGGGTAGAGCTATAGTGATAGGGGATTCTATTATAAGGGGAATAGATAGGTGTTTCTGCGGCAGCAAACGAGACTCCAGGATGGTGTGTTGCCTCCCTGGTGCAAGGGTCAAGGATGTCTCGGAGAAGCTGCAGAAAATTTTGGAAAGGGAGTGTGAACAGCCAGTTGTCGTGGTGCATATAGGTACCAACGATATAGGTAAAGAATGGGATGAGGTCCTAAAAGCTGAATATAGGGAGTTAGGAGGAAAATTTAAAAATAGGACCTCAAAGTGGATAGACAATGGCAAGCATTCAAAGATAGAATGGAAGAATTCCAGAACATGTTTATACCGGTTTGGCACAAAAATAAACCTAAAAAGGTGACTCAACCGTGGATAACGAGGGAAATTAGGGACAGCATAAAATCAAAAAAAAGGGCCTATCAACTGGCAAAAAAAAGCACCAGACCGGAAGATTGGGGGCAGTACAAGATACAGCAAAAGAGGACAAAGGGATTAATCAGGAAGGGGAAAATAGAATACGAAAGTAAACTTGCAGCAAACATAAAGACAGACTGCAAAAGCTTTTATCGGTATATCAGGAGGAAAAGACTGGTAAAATCCCAAGTCGGTCCCTTGCAGTCTGATTCGGGAGAACATATAATGGAGAATAAGGAAATGGCAGACCAATTAAACTCATACTTTGGTTCTGTATTCACAAAGGAGGACACGAATAACCTCCCAGGAATATCGGCAAACATAGGGACTAATGAGAGGGAGGAGCTGACAGAAATTAGTATATCTAGGGATATGGTGCTGGGTAAGTTGAGGGGACTGAAGGCCGACAAATCCCCGGGGCCTGATAAACTACATCCTAGGGTACTTAAGGAGGTGGCCCTGGAGATAGCAGATGCTCTAAGGATCATCTTCCGGAACTCCATTGACTCGGGAACAGTACCCGTGGATTGGAGGGTAGCTAATGTTACCCCAATATTTAAAAAGGGGGGTAGAGAGAAAGCAGGGAATTATAGACCAGTAAGCCTTACATCGGTTGTGGGCAGAATGCTAGAGTCCATTATTAAGGATAAAATAGCGGAGCACTTGACAAATGGGGAAAGGATCGGACAGAGTCAACATGGATTTACAAAGGGTAAATCGTGTTTGACTAATCTGCTGGAATTTTTTGAGGAAGTAACTGGTAAAATAGATGGGGGAGAGCCAGTGGATGTGGTGTACCTTGACTTCCAGAAAGCCTTCGATAAGGTTCCACACAAAAGATTATCATGCAAAATTAAGGCTCATGGGATTGGGGGCAAAGTATTAACGTGGATAGAGAACTGGCTGGCGGATAGAAAACAGAGAGTTGGAATAAACGGCTCGTTTTCGGAGTGGCAGGCAGTGACCAGCGGGGTGCCGCAAGGATCTGTCCTGGGACCCCAGCTGTTCACAATATATATAAATGATCTGGATCAGGGAATTGGATGCAATATTTCCAAATTCGCTGACGACACTAAACTAGGAGGAGGGGTGGGCTCTGATGAGGATGTCAGGAGGCTACAGTGCGATTTGGACAGGTTGGGGGAATGGGCGGATATGTGGCAGATGCACTATAATGTGGATAAATGCGAGGTTATCCACTTTGGGGGTAAAAACAGGAGGGTAGATTATTATCTAAATGGCAATAGATTGGGAGATGGGGAAGTGCAGAGGGACCTGGGTGTTCTTGTGCACCAGTCACTGAAGGAGAGCATGCAGGTGCAACAGGCGATTAAGAAGGCAAATGGTATGTTGGCCTTCATGTCAAGGGGGTTCGAGTATAGGAATAGGGATACCTTACTACAGCTGTACAAGGTGCTGGTGAGACCGCATATGGAATATTGTGTACAGTTTTGGTCGCCCCATCTGCGGAAGGATGTTCTTGCCATGGAAAGAGTGCAACGGCGATTCACCAGGCTGATACCTGGAATGGTGGGAATGACCTACGAAGAGAGATTAAATAGTTTGGGCTTGTACTCACTGGAGTTTAGAAGATTGAGAGGGGATCTCATCGAAACATATAAAATTATGGCAGGCCTGGACAGGCTGAATTCAGAGAGAATGTTTCCAATGGCCGGGGAGCACAGAACCAGGGGCCACAGTCTAAAAATAGCGGGCAAATCATTTAAAACAGAGATGAGGAAGAATTTCTTCACTCAAAGAGTGGTGAGCCTGTGGAATTCCCTGCCACAGAGGGCTGCGAAGGCTAATTCAATAAATATTTTCAAGAGAGAATTGGATATATTTCTGAAGGCTAAGGGGATTAAGGGTTACGGAGAAAAGGCGGGGACGGGGTACTGAACTGGTAAGATCAGCTATGATCTCAGACGAAGATCAGCCATGATCTCATTGAATGGCGGAGCAGGCTCGAAGGGCCGAATGGCCTACTCCTGTTCCTATCTCTATGTTTCTATGTTTCAAAGGTATTAATCTCAGGATTACTACCAGTGCCACGTGCTAGTCAGAGTAGAAATAGAAGGATACTTCAAATGAATACGTGGCTAGAGGAATGGTGCAAGGGGGAAGGATTCAAATTCCTAGGACATTGGAACCGGTTCTGGGGGAGGTGGGACCAGTACAAACCGGACGCTCTGCACCTGGGCAGGACCGGGACCGATGTCCTTGGGGGAGTGTTTGCTAGTGCTGTGGGGGAGGGTTTAAACTAAAATGGCAGGGGGTTGGGAACCTGAGCAGGGAGACAAAGGAAAGGGAAACAAGGATAGAAGCAAAAGACAGGAAGGAGAAAAACAAAGGTGGCAATCAGAGAAATCAAGGGTTTAAAACAAACATGGCCACAGTAAATAATAATTCTAAAAGGTCTAAAAGCATTAAAAAAACAAGCCTGAAGGCTTTGTGTCTTAATGCAAGGAGCATTCGTAATAAGGTGGATGAATTAGCAGCGCAAATAGAGGTAAATGAATATGATATCATTGGAATTATGGAAACATGGCTCCAGGGGGACCAAGGCTGGGAACTTAACATACAGGGGTATTCAATATTCAGGAAAGCTAGGCAAAAAGGAAAGGGAGGTGGGGTAGCATTGCTGGTTAAAGAGGGGATTAACACAATTGTAAGGAAAGATATTAGCTCTGATGATGTGGAATCTGTATGGGTAGAACTGAGAAATACCAAGGGGCAGAAAACGTTAGTGGGAGTGGTGTATAGACCCCCCAAACAGTAATGCAGAGGTTGGGGATGGCATTAAAAGGGAAATTAGAGAAGCGTGCAATAATGGCATTGCAGTCATCATGGGTGACTTTAATCTACATATAGATTGGGCTAACCAAATTAGTAACAATACTGTGGAGGAGGAATTCCTGGAGTTTATATGGGATGGTTTCCTGGAACAATATGTCGAGGAACCAACTAGGGATCAGGCCATCTTAGACTGGGTATTATGCAATGAGAAAGGATTAATTAGCAATCTTCTTGTACGAGGCCCCTTGGGTCGGAGCGATCATAATATGATAGAATTCTTCATTAAGATGGAGAGTGAAGTAGTTGACTCAGAGACTAAGGTCCTGAATTTAAATAAAGGGAACTATGATGGCATGTAACGCTAGTTGGGTAGAATTGATTGGGTAATGTCACTCAAAGGGTTGATGGTGGATAGGCAATGGCAAACATTCAAAGGTCGCATGCATGAACTACAGAATTTGTTTATCCCAGTTTGGCATAAAAATAAATCAAAATAGGTGACTCAACCGTGGCTAACAAGGGAAATTAGGGATAACATAAGATCCAACGAGAGGACATATTAATTGGCCAAAAAAAGCAGCAAACCTGAGGATTGGGAGCAGTTTAGGATTCAGCAAAGGATGACAAAGAGATTAATTAAGAGGGGGAAAATAGATTATGAAAGTAAGCTTGCAGGGAACATAAAAACTGACTGTAAAAGCTTTTATAGATATGTGAAGAGAAAAAGATTGGTGAAGTCAAGCGTAGGTCCCTTACAGTCAGAATAAGGGGAATTTATAATGGTGAACAAAGAAATGGTAGACCAATTAAATACATATTTTGGTTCTGTCTTCACAAAGGAGGGCACAAATAACCTCCCAGAGATGTCGGGGAACATAGGGACTAATGAGAGGGAGGAACTGAAAGAAATCAGTATTTGTAGGGAAATGGTGTTGGGGAAGTTGACGGGATTGAAGGCCGATAAATCCCCAGGGCCTGATAATCTACATCCTAGGGTACTTAAGGAAGTGGCCCTGGAGATAGTAGATGCATTGCTGGTCATCTTCCAGAACTCGATAGACTCTGGAACAGTACCCATGGATTGGAGGGTAGCTAATGTTACCCCACTATTCAAAAAAGATGGTAGAGAAAAAGCGGGGAATTATAGACCGGTAAGTCTGACATCGGTAGTGGGGAAAATGCTAGAGTCCATTATAGAAGATGTAACAGCAGAGCACTTGGAAAGCAGTGACAGGATCGGACAAAATCAACATGGATTTACAAAAGGTAAATCATGCTTGACTAATCTACTGGAATTTTTTGAGGATGTAACTGGTAAAATAGATAAGGGAGAACCAGTGGATGTGGTGTATTTGGACTTTCAGAAGGCTTTCGATAAGGTCCCGCTTAAGAGATTAGCATGCAAAATTAAGGCACATGGGATTGGGGGCAAGGTATTGACTTGGATAGAGAACTGGTTGGCAGACAGAAAGCAAAGAGTTGGAATAAACGGGTCTTTTTCCGAGTGGCAGGCAGTGACTAGTGGGGTACCGCAGGGATCGGTCCTTGGACCCCAGCTATTCACAATATATAGTAATGATCTAGACAAGGGAACTAGATGTAATATCTCCAAATTTGCAGATGACACAAAGCTGGGTGGGCGTGTGAGCTGTGAGGAGGATGCTGAGAAACTCCAGGATGATTTGGACAGGTTGGGCGATTGGGCAGAAACATGGCAGATGCAATATAACGTGGATAAATGTGAGGTTATCCACTCTGGTGGCAAAAACAGGAAGGCAGATTATTATCTAAATGACAATAGATTGGGGGAAGGGCAAGTGCAACGAGACCTGGATGTCTTTGTGCACCAATCGCTGAAGGTATGCATGCAGGTGCAGCAGGCGGTTAAGAAGGCAAAAGTTATGTTGGCCTTCGTAGCGAGAGGGTTTGAGTACAGGAACAAGGATGTCTTGCTGCAGTTGTACAGGGCCTTGGTGAGACCACATCTTGAGTATTGTGTGCAGTTTTTGTCGCCTTATCTGAGCAAGGATGTTCTTGCCATGGAAGGAGTTCAGCGAAGAATGACCAGGCTGATACCTGGGATGGCAGGAATGACGTATGAGGAGAGATTGGGTCGATTGGGCTTGTACTCGCTGGAGTTTCGAAGAATAAGAGGGGATCTCATTGAAACTTATAAAATTCTGACAGGACTGGACAGACTAGATGCAGGAAGGGTGTTCCCGATGGTCGGGGAGTCCAGAACCAGGGGACACAGTCTAAGGATAAAGGATAGGCCATTTAGGACAGAAATGAGGAGGAATTTCTTCACCCAGAGAGTGGTGAACCTGTGGAACTCTCTACCACAGAAGGCGGTGGAGGCCAGTTCATTAAATATATTCAAGAAGGAGTTGGATATATTTCTTAAGGCTAACGGGATCAAGGGGTATGGGGAGAAAGCAGGGACCGGGTACTGAATTTGGATCATCAGCCATGATCGCATTGAATGGCGGAGCAAGCTCGAGGGACCAAATGGCCTACTCCTGCTCCTATCTTCTATGTTTCTATGTTTCTAAGACACTCTGCTGTCAGGAGCAATTTCCAGTGCAGGACACTCTCCAGAACAGGACACTCTCCAGTACAGAACACTCTCCTGTACAGGGCACTCTCCAGTATGAGACATTCTCCTGTACAGGACATTCTCCAGTATGAGACATTATTCAGTAAAGTACAATCTAAAGTACAGGACAATCTCCAGTACAGGACACACTCCAGTAAAGGACACTCTCCAGTTCAGGACAGGCTCCAGTACAGGACTCTCTCCAATGCAGGATACTCTCCAATACAGGACACACTCCAGTAAAGGACACTCTCCAGTTCAGGGCAATCTCCAGTGCAGGACATTATCCAGTACAGGACACTCTCCAGTATGAGACATTCGCCAGTAAAGGACAGTCTCCAGTACAGGACACTCCCCAGTACAGGACACTCTCCAGTATGAGACAATCTCCAGTACATGACACTCTCCATTATAGTACACTCTCCAGTACAGCACACTCTCCTGTACAGGGCACTCTCCTGTACATGTCACTCTCCAGTACAGAACACACCCCATTACAGGTCATTCTCCAGTGCTGGACACTCTCCATTACGTGACACTCTCCAGTACGGGACACTCCCCAGTGTGGGACACTCTCCAGGACAGGACACTCTCCAGGACAGAACACTCCCCATTACAGAACACTCCCCATTACAGGGCAGTCCCCATTGCAAGGCACTCTCCAGGACAGGACATTCACTATTACAGGACTCTCTCCAGTCAGGAGCAATAACCAGGACAGGACACACTCGAGTATAGGACAACCTCCAGTAAAGGACACTCTCCAGAACAGGACACTCTCCAGAACAGGTCACTCTCCAGGACAGGACATTCTTCAGGACAGGACACTCCAGGAGAGGTCACTCCAGGACAGGACAGTCACAATTACATGACACTCTGCAGTATAGGACACTCTCCAGTAGAGTTCAATATCCAGTACAGGACACTCTCCAGTACAATACAGTCTCCAGTACATGACAGTCTCCAGTACAGGACAGTCTCCAGTATGAGACATTCTCCTGTACAGGACAATCTAAAGGACAGGACACTCTCCAGTATAGGACACTCACCAGAACAGGACAATCTCCAGTACAGGACAGTCTCCAGTACAGGGCAGTCTCCAGTATGAGACATTCTCCAGTACAGCACAATATCCAGTATGGGACAATCTGCAGTACAGGGCACTCTCCAATACATGACACTCTCCAATATAGGACACTCTCTAGTACGGGACAGCCTCCAGTGTGGGACATTATCCAGTATGGGACATACTCCAGTACGGGAAACCCTCCAGTACGGGACACTCTCCATTACAAGGCACTATCCAGAACAGGACACTCTCCAGGACAGGTCACTCTTCAGGACAGGACACTCCAGGAGAGGTCACTCCAGGACAGGACAGTCACAATTACATGACACTCTGCAGTGTAGGACACTCTCCAGTACAGGACACTCTCCAGTACAGGATAGTCTCCAGTAAAGAACACCCTCCTGTATGAGACATTCTCCAATACTGGACACTCTCCAGTACTAGACACTCTCCAGTACTGGACACTCTCCAGGACTGGACATTCTCCAGGACAGGACAGTCTCCAGGACAGGACACTCTCCAGGACAGGACACTCTCTATTACAGGCCACTCTGCAGTCAGGGGCAATCACCAGGACAGGACACTCTCCAGAACAATACGTTCTCTAGTACAGGACACTCACCATTATGGGACACTCTCCAGTACAGGACATTGTCCAGTACAGGACACTCTCCAATACAGGATATTCTCCAGTACAGGACATTCTCCAGTGAAGGACACTCTCCAGTACAGGACATTCTCCAATACAGGACATTCTCCAGTACAGGACACTCCCCAGTACAGGACACTCTCCAGTACAGGACATTCTCCAGAACAGGACACGCTCCAGTACAGGACAGTCACCAGTACAGGGCACTCTCCAGTATGAGGCACTCTGCAGGATAGGACACTCTGCAGGACAGGGCACTCTGCTGGACTGGACACACTCCAGTATGGGACACTCTGCAGTAAGGGACAATTTCCAGGACAGGACCCTCTCCAGGACAGGACCCTCTCCAGTACAGGACACTCTCCAGTACTGGACACTCTCCAGTATGGGACTCTCTCTAGTACGGGCCACTCTCCAGTATGGGACACACTCCAGTACGGGACACTCTCCAGTCCGGGACACTCTCCAGTATGGGACACTCTCCATTTCGGGACACTCTCCAGTACGGCACACTCACCAGGACAGTACACTCTCCAGGACAGGACACTCTCCAGGACAGGGCACTCTCCATTACAGGACGCTCTCCAATATGGGACAATCTCCAGTACAGGACATTCTCCAGTACAGGACACTCTCCAGTAATTCCTGAGTGCGAACAGCAGCGACTGCAACCTGCCGCTGCCTCTTCACTTCATTGGCTTAACAGCATTTCCAGTTGCACTTTCCTCCTCTCATCTCAATTAAACCCCAACAGTCCAAGATCTCTCCTTCACTGCTCTTCCACATTCTGCTATCTGCGTACCTGGCAGCACTGCCTCTCTCTCTCTCTCTCTCTACCCCTCTCTCTCTATCCTCTCTCTCACTCTTTCTCTATTTTTGACTTTCTGCATCTCTCTGTATACGTAACTTACTCTCTGCCTCCCGCTCTTTCTTTTTTGCTCTGTTCGTCTTTCTGTTTCACTGTTTCACTGTCTTTGTCCGTCCCTCAATACCTGTTCAGTGTAGAGGGAGCTTTACTCTGTATCTAACCCGTGCTGTACCTGCCCTGGGAGTGTTTGATGGGACAGTGTAGAGGGAGCTTTACTCTGTATCTAACCCGTGCTGTACCTGCCCTGGGAGTGTTTGATGGGACAGTGTAGACGGAGCTTTACTCTGTATCTAACCCGTGCTGTACCTGCCCAGGGAGTGTTTGATGGGACAGTGTTGAGGGAGCGTTACTCTGTATCTAACCCGTGCTGTACCTGCCCTGGGAGTGTTTGATGGGACAGTGTAGAGGGAGCTTTACTCTGTATCTAGCCCGTGCTGTACCTGCCCTGGGAATGTTTGATGGGACTGTGTAGAGGGAGCTTTACTCTGTATCTAACCCGTGCTGTACCTGCCCTGGGATAGTTTGATGGGACAGTGTAGAGGGAGCTTTACTCTGTATCTAACCCATGCTGTACCTGCCCTGGGAGTGTTTGATGGGAAAGTGTAGAGGGATCTTTACTCTGTATCTAACCCATGCTGTACCTGCCCTGGGAGTGTTTGATGGGACAGTGTAGAGGGAGATTTACTCTGTATCTAACCCATGCTGTACCTGCCCTGGGAGTGTTTGATGGGACAGTGTAGAGGGAGCTTTACTCTGTATCTAACCCATGCTGTACCTGCCCTGGGAATGTTTGATGGGAAAGTGTAGAGGGAGCTTTACTCTGTATCTAACCCATTCTGTCCTTACCCTGGGAGTAGAAGGCTGGTCAATGAAATTGATGCTCATGGAATAGGTGGGTCAGTGGCAGCTTGGATAAGAAATTGGCTTAAGGACAGAAAACAGCAAGTTGTGGTAAATGGCTGTTTTTCAGACTGGAGGATGGTAGACAGTGGTGTTCCCCAAGGGTCAGTGCTGGGGCCACTGCTTTTTTTGATATATATAAATGACCTGGATATTGGGATACATTGTAGAATTTCTAAATTTGCCAATGACATCAAACTTGGGGGTGTGGCGAACAGTGAGGATGATAACAATCAGGATTATTGCGTCCAGTTCTGGTCACCACACTTTAGGAAGGATGTGAAGGGCCTTGAGAGGATGTAGAGGAGATTTACCAGAATGGTTCCGGGGATGGGGGACCTTAGCTACAAGGACAGATTGGAGAAACTGGAATAAAAACAGAAAATGCTGGAAATACTCAGCAGGTCAGGCAGCACCTGTGGAGGGAGAAACAGAGTTAACATTTCAAGCCGATGACCCTTCATCGGAACTGGATAAAGCTGGAGATGGAACAAGTTTTTAAGCAAATGCAGGGGCAGGGAAAGTGGAGAGGGAAGGAAAGAACAAAAGGGAAGGTCTGTGATAGGATGGAAGGCAGGAGAGATTAAGAGACATTAAGAGAGATTAAGAGATGCTGCAAAGCAAAAGGAGATAGTCATGGGACAAGTTAAGAAACAAAAGATGGCTCTAGATGAAGTGTAAATGGCACTGGCAGAATGAAAGACAGCTATGTAAGGGGTTTTAGATCACAGAGGTTTCTCTCTCTAGAGGCCTCTCTCTCTTGCACAGTAAAACCTTGAGTGGTTCGACCCACTCGCCCCTTAGGTTCTAGGCACTGGACTTTGATGCAGGAACTACAATGTAGAGAATACTCGGTCGGCCAGGTTTAATGGAAATGAAATGAAATTTTATTGCATAGAGAAAAACAAATCAAATGCAAGTCAATAAAAGGTACATGGGAGGGAAAAACAAATTCATAATACATTACTAACTGAGATAGATACAGGCATAATTTACTTTACAAAATCATCATGAAATGGGGAAACACACAGAACATCGAGGGACAACAACTCATTGTTAAAATTACCCCTTAGATGCCCACCCCCTAAGCCTATCTAGATCAGATTCCGAGGGGTCAGAAACATGCTCACCAATCCAGTTGGAAAGTATAGAGTTTTGAAACAGGTCTGCATTTTGATCCTTTCAGGCGTCCTGTCTCCACGTGGTCAACGCTGCAGGAGGTGAAGGTCACAGACAGGCTGAACACTGGCAGGCCTGGACGTCGGCGGGGATGGAGACCACCTATTTGACGATGGTTAAAGAGGTCTCTTCGCAGAGCCTAGCTGGTTACCATTTTCAGCTAGATTTCTTCTGAAGGGCTGCTGTCCTTTGTCTTGTCAACAGCCCGGGGTTTGTCGATGATCTCCCGATGGTTACCCCGGGGCGGGACGCAGACTCGAATCACCTTCTTGGTCTCCGGATCGATGTTCCTCCACGGCTCTTAAAAGAACAAGCTGGCTACCAAAAGCTGCAAAAGTTCCAAGCTCAACAAAGCTGCAAAAGCAAAAGCTACCGATGGCTACTCCGGGACGCCAGTTATACTTCTCAAAGAAGACTTTATCTCCAGCCAAATCAAGGTTAGTCTTTGTTTAACTTTTGGTGGGCTTGTAGCACAGCGGGGTAGTTATTATATTTAAACTGCTTTCGGGATGGCCGGTGATGGCCATCTCTGGTCTGGAATGACCTTGTATTGTTTTGAATCTCTTCTTGATGTCTTTAATGGGTCTTTGATGCTCCCCTTATGAATATAAAACTGTTTCCCTTTGTCTGGGTAAACATTTAGATGGCCTCTATCTACAGGCCGATCTGACTAGATCTGCATCCAATCCATATGTATGTGGTTCTGTCTGGATTCATTTTCTCCGAAACGGCCTTCCAGAACTTACTGTGGGCTGAATCCACAAAGGCTGTCTGGGGACTGCAGGAACCATTTTAAAGTGTCCCAAAAAGCTAGTCACGGGGTCTGGTGGCCATTTTGTGTGTCCCTTTTCTGGGCTTCTTTTAAAACAGTCTTTAAAAGTAAAGGCCTCTTCTGCCAAAGGACCCTTATCTGACAATATTAATTTTGCGAATCCTACAGTCCCCCCTGATGATACTATAACTTGCTTGAAGTATCATAATTGTGGGTGAGCAAAATTTCCTGACTCTCCACAATCAAACATCCCCTGTATTTACCTTTCTATGACCCCACGACACATGCATTTCCTGTTTCAGAAAAACCTACAGTGTACATTAAGCATCTATAGATGGCAATACATTGGATTTGAAATCTGACACACTCATTTCCAGGCATGGAGGGGGGCCTAATACCCCTACACCACCTGGTTCATACACATTATCTTTTATTAACAACAACTCACTTAATGAACTTCAATAATAAAAATAAAGTACACACGACTGTCTGTGTGGAGTTTGCACATTCTCCCCGTGTTTGCGTGGGTTTCCTCCGGGTGCTCCGGTTTCCTCCCACAGTCCAAAGATGTGCAGGTTAGGTTGATTGGCTATGATAAATTGACCCTTAGTGTTAGGGGGATTAAATACGTGGGGTTACAGGATAGGATGGGATATGTGTTGGTGTAGGGGTTACGGGGATCGGGTGGGATATGTGTCGGTGCAGGCTCGATGGGCCGAAATGGCCTCTATCTGCACTGTGGGGTTTCTGTGATTTCTGTGATTTCTGTGAAAAATTGCGCATGAACAAACATCAAACATAGAGGAGGGAGGGAAACTTTAACTTTATACATAGCAGCGAAAGTCTAAACGGGTGTCTCCTTGTCTACCCGCACATAATGCTCCCTCCATTCTTCTCTGTTCTCATACTTCTGCGAATGTCTGACCTTTTTACAGTGTACAAAGAGTAAATAGATCACAATAAAAACCTGACATACTACAAGGATGTGGGAGGCTATCCTAATCCAAGAAGGGGCTTCTATATTAGTGAACAGATCCCACCATGGTGGGGTTACTATATCTAATATGTCTGCCCCTATTTCTAACGTCTTCTGCTCCAGCGTGTAAAAATGTTTCTGTGAAACAACAACGGCTTTTAATATCTTGGTGAGGTGTTCAGGGAGAGGGGGAATGATATATCCAATATGTGCAACGAATCATTGCAGATCGGTGAACTTCTCTTTAACAGTGATGTGAACAGTGGAAGGTTCAGGAATGGGGACAATTCGCTCTTGGGCCACTTGAATTTCTGCCTTGGGTTTGAAGCAGAAACTGCTGTCACTGACCAGACACCAGCCGTACTGTCCATGTTGGTAGTGGGGCGCTGCAGTGGTGACACAGTATGTCCCACCTCCTATATATGCCACCTGCGGGGGCACATGGCCTTGTGCCATTGCCTCCATGGTGCAATTTATAGGCTTCGCGCCAGCAGTTCTGAACCCGCACTGTGGTTTCGAATAGGCATTCAAGTGCTGGGGACACAGGATGATGTGTGCTCCCCGGCTCCGGCACCCCGAGAGGTCGGTACCCGTCATTGCATGCTCCCATCGAATGACGTACGGTGGGACCGTGGTGTAGCGAATGTGTGCACCCCCTTGAATGACTCCAATGTTCTCCACCCTGTATACCGGGGCGGGCTTAGCTGTCTTTCCCAACACCGGCATTCTTACCACTATACCCATAATGGTGTGATTAGACCGCCCACAGTCCACTGGGACTGGGTAGGCCTCTGAAGCTAGTCTGAGCTGGCACGGACTCAATGCATTCTCAAAAGGGTGGAGGGCTGCGAGGTGCTTGTTGCTGATCCAGGAGGGGACCAAACCTTGTATTAAATCCTCCAGATTACTGCGGCCCTCGCCTAGTAACCACGCCCCATACAGCACGCACGCCTTGTTTTGCGCAGCCTGATCTGACGCATTCCGATCCTCCCTAATGAGAGCATTTACCGTTTTAGCGTGCTTCTCCAGCTCAGCAATGATTTCTTTTAAGTGTAGTACCATGGCTTGGTCCTCATGTAACTCAGAACCCACTACCTTATCCTCGTCCATCAGTATCTTTCTTAACTGTGTTTTTAAACCATTGATCTGGGTCTGCAGCTCCACGCCTTCCAGAGTGTTGATGATGGAAGTCCCTGTGTTAAAAGCTGTAAAAATATAATTTACTGTACCCCTTCTTTGTCTCCCTACCCTGTCCAAAACCTCATGTGGTGTGGTGTACATTCCGGCTCTGTCGACATCGGCAAAGTCGAATTCATAAAACTGCCTGAACATGTTTGTTAGCAGGACCTGGTACAATTGCTCCGTTTCCTTGGGGCACCACTCTGGCAATCGCACCTCGGTGAGGTTTAAAATCACCGAGGCCACCGCGTAGTGCACCCCTTGTTACAGCACCTGACCTGTGGGTACTAATACCAATCCATTCCCGGGTCCCTTGGTAGTGGTGGGGCACCCTTCCTTGCGGACTTTGGCTACCGGAATCGTGGGCAGGGGCTTGCGGGGGCGGGTGATGAGCTCAGTGGCGTTTACTGGGATCTGAGAGTATGGGACTCCGCACGCCCGTGTGCTGACGTCCCACCTCATTCCTTTCCCAGCATCCTGCCACTGCCTTTGGAAAAAGATGGAGACGCCTGTGGGGCAGGCGCGTTCTGAACCCCACATACAGATGTAAATCCCCTCATCTGGTTCCCACCATTTGTCCCAACAGACATTCAATCCCCCCTGAGTCCCCGTAATAGTCCAATGGGTATTGTTACCCAGTCTTTCCCACTCGACCGTGGAGTTCTTCATGGTTTTGCTCAACTTGCGCAACCACCACCATCGGTTCAAAGGAACATGTCCCGTATAGTTCAAGCAAATCCTTTTCCCGACGGTAATGCTGACTCTGGGTGCGATGATCCTCACTCGGGGACACATTAGCGAAGTCTCTCTGTACTTAAAACCGAACTGGCTGGACTATTCCGTACAGTTTGACCCCAGCCATCCTGGCCACCTACCTTCGTGGAAATAGGTGGCTGTCTCCTCAACGTCACGCGCGCCCGACCCATCTGTCGCGATGGTGGCTGTGTCTCCAGAGCACCCGTAAATCGTGGAGTCCTTGGTGCGGCCCCGATAGGCCCCGCTACACCCGATCACCGCGAACGCGACGAGAATTCCTGTCATTATCTCTTTGGTTCCTGTAACAAATTAAACGATACAGCCAGGCTCCCGAGAGATTCTGGCCTAGGTGAAGGCATGATCGGGTCTTTCGACCTCGATCCCAAACAACACACATGCTGGGCAGATTCCAAAACTACTTAGAACACTAATCACTTTAATATTTACACGCCTTAAACTTAATTAAACTTAAACTTAACTTATGTACAGCGCCGCCCGTCCCCGGGTGGCTTACCTAATCCTTTGTTGGACTGCAGCTCGCCGCTCCTTGTGGCGGGGCTGCACTGACCTGTGGCTTGGGTCCCCCGCAGCCTTTTGCTGTCAATTGGGGACTGTGTTTTGCCAGGGATTTCCCAAGTCGGCGTTTACTGAAATCGGGGGAATCGGGCCAAGGTTTTACCGGCTGAGGCATTCGAGGCGACCTGCGAAGAGGTACTTTGGGCGTGGCTCCCTTACTGAGTGGACCTTCGGTTGGGACTTTAGCCCTCACAGCCCATGGCACCTCCACGGCTGTCGGCTTCGGCTCCCTTCCCTCAGGCTCCGCCCCTTTGGGATTTGGGTCTGTGGCAGATGACTCCTCCTCACCTGTCCCTACAGGTGGAGGATCTCCGCCCCCAATTTCTACCTCCCCTAAGCTTGAGTCGAGGGCGGGATCTCCGTCCTCCGACTCCACCTCCTCCAGAATCGTGTCAAGGGCGGGGCCTAGCTGTTCGGGCTCCCCCCCGATGGCGGTCGGATCAGGAGGAGGGCCTTGGTCTTCAGGCTCCGCCTTGTCCGAGTCCCAGGCCATTGCGGAAACCTCCTAGGTGGGCGGGACAGCTTCTCCCTCCAAGCAGGCTGCGGTTCCAGTCTGCGTGGTCTGTGACTTGTTGCACGCCTCAGGCTGAGGATTTTTACTCTCAGACCCGGCTCCAGTTGCTGATTCTTCTGCACCCGGCTTAAATAGTTTGCACTGATTGATGTGAAACCATTTAGTGCGCCGGGGCAACTTCACTGCGTAAACCATGGGGCTGGATTTGTCTACAATACTGTAGGGCCCCATGTACAGTGGTTCTAAACTCCCCACTCGGGCATAGTTTCTCACCATGACCTGATCTCCAATTTCCCACTCCTGTCGAATTGTTAACCCCTCGCTTCTGTGAGGAGGATCTACCCCTATCTCGGGGTATCAGGGTTCGCTGCTTTAGGAGACTCAACACGCCGGTCAGTCTATTGTCACTTTCTCAGTAATACACAAAGTCAGAAACTGTAAAATAAGTAAAGTTTTATTCCGGTAACCGGTACTGGACTTCACTCTGAGAAACCCCTTGTGTTTGCACACAAGAAAGTCTCCTCTAGGGTGCGCCCTTAGACTCACGGGGCTACAATATTTATACATTTTCATAAACTTGCAAGTCAGCATGAGAATACAGAAAACTAGGCGATCACACGCTACACAAGTCATTTGTTTCTTTTTACAGAGTTCTGTTTAAAATTCACTTAGCTTTCAACAAAATTCGGCCCTGAGACTGTCTCTACTCTGTTCTATAAACATTCTGTTTCGTCCTTTCTTATCTATGTGTATTGCATTCCCACAGTCCTGTATCAGCTTTTTACATTTAAACTGTTAGATCCGTGGTTCAGTGGATAAAGAATTACACGGATGCTGTACGTAAACAAACAACAGGTCTTTACTGGAGGAGGGTCATCTCTAGACTGGAGTACAGAGGCATGCGCACAGCTTATATACCGGTGTGGTTACTGCCGGTACTACAGTATACAGGAGCTGTAAAAAGTAGTTCTGACTTAAAGCACATACATTACAATTCCTCCCTTTTTAGATTAATAATACCCCCTCAATATTCAAATAACAATTACATTTTTACATGTACATTCAAGAACAAATAATCCATTTATAGATTCAGTCTTTGGGGCGGCTTCCTGACCCTTTCAGGATAGTGCCTTTCCGGAGGTTCTTGTTCTTGGTGCAGAGGCGATTCTGACCCCTTTTCATCGGGTAGTTCATCGGGTTCCACTGCTACTGGGTCTGAAGTAGATGCTACCGGTATGCCGGGTTCATCCCCAGGTACTCGAGACATGGGGTTGACGCCTTCCTGTGACGCTAAGATCTGATCGACGTGGCATCTCACAATGTTCTCCCCGACATCCACTGTGTACATTAATGGCCCCTGCCTTGTACATATCGTTCCGGGTTGCCACTTCTCTGTTCGATAGTCCCGGGCCAAGATTGGTTGCCCTACATTGAAGCTCCTTGTCGGCTTCTCGTTGATGTGCTGAAATTGTTTGTCCTCAACATTTCTTCGCACATTTGGCCTGAGCAAGTCCAGACGAGATCTTAGCCTTCGGTTAAAGAACATCATGGCCGGGGTCTGGTTGGTAACTGCATGTGTCGCGTTTCGGTAGGCTAATAAGAAATTGTCCATCTTATGCTGTAGTGGAATTTCCTCATCGCACATGGCCTTTATCGCCTTCTTAAAGGTTTGTACGAACCTCTCAGCCAATCCATTGGTGGCTGGATGATACGGGGCGGGTGTGTAATGCCTTACCCCATTCCTTTTCATGAATTTTTGGAACTCGTCGGACACAAACTCTGGTCCATTATCAGAGCAGATCTGCTCTGGCATACCGTTTCTGGCAAATATGATCCGTAGGACTGCAATTGTTTTCTCTGTAGTGGTTGAAGACATCTTTATCACCTCAGGCCGCTTTGAATGAGCATCCACTGCTATTAAGAACATTGAGTCCATGAATGGACCAGCGAAATCAATGTGCACCTGTTGCCATGGAGAGGAGGGCCACTCCCATGGGTGTAGAGGGGCATGTGCTGGTGCATTTTGGACCTTCTGACATCCTAAGCAGCTCTTAGTTAGGTCTTCGATTTGTTGATCGATTCCCGGCCACCACACATAAGCCCTAGCGAGGCTTTTCATTTTCACTCCCCCCAGATGACCTTCATGTAGCTCCTTTAGCACTCTCTCCCTTAACTTGGGTGGAATCACCACTCTGGATCCACACATCACTGTCCCCTGGCATACTGACAGCTGTTCTCTTCTGGATGAGAATGCTGGCAACAGTGAGTCGACATGTGTTGGCCATCCCCTCACCGTCAATTCATATACCCGTGACAGCGTCGGATCATTGCGGGTCTCCTTCTCTATATCCGCCTTTGTTACTGGCAATCGTTCAATTATCGACGAATAAAATATCTCGATAGGGTCCAGTGCTGGTGCTTCCTCCACCGTAGGCAGTGGCAGGCGCGATAGCCCATCAGCGTTCCCATGCTGTTTCGTGCCTTTATATTCTATTTCCTATTGATTCGCCCCTAGAAACAGGGACCATCTTTGTAACCGCTGTGCAGTCATTACTGGCACGCCCTTCTTAGGGTTAAAGATGGAGACAAGTGGTTGGTGGTCAGTCAGCAAGGTGAACTTCTGCCCATG
The DNA here is from genome assembly GCF_052327205.1 of Somniosus microcephalus. Lineage (NCBI taxonomy): Eukaryota > Metazoa > Chordata > Chondrichthyes > Squaliformes > Somniosidae > Somniosus > Somniosus microcephalus. The sequence goes on along the minus strand of NC_141006.1, from coordinate 12,123,884 downwards.
CAGATAATGGTTGAATTTTTTTACTCCCCATACTAGGCTGAGGGCCTCCCTGTCAATCTGGGCGTAGTTGCGCTCGGCTGAGGTTAGTGACCGAGATGCAAAGGCCACTGGCCTCTCCAACCTGTCTGGGAATTTGTGCGACAGCACCGCTCCAATGCCGTAGGGTGATGCATCACATGCCAAACGAATTGGTAGTGCTGGGTTGAAATGGGCCAACACCTCTTTTGATGTGATCAATTCTTTACACTTCTGGAAAGCTCATCTACGTTCGTCATCCCACTCCCATGGTACCCTTGTTTGCAGTAGGGTGTTCAGCGGGTGTAGTACCGTAGACAAATTTGGTAAGAACTTGTGGTAATAGTTTACCAGCCTGAGGAACGACCTCAGTTGTGACACATTTTCCGGTGCTGGAGCCTTGACTACTGCCTCAATCTTGTCAGGGGACTTATGTAACCCCTCTTCATTGATGACGTGGCCGCAATACGAGATCTGTTTCTGGAAAAACTCGCACTTGTGGCGATTAGCTCGTAGCCCATATTCTTTTAATCTGGCGAGCACCTTCTCCAAGTTAGCGAGGTGATCACCGTCATTTTCGCCTGTGTCCAAGATGTCGTCCAAATAACACTGGGTCCCTGGAATCCCTTGCAGGACCTGATCCATCGCCCTTTGCCAGATAGCCGGAGCCGAGGCTACTCCAAACACCAGCCGGTTGTATTGATAGAAACCTTTATGTGTGTTGATTGTAAGGTAATGTTTCGAAGCTTCTTCTACCTCCATTTGCAAGTACGCCTGGGCTAGATCAATTTTGGTGAAGCGTTTACCACCAGATAGCGAGGCAAAAATATCCTCAATTCGTGGAAGCGGATATTGCACCGTGTGAAGGATTGGGTTCACTGTCACCTTAAAATCCCCACAGATGCGGACCTTCTTTGGTTCCCCAGGTGTATTACTCAACGACCTCTTCATTACAGGGATGATGGGTGTAGCCCACTCACCCCAGTCCACTTTGGACAGTACTCCTGAATGTTCCAACCCTTCCAGCTCTGCTTCAACCGCTAGTCTGATCGCATAAGGCACTGGTCTGGCCTTCAAAAACTTTGGGCTTGCATTATCCTCTATTTTAATTGTTCCTGTTATTCCTTTTAGTGTTCCTAGTCCCTCCTGGAACACTTCTTTCGCGTCAGTTAGCATTTTTGACAGTCGTTCAGGTGTGATGTCGTCATCCTTTTTGGCCCCCACCTTCAGTGCCTGTATGGAATGCCAATCTAAATGTATCTTCCGGATCCACTCACGTCCTAGCAGTGGTGGTCTTCCATTTGGCAAGACATATATATCCATTTTAGGTATTTCCTGACCTTTATATGTCAGTTTCACCCTTATTTTTCCTTTGGGGTAGACTTTTTGCCCCGTATACATCTTCAAGACAATCTCTGTAGTTTTCAAGGGTATGTGTGAAAATAGCCGCTTGTAGTCTCTTTGATTTATGACTGTTAGAGCTGACCCTGTGTCCAATTCCATTTCCACTTGGACTCCGTCTATCTTGAGTGTAACCCAGATAGTCTGGTGATCTTCCATTTCGGTTACATTATGTAGTTTCAGACAACCCAGCTCCTTGCTTCCGGAGTCTGTGTCACTTTTCTGTTCGTCTGAACCACTGTCCATCACCTGGTGTACCTTTTTGTACTTCTCCTGTGGAGATTTCTTACTGTTGGTTTTCTTCCCAGGCCTGCAGACTCTTGTTGTGTGTCCTGCTTTCCCACACTGTCTGCACACTTGGTCCTTGAACCAACAATCTTTCTGGTCATGTGTTGTTCTGCCGCAGCGATAGCACTTCCCTGTTCCATAGGTCATTTCGTTGGTGCCGTATTCTTGCGGTCTCCGTTGTATCTCTGCAGCGCCTCTTGCGGCTGCTTCGTGTGATACTGCCATATTGATAGCTTTGTCCAGCGTAAGGTCCTTTTCTGATAGAAGCCATTTCTGGGTTCCTTCACTTTGTAGCCCACACACAAACTTGTCCCTTAACGTGTCTGCTCGTACCGCTCCAAAATGGCAGTATTTCGATAGCTTGCGCAGTTCCGTTAGGTACTCAGCATTGCTTTCGTCTTTGTGTTGGTTCCTTTTATGGAACTTAACTCGTTCTGCTATCAGCAGCGGTGTGGGGCTTAACTGGTCCTGTAGGATTTCTACTATGCGTCCAAAATCCTTGCTTACCGGCTTCTCTGGGGTTATTAGATTTTGCAGTAACCCATAAGTTTTTGCACCCATGGAATTTAACAGAACCAGTGCTTTATTAGCATCTGGCACTTCATTCACCCTGCAGTACACCTCAAAACGTTCCACATATGTCGCCCAATCTTCGACTTCATTGTCGAATGTAGAGATACTGCCACTCTTCGGCATCCTTGGTTGTGCGTTAACTATCCCCAATGGCACCTCCCGCGCTTCCCCTTCTTCTCCGCTGGCACAAAATGGCATCTCCCGCACTTTCCTTCCTTCCCGCGCTCGCCCGTCTTCTCCGCTGCGGCTTCGCAAAATGGCGTCTCCCGCACTCTTCCTTCTTCTCCGCGGCTCAATTGCACCTCCCGCGCTCTCCCTGCTTCTCCGCGGCTCAATGGCACCTCCCGCGCTCTCCCTGCTTCTCCGCGGCTCAATGGCGTCTCCCCTTGCTTCGCCTCGCGGACCCTGATCAGCCCGTGATCCCTGGCTGTGCTCTGCGCGTTCTTCTCTTGATATTTGTCGACGCCGCTCAGTCTAGAACCCGGCTGTTTCTTACCCTCTCTCTCTCCGGTTTGCAGTATTTTTCCTCGACGCCGCTCGGTGATCAATCCCCGGCTGCGCCCTGCTCTCTTCACCCTCTTTCTTACCCCGTCGACGCTGCCCGGCTCTCTCTCTCTGCCGTCGGTCGGTTCCAGCCGCTGCTGCTCGGGAAGGGTCTGCTCTGGACCTGTCGTCGGTCTCTTACTGCTCGTTGTGGCTGGGGAACCAAGCCCGGCTCTCCACAGCCTCCCCAGCGAAGTTGGATCTCTGCCTGACTACTGGGCGGTTGCTCGCGGTCGACGCCTGTGTTCCTGGACTCGACTATTTTTTTGTTTTTTTTTGTTTGTTTAATGTTGCAGGTAGATTCGCATCAACACTCGTCGCCACTGTTAGATCCGTGAATCAGTGGATAAAAAATTACACGGATGCTGTACATTAACAAACAACAGGTCTTTACTGGAGGAGGGTCATCTCTAGACTGGAGTACAGAGGCATGCGCATAGCTTATATACCGGTGTGGTTACTGCCGGTACTACAGTATACAGGAGCTGTAAAAAGTAGTTCTGACTTAAAGCACATACACTACCTAAACCATTCACTGTATGTCAAGTAGTCCATCATGCTTTGCGAATCATTGGTAAGGCAGTATGGGATTAATCCAGCTTAACATTCCCTCCTTTTATCATTACATGATAACCGCGACCTTTTCTCTACATACTGCACAGGACGCCAACTATTCCATATATATATATGTTACATAGTTGAAGATTATTCTGCCCCGCCTGGGGTCTCCTCTCCATTGCATTGGATCTTCTCTTTCGGTGTGCTCCATCAATTCTGCCCCGCCTGGTGTATCCTCTGTTTCTTCTATCTTTCCTGATGTTACCCCGCCTGGGGTTTCCTTTCTCGCTGTTGAGGTTATGTCCATTATGACATGAGCGGTGATGACAACTTGCAGTGTGAAGCGTGAATCCATTTTGTCTTTCCTTCGACCTTCACTGCGGTATGCGTGGTTAACAGTACTTTATAGGGTCCCTTCCACCTGGGTTCTAGTCCTTTTCGGTAGAAATTCTTTACGAAAACATAATCACCCGGTTTGAGTCGATGACAGGCATCCTCTGGTGTTGGTTTAGTAACAGCTGTCACCTGTTGATGAGACAACTTTAAAGCAGAGGTTAGTGACGTACAATAAGACATCATCTGATTGTCCATTACATGAATATCTATTTGTCTGTCGTCTTGGATGGGAGCCGAGAACGGGGTTCTTAAAGGTCTTCCGAAGATAATTTCCGCTGGTGATAATCCTGTCTTTCGAGCGGGATTGGTTCTCATGGCATATAATGCAATTGGTAATACTTCTGGCCATTTTAATTTGGTTTCTACACAAAGTTTGGCCAATTTTAGTTTTAGGGCTCCATTAGCCCTTTCCACCAGTCCTGCTGATTGTGGATGAAGCGGGCAATGTAAATGCTGTCTAATATTGAGAACATTGCAAAGTTCAGCATTAATTTCTGCAACAAAGTGTGGTCCGTTGTCAGAACTCAATTGTATTGGCACTCCAAACCTTGGCACAATATCTTTCAGTATTATTTTGCACACAGTCTTTGCAGTATTGTTCCTTGTTGGGAAGGCTTCTATCCACTTACTAAATACATCAATGATAACTAGTACATATTTATATCCGTAAGCTGATTCTAATTGTACAAAATCTAACTGCAGTATTTGAAAGGGACCGTCTGGGATAGGAATTGTTGCTGTTACGGTTGGTATAGCTTTTCCTGGGTTGTGTTGCTGACATATCAGACAGTGATCAATTGTCTGCTGTGCCACTTTTCCCCAATTTGGTTGGACCAAGAATTTTCCAATTGTTTTACCATAGGGTACTTTCCTCCATGGAATAGTGTGTGACACGTATGCACTATCCAGGGGAGTATAGAATCAGGAGCAACTATCCTTCCTATCGGGTCTGCATATAATTGTGTCAAATGATCCTTTTTACAATTTTCTTTTATCCACTTTTGTTTTTCAATTTCAGGAGCATCCTCCTGGTGCTTTTGAACATCTTCCAACGATGGCGCACAGGAGGGATACTTCCCTCCCTCCTTTTGTTCCAACTGGGGCATTTGTTTTTGGTCCATATACATAGCGGCATATTTTGCAGCTTCATCTACCAATCTATTCCCCTCGGCAACCTGTGTATGTAACCGTGTGTGTGCCTGACATTTAACTATGGCTAATTCCCCGGGTAGTAATACTGCCTGCGTCAATCTTTCTACCTGTACTTGGTTCGATATGGGAGTTCCAGATGTGGTCAGAAAACCCCTCCTTTTCCATATTATTCCGAAATCATGCGCTACTCCGAAGGCATATCTCAAGTCCGTATAAATATTTACTTTCATCCCTTCTGATAATTCGCATGCTCTTGCTAGTGCGTGCAATTCTGCTTTCTGTGCTGACCAATGATTTGGAAGTTTACCTGATTTTACCACATTTGGTGATTCTATAATTGCGTATCCTATCTGTCCTTCACCTGTATCTGATCTAGAGGCCGATCCGTCCACAAAGTACTCATGGTCTGGGGTTTTCAAAGGCACGTCCTTTAAATCAGGTCTGATAATTGTTTAAGTCTCAATTTTTGTTACACAGTCATGTATTGGTTCACCTACATGTTCTGTGGGTAATTGTAAGAATTCAGCTGGGTTTATGTTTTTTGCAAAGTTGAAAGTCAACAAGGGATTCTTGTTAAGTATGTGTATTGTATTGAACAATTAACACAAAGACTTAAACGTATAACTCAAACAGGCCTTTACTGGTTGGAGGTAGGGACTGCACATAGGTCTTTACTTCATGCCCACAGGCGGGAACTGAGGGGGATCAGTACCCACAGTACTATTTATACCCCTATGGCCAGGAGTGGTACTGCGTATCACTACGCCCAACAAGTAGTGCAGTCCTGTCCATAGGTTCAAAGTAGCACACATATTACATGCACAACATTCCTCCCTTCCTAGCTTTACAGTCATCTCCCCATTTAACATAACGTAATAACATATATACATATATAACTTCAGGTCAAAACAGATCACAGATTCAGTCTCTGCGGAAAACAGTTCACAGATTCAATCTCTGTGGTGTAGTCGGTTCACGTTGCTGGAGTGACTCATTCAATAGTCCTTCCATGGATTTAACAGTTTGAACTTCCGAACTGAATTGGCTCCGTTCGGAGGGACCACGTGTGTGATCTGGTAGAGGTGATAATGGTTCAGATGGGTCATCTTCTGTTTTTACTTTTCCTTTTCTGCTTCTTGGAGACTCTCTGGGCTCCATTGTCAGCTGCCACAGCTGCCAGCTGCATGCGCAGTTCCTCCTTCTCTTCCTCCTGTTTCCGTCGTAGAGCCAGCTTCTCCCGATGTTCCGTAGACTTTTGGTGCTCCTCCATGATTTCTGCACTTTGGGAGTCGAAGTTACAAGCTGGGCAGGACAGGACATCGTAATATTCGGTGTCATCCACCAGGTCATGGTAATATTCGGTGTCGTCCTGAGCTAGACCAGTGAGAGGGTCGTCTATTTCCTCCATACCCAGCTGGACGTTAGCCAGCTCTTGTTCCAAATCGAGACATCTTTCCTGAAGAGACTTCTTCATGTGTACCTCTGCATCCAGCTTTTTCTGGGCTTTCAGCAAGTCGTTTACTAGTGACCTCATTTGTGATTTTAATACTTCAACTTCCTTTGGAGATTGATTGATCGGACTATGCAATCCCTCTACCGGAGCAGCTGTTTCAGCGGTCTGTTGTTCTACGTTGACGTGAGTCAGCGTACTTTTGGCATCCAAGGGCTGCTCTGTTGCAGTCATCTCAGTCTGTGTTGCCACCTCAGCTCTTCCAATAACCTTTGAGAGCTCCGAACCCCTTTCGTTTGAATATTGAAGTTCATGTTCAAGTTTTTCCCATTTCAGAGTCCTGTCCTTCAGCATATGCAGGAGTTGGCTGACCGTTAACTCCTCTGACATCAGACGTTTTGTGTGCTCCTGCTCCATTTTCTCCATCAGCTGCTTCTGTTGTCTTTCCAGATTCTCCAACTCTATATCAAAGAACTCTTTTGTTGCATTCAACTCTTGCTCAAAACGGCGAAGCATTTGTTCTAATTGCTGTTGTAGTTTGAAATGGAGTTGAGTTCGAGCCCGGTGTCCTTCAGAAATGGGCACATCAGTAGACTTGCCAGACTCAGAATCCACAGTTAAACTATGTTGTTGTTGCTCAGTGGAATTCTGTGCTGAAACTTTGTCTTTTGCACCTGAGTTGGGCTTACCATCATCCGTTCCAGAGTCTGGGCCGACTATCTTCACCGAGTTCTCACTCGTTATTGTTTGTAGGAAATGCCAGTCCATATTCATTTTCCTAATTCACTCCCGTCCTAGTAGTGGAGGACCTCCTTCAGATATCACATATAAGTCCATTATTTGACTGTCTTCGCCCTTGTGGGCCACTGCAACCTCTATTTTCCCGATGGGGTACACTCTTTGCCCCGTGTATGTTTTCAATATAATCCCCGTATCCTGTAGGGGAATATGTTGGAATAACTTTCCGTAATCTTTCTTATTTATGACCGTCAATGCCGATCCAGTGTCCAATTCCAGTTTTACTTGGACTCCTTCTATCTGAAGAGTGACCCAAATTGTCTGGAGGTCTGCACCCTTACCAGCGTTGAGTACTCTTAAGCTAGCCAGTTCATTACAGCTTAAGCTAGCCAGTTCATTACTGCTAGCGTCTGAATCGGACTCCTGTTCGGTCACCTTGTGTACCTTTGCGTATTTTCCTTGCGGTGACTTCTTGTTGCTGGTCTTCTTCCCTGACCTGCATACTCTAGCTATATGTCCAAGCCTACCACAAGTTCTACATTCTTGGTTTTTAAACCAACACTGGTTCTGATCATGCGTTGTCTTTCCACAACGATAACATTTGCCAGAACTCACACCCAATTTGTGTGCACTGAGCTCCGGTGACCGTAGCTGCATTACTGCCGTGCCTCTCGCTGCGGCTTCGTGTGCTGCTGCCATAGTGACCGCCTTCTCAAGCGTCAGCTCATTCTCCTCGAGCAGTCGCTTTTGTGTATCCTGTTTAAATAAACCACACACAAATTTGTCTCGTAGTGCATCTGTCAATCCCGTTCCAAACTGGCAATATTTCGCTAATTTACGCAATTCCAGCAAATATTCAGCATTGCTTTCATGCTGTAGCTGCCTTCTGTCGTAAAATTTAAATCGTTCCGCTAGCATCAGCGGCGTGGGGTTTAGATGATCTTTCAGGACAGTAACAATCTCATCGAACGTCTTATCCGCCGGTTCATCTGGTGATAACAGGTGTTTCAATTGCCCGTACGTCTTCGCACCCATTAAATTTAATAATGTTAGAGCTTTATCTTGGTCACGAATTTTATTGGCCTTACAATAATTTTTTACTCTTTCAACATATATGGCCCAATCTTCGAGGTCACTATCAAAGGTGCTAATATTCCCGTGTTTAGGCATTGTAGATTTGCAATTTCTCAGATTTTATTTTCTTTACTTGTTATCAAAGATGGCGGCTTCCCGCTCTTGCCGTCGTCCTCCGCCCACAAAATGGCGGTTTTCCCGCGCTTGGCGGTCTTCACCCGTCCCCCGACGCCGTCTCCCTTCAGCCCTCGAGTGCGGCCCTTATCTTCGCCGCGATCGATAGCCCGCGCTGTGCACCGCGACTCTCGCACCTTGAGCTTCTGCAGCCGCCGCGCCTTTCAGTCCGAGTGCGGCTCTTATCTTTGGTCCCGATCGCTGGCCCGGCTGCGCCCCTCACTTCAAAGCGGCCCGGCCCTTATCTGCCGATCGCTATCGCCCTACCTCTCTCTCTTCCCCAGTCCTGTCTTTACTCCGGTTCACAAGCTGATGGAGGCTTCAGGGTCCTAATGCCTGTCTCTTCCAGTCGCTGGAAGCTGTCAGGATTTCTGCTGCCCTTCAGTTTTGAGTGGGGTGTTGAGGATTGAAACCTCTCTTCAACGTCCTGTCTTTGGACGAAGCCGCCTGGAATAACTGCCGCAGGGTAAGAGCCTGACTCGTCGCCAGTGTTAAGTATGTGTATTGTATTGAACAATTAACACAAAGACTTAAACGTATAACTCAAACAGGCCTTTACTGGTTGGAGGTAGGGACTGCACATAGGTCTTTACTTCATGCCCACAGGCGGGAACTGAGGGGGATCAGTACCCACAGTACTATTTATACCCCTATGGCCAGGAGTGGTACTGCGTATCACTACGCCCAACAAGTAGTGCAGTCCTGTCCATAGGTTCAAAGTAGCACACATATTACATACACAACAATTCTGTATTAACTTGATCTCGTATCTACTTATCCTTGCCGACGTCATGTGCTGTGTGGATAATTTGTTCAGTAATGATTGTAAGGCGTGACTACTATAAATTTCCACTTTTGAGTGTAAGGTAATATTTTCTGCTGAGGTCACTGCATGATAGGCTGAGGCTATGTCCTGTAGACATCTAGGGAGGGCTCTCTCTACTGGGTCTAGGTTAGTGGAGAAATATGCCACCGGTCTCTGCCTATCTCCATGTTCCTGAGTTAGGACCGAATGTGAACATCCATCGGTAGTAGTCACATACAACCTAAATGGTCTATCATACATTGGTCTTCCTAAGGGTGGGGCCTCTTTTAAGGCTTGTTTTAAAGAATTGAATGCATCTCTTTGTGCTTCTGATAGAACAAACGGTTCTCTAACCTGTGATCCTGTTAGTATAGTTAGGGGCCTCGTATGTTTAGTGATTTCTGGTATCCATCTGTCCTGCAGAAATTTATTAATCCTAAAAATGCTCGTATTCCTCTTTTAGTGATAGGTTCCGGATGTTGGGATATTGTTTGGGTCCTTTCTGAGAGCAGGACTTTTTCATCTGGTGTCAGAATGTGCCCTAAGTGTTACGTCCGTGTGTAATTGAGACACGGACTGCAGGAGTTGGTTACAACAGGTGTTTACTGAGTGGGGACAAAACTTGGAACTACTATGCAAAGTTACTACACAGGCTTATATACGGGGTGGTCACTACTGGCACTGCAGTATACAGGGGCTGCAGAATATAGTTCCTTCTTCACAGTACATACACTACAATTCCTCCCATTTTAGCTAAACAGTACATAACATTTGATTAATAATTAAATAACATATTTACAATTACAGTTGCTATATACATTAGCTGAAGTTAAGCAATTATAAATTCAGTCTTTGAGGAGGCTTCCTGATTCTGTCTGGATAACGCCTCTTTGGGGTATCAGGTTCTTCTGGCAAAGTTGATTCGGGATCAACGTCGTTGTTTGGTTCGTCTGCTTCCAATATCATTGATTCTGAGGCAGATGCAATTGGTACTTTGGTTTCATCGCCAGGTGTATCGGATCGTGGTGTGGATTTGACGTTTTCCAGTGACTCTAGAATCTGGTCAGCATGGCGTCTTACAATGCTCTCTCCAACGTCCACGGTATACATTAGAGGTCCTTGCCGTGTGCAGATCGTTCCTGGCTGCCATTTCTCTGTGCGGTAGTCCCGGGCCAAAACTGGTTGACCTATCTTAAAACTCCTGGTCGGCCTTTCATTCATATTCTGAAACTGCCCGTTCTCTGTAACGATCAAAAACATGTCATTCTATAGTGGACACTAGGTGGAGCCGTAGAGCTGTGTAGAGCTGTATATAGCTGTATGTATAAGACTACACTACCCAGCTGGATATATATTAAGACTACATTACCCATGAGGCTAGGGTACCCGCAAGGCAGCAGTCAAGATGGAAGCCTCTACAGATACTGTACAAGTCCACATGTGCTCAATAAAAGTAACTAGCAAAAGCTAGCTGTGTTCATAATAAGAATGTCTATTTATTAATGAACATAAGATGGTACCAGGGTGGTGAAGATCTGCTGAAAATTGTGAAAAGCGACATGGAGAATTTGAAGCCACCAGAGCGTTTGAATCTCACAGAAAAAATCGACTGCAATTGGCAGACTTTAAACAGCAATTCAAACTCTACATTGTAGCCATCGGATTCGGTACGAAGCCAGACGCAAGAAAGATAGCGTTGCTGCTCACGGTTGCAGGCCCACAGGCGATAGAAGTATTTAATACATTTGTATTTAATCCAGCGGAGAACAGAGAAAAATTAGAAGATGTGCTAAAAAAATTTGATGCACATTGCTCTCCCAAAAAGAATGAGACGTATGAAAGATACATCTTCCGTTCTCGGACCCAGCAACAAAATGAGACTTTTGTTAGCTTTATAACTGATCTGAAACTGAAAGATGGAAGCCTCTACAGATACTGTACAAGTCCACATGTGCTCAATAAAAGTAGCTAGCAAAAGCTAGCTGTGTTCGTAATAAGAATGTCTATTTATTAATGAACATAAGACTCCACATCTCTTCTGATGTTTGGCTTAACCAAACCCAAGCGGCATCGTAGCCTTCGATTGAAGAACATCATGGCTGGAGTTTGGTTGGTAACTGCATGTGTCGCATTCCGGTAGGCAAACAAGAAGTTATCCACCTTGTGTTGTAGGGGTATGTCTTCATTACACATTGCCTTGATAGCCTTCTTGAATGTTTGAACGAACCTCTCAGCCAATCCATTTGTAAGATTCGCAATTTTCAGCCAAAATCACGCAAGAAAAACTGGATAAAATAAGACTGTTTATTGACCAAAGTAAGCTTGCACAGAAAAACCTTTGATAAAAGGGCATACAAAATGGCCGCCAGGCCCCGTGATCAGTTTCTGAACCATTTTATTTCTGTTAGTCCAGACAGGCTTGTGGATTGAAGACAGTGAGCCCGCGAAAGCCAGTATCTGGGAACCGAAACTCAGAGGAACAGCATACATATTCAATGGATTACAAGTACAGGATGGGGCCCATCTAGATATGGGCGGACAATGCAAAATCACTCATACCCATTTATTGTACAAAGGAAAAATCGTTTAGCAGCCACCAAGGAAAATCTCCGGACCGATCAATATGCGAACCGAGCCGCGGTGACAATGCAAAAGACATTAAAAGACATTATCGGCCAGGAAGGCCAGTTTAAGTTATCACCGGCTCCGTTACAAGACAAAGCGCCCCTGCAGAGATTTCTGCCCGCCAAAATTAATACAAAGACAGGACTATGATTTGGCGGGAGATAAGACTGTTCCAAAAGAGTATAACTATGGATTGAAAGTCCATATACGTTACTTCTTCAACTTCTTCGGACGGGGCCAGGATCGGCGCCCCTTCCACTTCGGCAGATGCAGAATCGATGAAAACGTTTTCGTCTTTTTAAAGACGGACGGTTTCGGTAAAAGGACAACGTGGTCGGTGTTCAGCCAAACAAGGCTCGGCCACGACGAGAAGACGACGAGGGTGGCCCGGGTGCTGGGGTCGGGAGATCATCGACGACCCAGGCCGACGGAGAAGAAACCCTCTGGAGAACCAACCAGGCCGGAGACAAAAGGACAGTCCGGGCCTGACACTTCCGTGTCTCAACATCCCATTGGATTGTTGTTCTACTCCATGAACAAAAATCCACGACAGGCTTAGTGGATCTCAACCGTGACGAGCGCTCATCGAGGCTGTGTCTACCCCATCGCCTCGAGAGAGAGAGAGAGAGAGAGAGAGAATATCAACTGCGCCAGAAGTTTCCAAATCCACGTGACGACGGAAAGCGGTGCCAAAAGGGCTGCGAACCCCCCCCCCCCTTCCTCACGATTTCGAGAGTGGTGAGCATGATCCCAGGTTCCCCAGGTCGAAACTTAGTTTAGGTATAGGGGAGGGAGTTAAGGGAAATCGTAATGTGTTTCCCCTTTTTCGATGTGCCGTGTGTTCCCCATTTCCATAGAGTCAAGTTCATAAATTTGTGCATGATTGTAGTTGCTTTAATCTGTGCCTATGACATGTATTTTGTAATGCTTCAAACTGTTTAAAAATAAAAGCATCCATTTTGTGCTATTCAGCCTGGTCTATTGAGTCCTTTTCTCTGCACTACTGTTCTCTGCATCTAAGTCCAAGGTCCAGAACCGTAGGGGGAGTGGGTCGAACCACTTAAGGGTAATTCTTGCACGAAGCCTGGCAGGAGGCCAGAACGGGCAAGAGAGCAGGAAAAAAACCCCTACACATTGGTGGCTGGATGATATGGGGCAGATGTGTAATACTTAACACCATTGATCTTTAAGAACCTCCGGAACTCTTCAGACACAAACTGTGGTCCATTGTCGGAGCAAATCTGTTCAGGCAGCCCATTTCTGGCGAATATGGTTCGTAAGGCTGTGATAGTTTTTTCTGTGGTGGTTGAGGACATTTTTATTACCTCTGGCCACTTTGAATGTGCATCCACCGCAATTAAAAACATCGAGTCCATAAATGGACCAGCAAAATCAATGTGCACCCTTTGCCATGGAGATGAGGGCCACTCCCATGGATGTAGAGGGGCTTGTGGTGGGGCGTTTTGAACCTTCTGGCATCCTGTACAGCTCTTGGTCATCTCTTCGATTTCTCTATCGATTCCCGGCCACCACACAAAAGCTCTGGCTATGTTCTTCATTTTTACCCCTCCCAGATGACCCTCATGAAGCTCATTGAGCACTCTATCCTTCAATTTGGGTGGAATTACTACTCTGGATCCACACATCAAGGTTCCTCTGCACACTGACAGCTGTTCTCTTCTCGGCGAGAATGCTGGCAACAGTGGTTCGCCATGTGCTGGCCATCCCTTCACCGTTAAATCATAGACCCTGGAGAGTGTCGGGTCATTTCGTGTTTCCTTTTCTATGTTTGCATTCGTCACAGGTAGACATTTGACTATGGTCGAGTGGAATATCTCCACAGGATCCACTGCAGGTGCTTCTTCCACCGTCGGCAACGGTAGGCGCGACAATCCATCAGCATTCCCATGCTGTTTAGTTCCTTTGTACTCGATGTCATATTGGTGTGCCCCTAGGAAAAGGGACCACCTCTGTAAGCGTTGTGCTGTCATTATCGGGACGCCCTTCTGAGGGTTGAAAATGGAGACAAGAGGTTGATGATCAGTTAGTAGAGTAAATTTCTGACCCTGCAGGTAGTGATTGAACTTCTTCACCCCCCACACCAGGCTGAGGGTCTCTCTGTCGATCTGGGCGTAGTTACGCTCGGCTGAAGTTAACGAGCGTGACGCAAAAGCTATCGGCCTCTCTGAACCATCAAGGAATTTATGTGACAGTACCGCTCCAATGCCGTAGGGAGATGCATCACACGCCAGTCTTATCGGTAGTGATGGGTTGTAGTGAGCCAATACTTCTCTTGAAGTGATTAGGTCTTTACTCTTCTGAAAGGCCCGCTTACATTCATCATTCCATTTCCATGCTACTCCAGTTTGTAGTAGGGCATTCAGTGGGTGCAGAATTGTGGACAAATTCTGCAAAAACTTATGGTCGTAATTCACCAATCCGAGGAATGACCTCAGTTGCGACACATTTTCAGGCGCTGGAGCCTTAACTACCGCTTCAATTTTGTCAGGGGACTTATGTAACCCCTCTTCATCAATCACGTGGCCACAATACGATATCTGTTTCTTAAAAAACTCGCACTTGGGGCGATTGGCTCGTAGCCCATGTTCTCTTAGTCTAGTGAGCACCTGCTCTAGGTTGGCAAGGTGTTCACTGTCATTTTCACCTGTCACTAGGGTGTCGTCCAAGTAACACTGAGTCCCCGGAATCCCTTGCAGGACTTGTTCCATCACTGTTTGCCATATCGCCGGAGCTGATGCTACTCCGAATACCAGTCGATTATACTGGTAAAGACCTTTGTGAGTGTTTATCGTGAGATACTTCCTAGAGGATTCTTCAACCTCCATCTGCAAATATGCTTGTGCTAGGTCAATTTTTGTAAAACGCTTCCCTCCAGATAGTGAGGCGAAAATATCTTCTATGCTCGGGAGAGGATACTGTACTGTGTGAAGGACTGGGTTCACCGTCACCTTGAAGTCCCCACAGATGCGAACCTTCCTTGGCTCCTCAGACTTATTGTTTAACGTTTTCTTCATGACAGGAACGATGGGTGTCGCCCACTCGCTCCAGTCTACCTTAGATAACACGCCTGCATTCTCCAGATTCTCCAGCTCTGCCTCGATGGCTGGGCGAATTGCATACGGTACCGGTCTTGATTTGAAAAACTTGGGAATTGCATTCTCTTCTATTTTTATCGAGGCGGTTACGCCTTTAAGAGTTCCCAGTTCTTGTTGAAATACCTCTTTAGCGTTAGCTAAGATTTTTGACAATCGGCCAGGTGTGACGTCGTCATCCTTTTTACCAGCCACAGTCAGTGCCTGAATGGAGTGCCAGTCTAAACTTATCTTTCTGATCCATTCACGTCCCAATAATGGTGGTCCACCATCTTGCAGTATGTACAGATACAATTTCTGTATTTCCTTGCCGTTGTATTCGACAGGCACCCTTATTTTCCCTCTGGGGTATACTTTCTGCCCCGTATACATCTTCAAGACAATGGATGTGTCTTTCAAGAGTATGTGTGAGAATAGCCGCTCGTAGTCTCGTCGATTCATGACGGTCAGGGCTGATCCTGTATCCAATTCCATTTTGACTTGGGACCCTGCTATCGTGAGGGTGACCCAAATGGTTCGGTGATCCTCTTTTGCGATTACGTTGTGAAGTTTGAAACAGCTTAGTCTCTTGTTCCCGGATTCACTATCACTCTTCTGGTCTTCGGAACTACTGTCCGTTATCTTTTGTACTTTCCTGTACTGTTCCTTAGTAGCCTTTTTGTTGTCATTAGTCTTCTTCCCAGACCTGCAAACTCGTGCAATGTGTCCCATCTTTCCGCATTGCCTGCATATTTTGTCCTTGGACCAGCAGTCCTTCTGGTCATGGGTTGTTCTGCCGCAGCGATAACATTTTTCAAATCCCCGTGTCATTTCATGGGTGCCGTATTCCTGTGGCTTTTGCTATATTTCCGCAGCTCCCCTTGCTGCTGCTTCATATGATACTGCCACGCTGAAAGCCTTATCTAGCGTCAGCTCTTTCTCTGAGAGTAACCTCTTCTGGGTTCCTTCACTCAGGAGTCCACAGACAAATTTGTCCTGTAAGGTATCTGCCAGTCCTGCTCTGAACTGGCAGTGCTTTGATAGCTTGCGTAGTTCCGTAAGGTAATCAGCATTGCTCTCATCTTTATGCTGATTTCTCTTGTGGAATTTAAATCTTTCTGCTATCAGCAGCGGTGTAGGATTTAGGCGTTCCTGTAGGATATCAACAATTTCATTAAAACTCTTCGCCATCGGTTTGGCTGGAGTGATCAGGTTCCGCAATAGGCTGTACGTTCTTGCGCCCATTAAGTTTAGTAGTACCGATGCCTTTTTCTCATCGGCTACTTCATTTGCCTTGCAATATACTTCGATTCTTTCCACATACGTGGTCCAGTCTTCTATTGCATTATCGAAGGCAGTGATATTGCCAGTCTTCGGCATCTTGGAAATCTAAGATGGCGCCTCCCGCGCTTTGCCTTCTTCCCCGATTGAACAAAATGGCGCCTCCCACGCTTTGCCTTCTTCCCCGCTGGATTAAGATGGCGCCTCCCGCGCTTTCTGTCTTCTCCGCTGCTGCTAGCGCTGTTGCTGGCATTTTTATGCCTTGATGGCGACGCCCTATGGTCTTCGCGCACTTCCGCCCCGCGCTGCTGCTAATGCCGCTCTTCGCAGTCCCCGTGGCAAACTGCAGCTCCTCGCGGCTTTCTGCGCTTCTAATTTCTTTTATTTTAATTACTGTTCCCTCTTCTCGGGTCCGTACGCTGCCCGGCTTCGTAGCACCGGCCGCGCCCTGTGTGCTCCACCCTCTCTCTCTCTCTCCTCTTCCCGACAACGCTGCTCGGCCCCGTTGAAAAGCCATCCGATCGAGCTCTAGCCCGCCGCAGCCCAGGAAGGATCAGTGTACTACCTGCCACCAGCTCGATTAGCTGGAACACCATAGACAGGATAACCAAGCCCCGCTCTCGACAGCCTCTCCTGCAAATCTTCAAATCCGATGAATCAGAGGCGGTTGCCCACAGTCGACGCCCGTTTCTTCTGTTTTTTTTCTTCCTTCTGGCCTCGACCTCTAACAACTTCGCTTCAGGGATGGACCCCCATGAGGTGGTGCAGAACTGTAGGTAAGTTCGGATCTGTTCGTCGCCAGTGTTACGTCCGTGTGTAATTGAGACACGGACTGCAGGAGTTGGTTATAACAGGTGTTTACTGAGTGCAGACAAAACTGGAACTACTGTGCAAAGTTACTACACAGGCTTACATACAGGGGTGGTCACTACTGGTACTGCAGTATACAGGGGCTGCAGAATATAGTTCCTTCTTCACAGTACATACACTACACTAAGTATGTTACATGCTTTTTGCAAAATTGAGTCTTTGCTTTTGATACTACATACCCTTCCCTTGACAAATGGTTCAAAATGAATTTTGTATCTATTTGACAATCCATCGCTGTTGCCGGGACTGAGCTGAAGCCAATAATCCCCCCAATCTCACCAACGTTTGAGTGATAATTTCATCATCCTCTGATGCTTCATCATATGGCAATTGTTCAAAAGCTTGTTTCGTAATTAACATATCCTGCTCTACTTTATCCACAGCTGCCTTCGCGTCTTTAGCCGATTTCTCAGCCATCGGGTACATTCTCATTTCGTAATTCATTGCACATTGCACATTAGTTGACACACACACGCACCGTGCAACTTCAATCACCACTTCTAGCCGCAGTCATGATCGCGAGAGAGAGAGAGAGAGAGAGAGAGAGAGAAAGCGCGCAGCCTGTGACCTCGAAGAGGGAAGCACAGGCTTTTAAAGGGACAGCACACTGAAGATGAATGAGCACACACTCGGCAGGTTTTTATTATTCTTAACTACATCTTACACTCTCAATCACTTTCCTTTAATTACCATTCATATCTCATTCATGAGTCCTGGAGAAACTTTGCTGTCCAGTACAATATTTAAGATAGAAAACATAGATCAAACGTTCGCACTTGACCCAAGTTATTAACACTTTTTTATTTATCATTATTTTAGAGGATATTTTATTTTCCCAAAAGTAACCCAATATATAGTGCCTGAGTCCATTTCGTCATTTCAAAATTATCCCAAAAACCAAACAGCAGTATTATTGTACCGGCAGGTTTTGTCAATGTTCAATTTAATTTCTATCAATTTATCCTCCATTTCCAATTTCAGAAACAAGTAATTCTCAGGCTAGGTAGCTTACACGGTGTTTTAACATTAGTGACAGAAGTGCTGCAATGAGTTTACAAGGTAACTTCCATATAACAAAAGAAAGAAGAGACTCCATTGTGACTCTGCTTAGAGCCCAAGGTTAAGTTATCAAATCATAAATTCCTTCTGTCACTGGGGAAATATTAACTTAAAATTAAGAAACTTAAATTATTTAACGTCCAATATCTTTAAACTTCATACTAAAGTTGGGTTAACTCCTTTGCAGGATTCTAAGAAGGTGGAGCAAAACATTATCAAATGCACGTCATTACGTTACTTCACGTAAACTTAAAAAAACTTTCCCGATCGAAAAAGACAGTTGTGTTTTTACACTTTAACCAAACATGAACACGGAGGTAGTATGGGCAAAGACGGGATTGAGCAAAATTCACAAGCTAAGTATTATTCAATGCGGTCTACACAAATTCACACCAACCAGAATTTCACCATGGCCACAATGAAAGTCTGGTCTTAATAGGTTAATTAACCTCAAAACTCCAATTTATTCCAGATCTTGTAAACATTCAAATTAATTTTCTTCCAAGCACATTGGCAACTGTAACTTTAAGGCAGAAGCCCATCTTTTGTAAAACTATGAACAAACAAAACAAAATAGCACACTCTTGCAGAAAACAGTAAATTACGTCATATTAATATTCTTATTGTCCTTTCTTCAGATGTCTTTCCAAAATACTGTAAAAACATTGAGTATAACTGGAGAAAATTAGTCTTTCACATTTAAACAAATCAAATCAAACTGCTTTAGAAGATTTCACCATAGCAACTGCGACTCCAAGGTTAATCCTTAAACTGAAACTTAATCTTTTGAAAAACAAACTTTTGTTGTTCTTCTCAGTTTTTACACACCATCACTTTTAAATTGTAGTTCAAAGATTTTTTTTTTTTTCTCTTGGCACACAATCTTATTCGCACATTCTTAAAACTTCCAAAATCAAATCAAAATGCTTTTAACACAGAGAAGTGGGTGGAGCTAAAACATTACGGGGTTCGAGCAGCAGTCGGTTGCCCTGATGCTGCCTTCCCATGTTCCCAGCTGCTTGCCCATAAACCTGTTTCAGGTGCTCCAAAAGGGTCCGGGCAAACTTGTCCCGATTTACCTCTCGGAGCTGACCCTCAGTGAGCACCGGGGCAATACATGGGTGGGGGTTTGCATGACTCTCCCAGTCATTAATTCATGCGGGGAGTACCCTGTACTTTTAGACTGGCTAGCCCGGATCCCCATGAGGACCAGAAGCAAGGCTTCCGCCCATTTCTGGGGCGAGCCCATTGTCGCTTTCCTCAACTTTTCTTTTAAGGTGCGGTTCATGCGTTCCACAATCCCAGATGACTGAGGATTGTGGGCCACGTGCCACTTCCCTTCGATGCCTAGGAGCATGAGGGTGTCCTGCATCACTTGGCCGGTGAAATGACTCCCTCGGTCGGACTCCACAAATCGTGGTAGTTCCCACCGCGAGAACACTTCCTGGACCAAGATCCTGGCAGTACTAAGTGCCGTGGCTGTTCTACACGGGAAGGCTTCTACCCATTTGGTGAACACATCCACCAGGACGAGGCAATACTTTTAGCCTCCCTGGGTGGTGGGCAGGGGCCCGATGTAGTCGACCTGTATTGACTGCCATGGTCCCTCTACTCTCCTGACATGTCCCATGGGTACCTTCCTTTTCTGGCGGTCTGGGTTGTTTGCAGCGCACACAAGACAATTAGCGCAGAACTCGCGGACATCGTCCCGAAGTCCCGGCCACCACCCCGCCTGTTCTACCCGTTGCCAGGTGACCTCAGGCCCGGGGTGTCCCGCTCCTGGACCCTCATGGGCCAGTTGAAGGAATTCCCTCCGGTGCTGCTGCAGCACAACCCACTGTTCCCCTTGGAACAGCATGCCTTCCTTGATGGAGAGGGTTGCTGTACCGTACGGACCCTCTACTTCTTTGCCCTCAGTGATGGCATTGAGGACTGTTTTTAGGGCGGGATCTAGGGTTTGGACGGTCTTGAGGTCTGGGGGCAGTGTTACCCCTGTTGTCCCCTGAGTCCCATCCCTGCCTTGGATGACTGCCACGGGTTTGGACCCATAGGGATCCCAGAAAATGCCAGTTCGGGCACCCTCTCTGGCTAGCGCATCCGCTTGCTGATTACCCTGGTTGCGGGGTTCCGTGGAGGAATGAGCCTTTACCTTGTGGATGAAGACTTCCCTTCCTCCCCCACTGCAGCCAGGATCCTTTCTAACAGGGGCTTTACGGTCAAGGGTCGCCCATCCGCAGAGGTATATCTGCGGCGGGACCAGATGGCTAGGTACTCCATACACGAGTTGCATGTGAACATGCTGTCTGAGCAAATCGTGTATGGGGTGGGGAAGATTTCGGGGTGTGTAATGACGTACACTACCGCGGACAGTTCAGCCTGCTGGGCACTCATAGTGCTGGGGAGCTTAATCGCCAGAGCAATGTCTGCCGTGGGGTCATAAACTCCACACCCCGTGTGTCGCTCATCAGCGGATACCGTGCTGGAACCGTCTACGTAGATCTCGCGGCCCGTGGGATGTATCCCAGCCCGTAATCCTACGTTCACTTCCCATACCCCCTCTACAGAACACCGATGGGCTGTTCCGGGATATACCATGTTAGCCGCGAGCTTGGGCTCGCAGAGACCCTTCACCTTCAGCTCCATCTGTGAAAGGAGGAGGGTCCAGGGCGCAATGCGGGCACTGCTTACTGTCCCATCCTTAATCCTTCCATCCAGAAGCATCCGGGTGGGTGTGTGATGGGTGAGGAGAGTAATGGGAGAGGTGCCTGTGAAGATCAGAGACCTTTTCACAGCCCAATGCGTGGCCAGAAGATGGCGCTCGCAATTGGAAAAACACCTTTCCACATCGGTGAGCACCCGGTAGGAATAAACCACCGGCCTTAGCTTGCCGTGTCACTCTTGAAGCAGTACAGCGCTCAAGCTATCCCTGCTAGCCGCTACCTCCAGAAAGAACTCCTCCCCCCCATCTATGGCCCCCAGGGCTGGCGCGATCTGCAAGTCCCCCTTGAGTTTCTCAAATGCTGCCTGGCAACCCTCATCCCAGGACCACTCCACTCCCTTGTGTAGGAGTCGGAGCAGCGGGGCTGCTGTGGCTGCATAGTCCTCAATGAAGTCTCTGCAGTACCCGGTCAGTCCCAAAAAGGACCTCACACCCGTTACGGTGGTGGGGATCGGTAGATCTTGCACCGATTCCCGTCTAGCCTTGTCTATGGCTCTCTCTCCAGCACGGATGGTCAGACCCAGGAATTTTACCTCCTGCTGGCTGATCCGTGCTTTCTTTGGATTTACCTTAAAACCCTTTCTGCCTAACAGCTCCAATAACTCGGCCAATAGTGGGCCGTGCTCCTCTCTGGAATCTGTGAACAGGAGCAGGTCATCCACATACTGCACTAGCTGATTGGGCTGGCTGAACTCTTTTAAACTCCCTGCCATGTGTATTGATTTCTTTGTGGGTTCAATGATGAGACATTTATGAAAGAGAATGTCTTTTTAATCTAAAGTCTGTTCAACTCTGTTAACAGCATTTACAGGAGACACCATGCTAGTAATCCATCTAAAATGAAATTAAAACTAAACTAAACTCTGCCTCTGTCACATGCCCTCTGCTGGTCAGGCATAAGTAATCAATCAGGCAAACATGCTGGTAAGGCATCATAATCAAACAGGCAAATACCATCACTATTTGCTGATATCATTACACCATGCACTGATGGAAAATGCTGGGGCTGTTGTGGAAACCCTGTGGCAAGCAGTTCCAGGTGTACTGTTGCCCTTTAAAGGTAAAGGCAAACTTGTACTGATCCTCCCTCCTTAAAGGGATGGACCAAAACCCGTTGGAAATATCCAGAACCGTGAACGTGGTCGCGGAGGCTGGAATACTTCCTATCAGGTCGGCAACTGCTGCTACCGTTGGCGCGCAGGCTGGGATGTTGCTATTGAGGACTCTGTAGTCCACCGTGGCTCTCCAGGAATCGTCCGGCTTCCTCACCGGCCACAAAGGAGAGTTTACATGGGTGGCTATCGGTCTCAACATGCCCTGCTGCACCAGTGAAGATATTGCTGTCTCCATGCCGGGCTCCGCTTCCCGGGGGAAGTTGTATTGTTTTTGGGGTCGGACCATGGGGTCTCCGTCTACTCTGACCTCAAACCCGGTGACCCTCCCGCAATCGTGTTTGTGAGTGGCAAACGTAGTCAGGTGGTCTGACACGAATGCCTGCAGATCTTGTGGGACGCCTGCGACCATGAGCTCGAGGTCATAGCCCTCTTTTGGCTTCACGGTGCACAGGGTCCCTCTTTCTCCTTTCCCTGGGATGATGACTACTTCGCCCTGTTTACCCTTGCCCGCTCCCCAAAGACAGTGATTTCTTAGATCCACGAGGATCCCGTGTTCTGCCAAGAAATCGGACCCGAGGATCCCCTTTCCACCCTCCACCTCCCACTTCATCAGTATACACTTCCACTTGGTGCGGAGTGGTCCAAAATGAACGGAGAGGGGAATGGAAATTGCGCCAGCCTGTTCCTTGCCTGTGAAGCCCAACAGAATATATGGAACCCCGGTGGACAGAGGTGAGGTGATAGGGTCATCTGCGTGGATCACAGTGCACGATGCCCCCGTATCCAACAGATAGATCCCCTTTACCTCCTCCACCTCCATCTACACGAGAGGTCGCCTCCATACATCATATTGCAGCGCACACAAGTAAACGGGCTGCGCCGGCTCTAGTCATTTGGGTGCAGCGGTCAGGGCTGCAGGAACAACGGGACCGGTGGTGGCTGCTATCTTCCCCTGCGCGATCATAAGTGACCGCATTGTCTCTAAAATTGATTCTATCGCAGCGGGATCCATAGCTGCACCGGCTCCCCTTTCTGGGGCAGGGGCTGCGTTTTGAACCTGGGCTCATGCTGGGGCGGTGGTCTGGGCTTGGGCTTGGGCTGCGGGAGATTTTCCCCCATTATCCTTCCACGGATTTTTACAGTCCTTGCGCCAATGTCCATCCTTCCCACACCCGTAGCAATTGAGCTTGGCTTGGGCAGGGCGATTCCCCTCCTGACGCCACTCCTTCTTACTTGGGGCTGCGGGTTTTGCCTCATGCACTTTTCCCTTAGAGGGATGTACCTCCTGACTCCTACAATTCTTGTATGCAATGGTGAGCTGGCGGAGCACCATCTCCTCCGTGACACCGGGACCTTGGGGATCAAACCAAGATTTGGCTAGGGCCTGTATCTGTGGCAAGCTGTTGGTAACCAAGCAACGGAGCCAATGAACCCGCTGTTCGGCGCTCATTCCAACCTGTTCAGGCACACCCGGACAGCTGCGTCGATACACTGGCCACAGCCTTTCTGCGAAAACCCGCGGGGGTTCTCCAGCTAGCTGCACAGTCCCTTCCACCCGTTGGAACAGACTACCGTCGTCCACTCCCATAACGTCCAAGACCACATCCCTGAGATCCAAATACCCTTTCCGTCCCCTCTTACTCTCGTCTGAGAGGCACTGAAGGATTGTGCTACCCAGGGAGAAGAGCAGCATCTTCGCCCGTTCTTGATCACCACAATCATTGATGGCGGCTGTCTCCTCTATCTCCCTGAAATGAACTGAGGGATCTCCCTTCACTGTGAGTCTTGGGAGGTGGCTCACCATGGATCTGAGTTGTTAGGCACCATAGGGCACCACGAGTTGGTTCAGGTGGGGTCCGTCCGTGCCATCGTCGGCGTTGGGACCGAACCTCTGGTGCCGAGTAGGACACATTGGTGCCGGCTCCGGCTTTACTACCAGGGGCTGTTCTTCCTCCCGCTCCACCTCGGCTACCTTTTCTTTCACCACCTCCCCTTCTGGCCAAGCCTCACTATAGCTCAGTGGTGCTGAGGGCTCAGTGGCTGGTGCCACAACTACTTTGCAAGGAATCGGACGTTTGGATTCCTGCAAAAAGTCCATATGACTGGCTTTTTGGCTTACGAGGCATACCATGCCTTTTGCATTAACCAAAGCCATTCTCAGGCCCTCTATGGTCTTTTGGCAGGGGCCATGGTCCGTGCTCTCAAACCCGTGCTCGAGAGCCAGCTTGTAAGCTGCCTTAACCTCTACTACTCGCTTCTCCTGCGCTCTTAGCTGTTGTGCGAGGCGGGCGTTTTTCTCCCGTATTCTCGCTTCATGTGTCTTTGCCTCAGTAACCTGGCATTCCAGGTACTCTATTCTAGCCTGATGTTGGCTGGCTACAACTTGGCATTCCTGATTCAGCACGTGAAGCGCTGTGATGAGTTTTTCCCCACCCATGGCCTTTTCCTCTATCTCTGCTGCCTGGGTTGTGATCCTGGCTGCCTGTGCTGCAACGACCCGGTCCAAGATCTGGATTTGTTTCTTGTAACACATCAGCCACACTGCCTTTTCCACTGACTTCTTATGCTCTTTGCTCTCTGTCCACCTGATGGCTGCATCCACCGGACGCCCATCCAGTAAGAGATCGGAAATCCACTGCTTAGTGAGATTTACCTTGCCAAAGACATAATCCGCTATCCTCTCATCCATAACATTTCGGCCATTCAAACCTGGGTCTAATACATTGCAATCCTGCTGCCAGAGTCCTGCCGTGGTCGCCATTTTCTGTAAGGGGTTTTCCTCCTGGGATCGCAGGCGATTCTCTCTCTCGAGGCCTCTCTCTCCCTTTTGCACAGTAAAACCTTGAGTGGTTCGACCCACTCACCCCTTAGGTTCTAGACACTGGACTTAGAGGCAGGAACTACAATGCAGAGAATACTCTTATAGACCAAGTTTAATGAAACGAAATGAAATTTTATTGCATAAGGAAAAACAAATCAAATGCAAGCAAATAAGAGGGTACATGGGAGGGAAAAACAAATCAAAATACAGTACTAGCTAAAATAGATACAGGCATATTATACTTTACAAATGTCATCATGAAATGGGGAAACACACGGAACATCGAGGGACAACAACTCATGTTAATTATACCCAAAATGCCCACCTCCTTAAACCTATCTAGATCCGATTATGAAGGGCCAGAAACATGCTCACCAATCCAGTTGGAAAAATATAGAGTTTTGAAACACGTCTGCGTTTTGATCCCCTCAGGCGTCCTGTTTCCGCGTGGTCAGTGGAGCCACAGCGAGCTGCGCCACACTTCTCTCTCCCTCTCTCGAGGTGAAGGTCACGGGCAGGCTGGACACTGGCAGGCCTGGACGTCGGCGGGGACGGAGACCATCTGTTTGACCACAGTTGGAGAGGTCTCTAGCTGGTTACCATTTTCACATGGGTTTCTTCTGTAGGGCTGTTGCCCTTTTGCTCATCAGCGGCCCGGGGTTTGTCGACGATCTCCCGATGGTTACCCCGTGGCGGGACGCAGACTCGAATCACCTTCTTGATGGCTGCCTCGTTCTTCTTCTTCTTCAATCCTTCCGAGCTGGTGATCTGTGAAGGAGGATGATGAGCCTCCTGATTGTTTCCTGATCGCTCTCAATGGCTACCCCGGGACCCCAAATATACTTCTCAAGAGAAGCCTTTATCTCCCGCCAAATCAAGGTTAGTCTTTGTTTAACTTTTGCTGGGCTTGTTGCACAGCGGGGTAGTTATTATATTTAAACTGCTTTCGGGATGACCGGTGATGGCCATCTCTGGTCTGGAATGACCTTGTATTGTTTTGAATGTCATCTTGATGTCTTTAATGGGTCTTTGATGCTCCCCTTATGAATATAAAACTGTTCCCCTTTGTCTGGGTAAACATTTAGATGGCCTTTATCTACAGGCCAATCTGAGTGGATCTGCATCCAATCCGTATGTATGTGGTTCGTGTCTGGTTTCGTTTTCTCAGAAACGGCTTCCAGAACTTACTGAGGGTTGAATCCACAAAGGCTGTCTGGGGACTGCAGGAACCATTTTAAAGTGTCCAGAAAGCTAGTCACGGGGTCTGGCGGCCATTTTATGTGTCCCTTTTCTGGGCTTCTTTTAAAACAGTCTTTTAAAAGCAAAGGCCTCTTCTGCCACAGGACCCTTATCTGAAAATATTAATTTTGCGAATCATACATGTCTGGAGGTGTAATGTATGTACCTTTAAGGGGGAACTACTTTCTACAGCTCATGTATACTGTAGTACCGGCAGTGACCACACCTGTATATAACGCTGAGTAGTAATCTGTTGTTTCAGTTGCAGTTTGAACCACGTTGAGTAAACACCTGTTGTACCGTTCTCTGCAGTCCTTTCCTTATTATTACACGGACATAACAGTGGCGACGAGTAAGTTTGAACCTACCTGCAACTCTGCATCACCTCCCAGGGATTCGCTCCTGGAGAACAGTGGAAGAAGGTCGAGTCCAGAAGCATGGGCGTCGACCACGGGCAACCGCCCAGTCATCCAGCGGAGATTTGAGCATCGCAGGGGAGGCTGTCGAGAGCCAGGCTTGGCTTTCCAGTCACGGTGGTCCAGCGAAAAGGGCTGGCAACAGGTACTGCGCAGACCTTTCCCGGACAGCGACGGGCTAGAGCCCGACCGAGCGGCACAGAAAAAGGCCGAGCAGCATCGACGGGGGAGAGAGAGAGGGCAGAGCGCACAGGGTGCAGCCGGTGTTCAGGACCGAGTGGCATCAACGGGGGAGAGAGGCGAGAGAGATCAGAGCGCAGCCGGTAGTCAAGGGCCGAGCAGCATCAATGGGGGAGAGAGGCGCGCAGGAAAACGCGAGGCGCTGCCATTGCCACAAGGATCGCAGAGAGCGGCGTTGGCAGCAGCGCAGGAGCAGTGCAAGAAACCCATAGGGTGTCGCCATTTGCCACGAGGACCGCCGAGAGCGGCGTTGGCAGCATCATGGGAGACGCCATTTTAAGCCGCAGCAGGGAAGAAAGGAAAGCGTGGGAGACGCCATTTTAAGGCAGTCTAACCACACCCAAAAATGCCAAAGAGTGGCAGTATCACAGCGTTCGATAATGAAGTCGAAGATTGGACGACATATGTCGAACGCCTAGAAGTATACTGCAAGGCGAATGAAGTGCCAGATGACAAGAAAGCGCTGGTATTGTTGAATTCAGTGGGTGCAAAAACGTATGGCTTACTACGAAACCCAGTAACCCCAGAGAAGCCAGTAGAAAAGGATTTTGAAAACATAGTGTCAATCCTACAGGGCCACCTAAACCCCACACCGCTGCTGATAGCAGAAAGATTTAAGTTTCACAAAAGGAACCAGCATAAAGATGAAAGTAATGCTGAGTATTTAACGGAACTGCACAAGCTATCGAAACACTGCCAGTTTGGAACGGGACTAGCAGATACTTTAATGGACAAGTTTGTGTGTGGGCTTCAAAGTGAAGGAACCCAGAAACGGCTTCTATCAGAAAAGGATCTTAAGCTGGACAAGGCTTTCAGCATAGCAGTATCACATGAAGCAGCAGCACGGGGCGCTGCAGAAATACAATGGAGACCGCAAGAATATGGCACAAATGAAATGTCATACGGAACAGTGAAGTGCTATCACTGCGGCAGAACAACACACGACCATAATGACTGCTGGTGTGGAAAAGTAGGTCACATAGCAAGAGTCTGCAGGTCGGGAAAGAAAACCAGCAGCAAGAAATCTCCATAGGAGAAGTACAAGAAGGTACATAAGGTGACGGAGAGTAGTTCAGACGAACAGAAGAGTGATACAGACTCCGGAAGCAAGGAGCTGGGTTGTCTGAAACTACATAATGTGATCAAAACGGAGGATCACCAAACTATCTGGGTCACGCTCAAGATAGCAGGAGTCCAAGTGAAAATGGAATTGGACACAGGATCAGCCCTAACAGTCATAAACCGAAGGGACTACAAGCGGCTATTCTTACATATACCCTTGAGAGATACAAAGATTGTCTTGAAGACGTACACGGGGCAAAAATTCTACCCCAAAGGAAAAATAAGGGTGAACGTTATATATAGCGGCAAGGAAACACCAAAAATGGACCTATATATATTGCCAGATGGAGGACCACCATTACTAGGACATGAATGGATGCGGAAGATACAGCTACATTGACATTCCATACAAGCACTGACTGTAGATGCCAAAAAGGATGACGACGTCACACCTGGAAGACTGTCAAAAATGCTAACTGACACACAAGAAGTGTTCCAGCAGGGACTCGGAACACTAAAAGGCATAACAGCAACAATCAAAATAGAGGAAAATGCAAGCCCAACGTTTTTTAAGGCCTGACCGGTACCTTATGCGATCCGCCCAGCCGTCGAAGCAGAGCTGGAAGGTTTGGAACGTTCAGGAGTACTGTCCAAAGTGGACTGGAGCGAGTGGGCTACACCCATCGTTCCTGTAATGAAGAGGTCGTTGAGTAATACGCCTGGGGAACCAAAGAAGGTTCGCATCTGTGGGGACTTTAAGGTGACAGTGAACCCAGTCCTTCACACTGTACAATATCCACTTCCACGGATTGAAGATATTTTCACCTCGCTATCTGGAGGGAAATGCTTCACTAAGATTGATCTGGCCCAGGCGTACCTGCAAATGGAGGTAGAAGAAGCCTCAAAACAGTACCTCATGATCAACACTCATAAAGGTCTCTACCAATACAACCGGCTGGTGTTCGGGGTAGCATCAGCTCCAGCTATGTGGCAAAGGGCAATGGAACAAGTCCTGCAAGGGACCCAGTGTTACTTGGACGACACCCTGATCACAGGCAAAAATGACAGTGATCACCTCGCCAACCTGGGGCAAGTGCTCACTAGATTGAAGGAATATGGGCTCCAAGTAAATCGCCACAAATGCGAGTTTTTCCAGAAGCAGATCTCGTATTGTGGCCACGTTATTGATAAAGAGGGGTTACATAAGTCCCCTGAAAAGATTGAGGCAGTAGCCAAGGCTCCAGCACCAGAAAATGTGTCACAACTGAGGTCGTTCCTCGGGCTGGTGAACTACTACCATAAGTTCTTGCCGAATATGTCTACCGTACTACACCCACTGAACACCCTACTGCAAACGGGGGTACCATGGAAGTAGAGTGACGAATGTAAACGAGCTTTCCAGAAGAGCAAAGCATTGATCACATCAAAAGAGGTGTTGGCTCATTTCAACCCAGCACTACCAATTCGGTTGGCGTGTGATGCATCACCCTATGGCATTGGAGCGGTGCTGTCGCACAAATTCCCGGACGGCTCGGAGAGGCCAGTAGCCTTTGCGTCTCGGTCACTAACCTCAGCCGAGCGTAACTATGCCCAGATTGACAGGGAGGCCCTCAGCCTAGTATGGGGAGTAAAAAAGTTCAACCACTATCTGCATGGACAGAAGTTCACCTTGCTGACTGACCACCAACCACTTGTCTCCATCTTTAATCCAAAGAAGGGCGTTCCGGGAATGACTGCGCAACGGCTACAAAGATGGTCCCTTTTTCTAGGGGCGAACCAATATGAAATCGAGTATAAGGGCACGAAACAGCATGGAAACGCTGATGGGCTATCACGCCTGCCACTGCCTACTGCGGAGGAAGCACCAGCAGTGGATCCTGTCGAAATATTTCATTCGACTATAATTGAATGCTTGCCAGTAACTAACGCTGGTATAGAGAAGGAGACCCAAAATGACCCGACACTGTCTCGGGTATATGATTTGACGGTGAAGGGATGGCCAGCACATGGCGACTCACTGTTGCCAGCATTCTCATCCAGAAGAGAACAGCTGTCAGTATGCCAGGGGACCTTGATGTGTGGATCCCGAGTGGTAATTCCACCCAAGTTAAGGGAGAGAGTGCTCAATGAGCTTCACGAAGGTCATCTGGGAGGGGTGAAAATGAAAAGCCTTGCTAGTGCTTATGTATGGTGGCCGGGGATCGATCAGCAAATCGAGGACCTGACAAAGAGCTGCTCAGGATGCCAGAAGGTCCAAAATGCACCACCACATGCCCCTCTACAACCATGGGAGTGGTACTCCTCTCCATGGCAACGGATGCATATTGATTTTGCTGGTCCATTCATGAACTGAATGTTTTTAATAGCCGTGGATGTGCACTCGAAATGGCCTGAGGTGATCAAAATGTCCTCCACCACCACGGAGAAAACTATTGCAGTCCTACGGACCATTTTTCCCAGGAACGGCTTGCCAGAGCAGGTTTGCTCTGATAACGGACCACAGTTTGTGTCTGAAGAATTTCGAAGATTTATGAAAAGGAATGGGGTAAGGCATTACGCATCCGCCTCGTATTATCCAGCCACAAATGGATTGGCTGAGTGCTCGTACAAACCTTTAAAAAAGCAGTAAAGGCCATGTGCGATGACAACATTCCGCTGCAGCACAAGGTTGACAATTTCCTGTTAGCCTACAGAAATGCGACACATGCAGTCACCAACCAGGCCCCGGCCATGATGTCCTTTAACCGAAGGTTGAGATCTCATCTGGATTTGCTCAGACCAAATGTACGAAGAGATGTTGAGAGTAAGCAATTCCAGCACATCAAAAAGAAGCCGACAAAGAGCTTCAATGTAGGGCAACCAGTCTTGGCCCGCGACTACCGAACAGAGAAATGGCAACCAGGAACGATATGCACACGGCAGGGGCCACTAAAATACACAGTGGACATTGGGGAGAGCATCGTGCGACGCCATGCTGACCAGATCCTCGAGTCACAGGAATGAGTCAACCCCATGCCTCGCCCATACGTACCTGATGATGAACCCGACGTACAGGTAGCATCTACCCCAGAAACAGTAGCATCGGAAGCTGATGAACCAACTGACGACAGGGGGCTAGAATCGCCTCCGCACCAAGAGCAAGACACTCGGGAAAGGCGCTATCCAGAAAGGATCAAGAAGCCTTCCCAAAGACTGAATTTATAAATAGATTATTTTCAGCTAATGTTGCATGTTAAAAGTGTTAATTGTAATTAGTTTGATATTTAATTGTTAAATGAGTGTTATGGTACTGTTAATCTAAAAGGGGAGGAATTGTAATGTATGTACCTTTAAGGGGGGAACTATTTTCTACAGCTCATGTATACGGCAGCGATCACACCTGTATATAGCACTGAGTAGTAATCTGTTGTTTCAGTTGCAGTTTGAACCACATTGAGTAAACACCTGATGTACCGTTCTCTGCAGTCCTTTTCTTATTATTACACTGACGTAACAGGAGGGAGTGCAGTGTCTGTGCGAACTGTGTCTGTAGGGAGTACAGCGTCTGTATGAAATGTGTCTGGAGAGAGTACAGTGTCTGTGTGAACTGTGTCTGTAGGGAGTGCAGTGTCTGTGTGAACTGTATCTGTAGGGAGTACAGTGTCTGTGTGAACTGTGTCTGTAGGGAGTGCAGTGTCTGTGTGAACTGTATCTGCAGGGAGTACAGTGTCTGTTTGAACTGTTTTTGGAGGTGGTACAGAGTCTCTGTGAACTGTGTCTGGATGCAGCACGGTGGCATAGTGGTTAGCACTGTTGCCTCACAGCGCCAGGGACCCGGGTTCGAATCCGGCCTCGGGCGACTGTCTGTGTGGAGTTTGCACATTCTCCCCGTGTTTGCGTGGGTTTCCTCCGGGTGCTCCGGTTTCCTCCCACAGTCCAAAGATGTGCGAGTTAGGTTGATTGACTATGATAAATTGACCCTTAGTGTTAGGGGGATTAAATACGTGGGGTTACGGGGATAGGGTGGGATATGTGTTGGTGTAGGGGTTACGGGGATTGGGTGGGATATGTGTCGGTGCAGGCTCGATGGGCTGAAATGGCCTCTATCTGCACTATGGGGTTTCTGTGATTCTGTGATAAGTCAGTGTCTGTGAACAGTGTCCGGAGAGAGCACAGTGTCTGTGAAATGTGTCTACAGAGAGTACACTGTCTGCGAACTGTGTCTATTGAGAGTACGGTGTGTGTAAATTGTGACTAGAGGGAGAACAGTGTCTGTGTGGACTGTGTTGGGAGAGAGTAAAATGTTTGTGAACAGTGTCTTGAAGATGTACAGTGTCTGTGAGCTTTGTCTGGAGAGAGTTCAATGTCTGTGTGAACTGTGTCCTTAGGGAGTACAGTGACTGTGTGAACTGTGTCTGGAGGGAGTACAGAGTTTGTGTGAACTGTGTCTGGAGGGAGTACAGTATCTGTTTGAACTGTTCCTGGCGGAGGTACAGTGGCTGTGTAAACTGTGTCTGGAGAGAGTACGGTGTCTGTGAACTGTTTCTGCAGGGAGTACAGTGTCTGTGTGAACTGTGTCTGGAAAGAGTACAGTGTCTGTGTGAACTGTGTCTGCAGAGAGTACAGTGTTCGTGTGAACTGTGTCTGGAGAAGTACAGTGTCTGTGAGAACTGTATCTGGAGAGAGTGCAATGTCTGTGAACTGTGTCTGGAGGGAGTACAGTGTCTGTGTGAACTGTGTCCGGAGGAAGTACAGTGTCTGTGTGAACTGTGTCTGGCGGGAGTATAGTGTCTGTGTGAACTGTGTCTGGCGGGAGTACAGTGTCTCTGTGAACTGTGTCTGGCGGGAGTGCAGTGTCTGTGTGAACTGTGTCTGAAGAGAGTACAGTGTCTGTGTGAACTGTGTCTGGAGGGAGTACAGTGTCTGTGTGAACTGTGTCTGAAGAGAGTGCAGTGTCTGTGTGAACTGTGTCTGGAGAGAGTACAGTGTCTGTGAACTATGTCTGGAGGGAGTACAGTGTCTGTGTGAACTGTGTCTGGAGAAAGTACAGTGTCTGTGCGAACTGTGTCTGGAGAGAGTACAGTGTCTGTGTGAATTGTGTCTGGAGGGAGTACAGTGTCTGTTTGAACTGTTTCTGGAGGAGTTACTTTGTCTGTGTAAACTGTGTCTGGAGGGAGTACACTGTCTGTGTGAACTGTGTCTGGAGAGAGTACAGTGTCTGTGTGAACTGTGTCTGGAGGGAGTACAGTGTCTGTGTGAACTGTGTCTGAAGAGAGTGCAGTGTCTGTGTGAACTGTGTCTGGAGAGAGTACAGTGTCTGTGAACTATGTCTGGAGGGAGTACAGTGTCTGTGTGAACTGTGTCTGGAGGGAGTACAGTGTCTGTGCGAACTGTGTCTGGAGAGAGTACAGTGTCTGTGTGAACTGTGTCTGGAGGGAGTACAGTGTCTGTTTGAACTGTTTCTGGAGGAGTTACTTTGTCTGTGTAAACTGTGTCTGGAGGGAGTACACTGTCTGTGTGAACTGTGTCTGGAGGGAGTACAGTGTATTTGTGAACTGTTTCTGTAGGGAGCACAGTGTCTGTGTGAAATGTGTCTGTAAGGAGTACAGTGTCTGTGTGAACTGTGTCTGGAGAGAGTAGAGTGTCTGTGAACTGATTCTGAAGAGAGTGCAGTGTCTGTGTGAACTGTGCCTGGAGAGAGTACAGTTTCTGTTTGAACTGTTTTTGGAAGTGGTACCTGTAGTGGATGTACCTTTAAGAGAGAACTACTTTTACAGCTCCTGTATACTGTAGTACCGGCAGTGACCACACCTGTATATAAGCCTTGAGCATGCCTCTGTACTGCCAGTCTTGAGACTACCCTACTCCAGTAAACACCTGTTGATTGTTAAGTTACAGCCTCTGTGTAGTTACTGGAAAACATCATACTCTAAGAATCACGGATCCAACAGTGGCGACGCGGTCGATTCGAATCTACCTGCAACTCTGCATTTCCCTTCAAGGATTCGCTCCGGGAGGGCGGTGGCAGAAAGTCGAGGCCAGAAGCACTGGCGTCGACCACGAGCAACCGCCCAGTCGTCCAGCAGAGAGTGAACATCGCAGGGGAGGCTGTTTAGAGCCGGGCTTGGTTCCCCAGCCACGACGATCCAGCAACAGACTGGCAACAGCTACATAGAAACATAGAAACATAGAAAATAGGAGCAGGAGTAGGCCATTCGGCACTTCGAGCCTGCTCCGCCATTCAACGAGATCATGGCTGATCATCCAAACCCTAGCACCCGGTCCCTACACCGACAACCATCCCACCCAAGCCCTATCCCCGTAACCCCGTAACCCCACGTATTTAATCCCCCCTAACACTAAGGGTCAATTTTTTATCATGGCCAATCAACCTAACCCGCACATCTTTGGACTGTGGGAGGAAACCGGAGCACCCGGAGGAAACCCACGCAAACACGGGGAGAATGTACAAACTCCACACAGACAGTCACCCGAGGCCGGATTTGAACCCGGGTCCCTGGCGCTGTGAGGCAACAGTGCTAACCACTATGCCACAGCGCAGACCCTTCCCGGACAGCAGTGGCTGGAGCCGACCGACGGCAGAGAAAAAGCCAAGCAGCGTCGACGGGGTAAGAGAGAGGGTGAAGCGCACAGGGTGCAGCCGGGGGTAGAAAGCTGAGTGGCATCGAGGAAAAACAAAAACAGAGAGAGAGAGGGTAAAGCAGCAGCCGGGTTCAGGACCGAGCGGCGGAAACGGGAAAGGCGCACAGGAGAACGCGCAGAGCACAGCCAGGGCTCAAGGGCTGAACAGCGTCCGCAGGGAGAAGAAGGGAGAGCGCAGGAGATGCCATTGAGCTGCGGACAAGAAGGGAGAGCGCGGGAGATGCCATTTTTAGAAGCCGCAGCAGAGAAGAAGGGCGAGCGCGGGAAGAAAGGAAAGTGCGGGAGATGCCATTTTGTGCCAGCGGAGAAGAAGGGAGAGAGCGGGAGATGCCATTTTTGACAGTTAAATCACACCCAGGGATGCCAAAGAGTTGCAGTATCTCTGCGTTCGACAATGAAGTCGAAGATTGGGCAACATATGTGGAACGCATTGAGGTGTACTGCAGGGCGAATGAAGTGCCAGATGCTAGGAAAGCACTGGTTTTGTTAAATTCCATGGGTGCAAAAACTTATGGCTTACTGCGAAACCTAATAACCCCAGAGAAGCCCGTGGATAAGAATTTCGGAAGCATAGTAGAAATCCTACAGGGCCACTTAAACCCCACACCGCTGCTGATAGCAGAAAGATTTAAGTTCCACAAAAGGAACCAGCATAAAGACAAAAGTAATGCTGAGTACTTAATGGAACTGCGCAAGCTATCAAAACACTGCCAGTTTGGAGTGGGACTAGCAGATACGTTAAGGGACAAGTTTGTGTGTGGGCTTCAAAGTGAAGGAAACCAGAAATGGCTTCTATCAGAAAAGGATCTTACGCTGGACAAGGCTTTCAGCATAGCAGTATCACACGAAGCAGCCACAAGGGGTGCTGCAGAGGTACAACGGAGACCGCAAGAATATGGCACCAATGAAATGTCATATGGAGCAGGGAAGTGTTATCGCTGCGGCAGAACAACACACGACCAGAAGGATTGTTGGTTCAAGGACCAAGTGTGCAGACAGTGTGGAAAAGCAGGACACATAGCAAGAGTCTGCAGGTCAGGGAAGAAAACCAACAGCAAGAAATCTCTACAGGAGAAGTACAAAAAGGTACATAAGGTGATGGACAGTAGTTCAGACGAACAGAAAAGTGATACAGACTCCGGAAGCAAGGAGCTGGGTTGTCTGAAACTACATAAGGTAGCCAAAATGGAGGATCACCAGACTATCTGGGTCACGCTCAAGATAGACGGAGTCCAAGTGAAAATGGAATTGGACACAGGATCAGCCCTAACAGTCATAAACCAAAAGGACTACAAGCGGCTATTTTCACATATACCCTTGAAAGCTACAGAGATGGTCTTGAAGGCGTACACGGGGCAAAAAGTCTACCCCAAAGGAAAAAAAAGGGTGAAAGTGATATACAAAGGCCAGGAAATACCTAAAATGGACCTATATGCATTGCCAGATGGAGGACCACCACTACTAGGATGTGAATGGATCCGGAAGATTTAATTAGATTGGCATTCCATACAGGCACTGAAGGTTGAGGCCAAAAAGGATGACGATGTCACACCTGGACGACTGTCAGAAATGCTAACTGATGCAAAAGTAGTGTTCCAGGAGGAACTCCGAACACTAAAAGGCATAACAGCAACGATTGAAATCGAGGAAAATGCAAGCCCAAAGATTCTTAAGGCCAGACCAGTGCCTTATGTGATCCGACCAGCCGTCGAAGCAGAGCTGGAAGGGTTGGAACGTTCAGGGGTACTGTCCCAAGTAGACTGGAGCGAGTGGGCTACACCCATCGTTCCTGTAATGAAGAGGTCATTGAGTAATACACCTGGGGAACCAAAGAAGGTCCGCATCTGTGGGGATTTTAAGGTGACAGTGAACTCAGTCCTTCACACGGTACAATATCCGCTTCCACGAATTGAGGATATTTTCGCCTCGCTATCTGGAGGTAAACGCTTCACCAAAATTGATCTAGCCCAGGCGTACTGGCAAATGGAGGTAGAAGAAGCCTCGAAACAATACCTCACGATCAACACTCATAAAGGTCTCTACCAATACAACCGGCTGGCGTTCGGGGTAGCATCGGCTCCGGCTATTTGGCAAAGGGCGATGGATCAAGTCCTGCAAGGGATTCCAGGGACCCAGTGTTATTTGGACGACATCCTGGTCACAGGCGAAAATGACAGTGATCACCTCGCCAACCTGGAGAAGGTGCTCACTAGATTAAAGGAATATGGGCTACGAGCTAATTGCCACAAGTGCGAGTTTATCCAGAAGCAGACCTCGTATTGTGGCCACTTTATTGATGAAGAGGGGTTACATAAGTCCCCTGAAAAGATTAAGGCAGTAGTCAAGGCTCCAGCACCGGAAAATGTGTCACAACTGAGGTCGTTCCTCGGGCTGGTGAACTACTACCATAAGTTCTTACCAAATTTCTCTACAGTATTACACCCACTGAACACCCTACTGCAAACGGGGGTACCATGGAAGTGGAATGACGAATGTAAACGAGCTTTCCAGAAGTGCAAAGAATTGATCACATCAAAAGAGGTGTTGGCCCATTTCAACCCAGCACTACCAAGTCATTTGGCATGTGATGCATCACCCTATGGTATTGGAGCGGTGCTGTCGCACAAATTCCCAGACAGGTTGGAGAGGGCAGTAGCCTTTGCGTCTCGGTCACTAACCTCAGCCGAGTGCAACTACGCCCAGATTGACAGGGAGGCCTTCAGCCTAGTATGGGGAGTAAAAAAGTTCAACCACTATCTGCATGGGCAGAAGTTCACCTTGCTGACTGACCACCAACCACTTGTCTCCATCTTTAATCCAAAGAAGGGCGTTCCGGGAATGACTGCACAACAGCTACAAAGATGGTCCCTTTTTCTAGGGGTGCACAAATATGAAATAGAATATAAAGGTACGAAACAGCATGGAAACGCGGATGGGCTAACACGCCTGCCACTGCCTACTGTGGAGGAAGCACCAGCAGTGGACCCTATCGAGATATTTTATTCGTCAATAATTGAACGATTGCCAGTAACTAACGTTGGTATAGAGAAGGAGACCTGAAATTACCTGACACTGTCTC
This sequence comes from Somniosus microcephalus, assembly GCF_052327205.1. Taxonomy (NCBI): domain Eukaryota; kingdom Metazoa; phylum Chordata; class Chondrichthyes; order Squaliformes; family Somniosidae; genus Somniosus; species Somniosus microcephalus. The sequence continues at coordinate 12,086,457 of NC_141006.1, read as the reverse complement.
GGGTATATGATTTGACGGTGATGGGATGGCCAGCACATGGTGACTCACTGTTGCCAGCATTCTCATCCAGAAGAGAACAGCTGTCAGTATGCCAGGGGACCTTGATGTGTGGATCCCGAGTGGTAATTCCACCCAAGTTAAGGGAGAGAGTGCTCAATGAGCTTCACGAAGGTCATCTGGGAGGGGTGAAAATGAAAAGCCTTGCTAGGGCTTATGTGTGGTGGCCGGGGATCGATCAGCAAATCGAGGACCTGACAAAGAGCTGCTCAGGATGCCAGAAGGTCCAAAATGCACCACCACATTCCCCTCTACACCCATGGGAGTGGCCCTCATCTCCATGGCAACGGATGCATATTGATTTTGCTGGTCCATTCATGGACTCAATGTTTTTAACAGCCGTGGATGCGCACTCGAAATGGCCTGAGGTCATCAAAATGTCCTCCACTACCACGGAGAAAACTATTGCAGTCCTACGGACCATTTTTGCCAGGAACGGCTTGCCAGAGCAGATTTGCTCTGATAATGGACCACAGCTTGTGTCCGAAGAGTTTCAGAAATTTATGAGAAGGAATGGGGTAAGGCATTACACATCCGCCCCGTATCATCCAGCCACAAATTGATTGGCTGAGAGGTTTGTACAAACCTTTAAAAAGGCGATAAGGGCCATGTGCGATGATGAAATTCCACTACAGCATAAGGTGGACAATTTCCTGTTAGCCTACAGAAATGCGACACATGCAGTTACCAACCAGACCCCGGCCATGATGTTCTTTAACCGAAGGTTGAGATCTCGTCTGGATTTGCTCAGACCAAATGTGCGAAGAAATGTTGAGGATAAACAATTCCAGCACATCAATGAGAAGCCGACAAGGAGCTTCAATGTAGGACAACCAGTCTTGGCCCGTGACTACCGAACAGAGAAATGGCAACCCGGAACGATATGCACACGGCAGGGGCCATTAATGTACACAGTGGATGTAGGGGAGAACATTGTGAGACGCCACGTCGATCAGATCTTAGCGTCACAGGAACGAGTCAACCCCATGTCTCGCGTACCTGGGGATGAACCCGACATACCGGTAGCATCTACCTCAGAAACAGTAGCACTGGAAACTGATGAACTAACCGACGAAAGGGGGCCAGAATCGCCTCCGCACCAAGAACAAGAACCTCAGGAAAGGCGTTATCCAGAAAGGATCAGGAAGCCACCCCAAAGACTGAATCTATAAATGGACTATTTCTGTTTAATGTGCATGTTAAAGTGTTAATTGTTATTTGAATATTATGGGTACTGCTAATCTAAAAGGGGAGGAATTGTAGTATATGTACATTTAAGAGAGAACTACTTTTACAGCTCCTGTATACTGTAGTACCGGCAGTGACCACACCTGTATATAAGCCTTGAGCATGTCTCTGCACTGCCAGTCTTGAGACTAACCTACTCCAGTAAACACCTGTTGATTGTTAAGTTACAGCCTCCGTGTAGTTATTGGAAAACATCATACTCTAAGAATCACGGAACAAACAGTACCGAGTCTCTGTGAACTGTGTCTGGAGATAAGACAGTGTCTGTGAACAGTGTCCGGTGAGAGTACTGTGTCTGTGAAATGTGTCTACAGAGAGTACACTGTCTGCGAACTGTGTCTATTGAGAGTACGGTGTGTGTAAACTGTGTCTAGAGGGAGCACAGTGTCTGTGTGAACTGTGTTGGGAGAGAGTAAAATGTTTGTGAACAGTGTCTTGAGGATGCACAGTGTCTGTGAACTGTGTCTGGAGAGAGGACAGTGTCTGTGAACTTTATCTGGAGAGAGTTCCATGTCTGTGTGAACTGTGTCTAAAGGGAGTACAGTGTCTGTGTGAACTGTGTCTGAAGAGAGTGCAGTGTCTGTGTGAACTGTGTCTGGAGAGAGTACAGTGTTTGTGAACTATATCTGGAGGGAGTACAGTGCCTGTGTGAACCGTGTCTGGAGAGAGTACAGTGTCTGTGTGAACTGTGTCTGGAGGGAGTACAGTGTATGTGCGATCTGTGTCTATAGGGAGTACAGTGTCTGCCAACTGTGTCTGGAGAGAGTACAGTTTCTCTCAACTGTGTCTGGAGAGAGTACAGTGTCTGCGTGAACTGTGTCTGGAGGGAGTACAGTGTCTGTGTGATCAGTGTCTTTAGGGAGTACAGTGTCTGTGTGAACTGTGTCTGGAGAGAGTACAGTGTCTGTGCAAACTGTGTCTGCAGCGAGTACAGTGTCTGTGTGAACTGTATCTGGAGGGAGTACAGTGTCTGTTTGAACTGTTTCTGGAGGAGTTCCTTTGTCTGTGTAAACTGTGTCTGGAGAGAGTAAACTCTGTGTGTTAACTGTGTCTGGAGAGAGTGCAATGTCTGTGTTAACTGTGTCTGGATAGAATACAGTGTCTGTGAACTGTGTCTGGAGAAAGTAAAGTGTCTGTGGGAACTGTGTCTGGCGGAAGTACAGTGCCTGTGAACTGTGTCTAAGAGAGTGCAGTGTTTGTGAACTGTGACTGTAGAGAGTTCGTCTCTTTGTGAACAGTGTCTGGAAGGAATACAGTGTCTGAGTGAACTATGTCTGGAGGGAGTACAGTGTCTGTGCAAACTGTGTCTGGAGAGAGTAAAGTTTGTGTGTGAACTTTGTCTGGAGAGAGTACAGTGTCTGTGGGAACTGTGTCTGGAGAGAGTACAGTGTCTGTGTGAACTCTGTCTGGAGAGAGTACAGTGTCTGTGAACTGTGTCTGGAGGGATTACAGTGTCTGTGTGAACTCTGTCTGGAGAGAGTACAGTGTCTGTGAACTGTATCTGGAGAGAGTACAGTGTCTGTGTGAACTCTGTCTGGAGAGAGTACAGTGTCTGTGAACTGTGTCTGGAGGGATTACAGTGTCTGTGTGAACTGTGTCTGCAGGGATTACAGTGTCTGTATGAAATTTTTCTGGAGGAGGTACAGTGCCTGTGTGAACTGTGTCTGGAGGGAGTACAATGTCTGTGTGAACTGTGCCTGGAGAGAGTACAATGTCTGTGTGAACTGTGTCTGGAGGGATTACAGTGTCTGTGTGAACTGTGTCTGCAGGGATTACAGTGTCTGTATGAAATTTTTCTGGAGGAGGTACAGTGCCTGTGTGAACTGTGTCTGGAGGGAGTACAGTGTCTGTGTGAACTGTGTCTGGAGGGAGTACAGTGTCTGTGTGAACTGTGTCTGGAGGGAGTACAGTGTCTGTGTGAACTGTGTCTGGAGAGAGTACAGTGTCTGTGTGAACTGTGTCTGGAGGGAGTACAGTGTCTGTGTGAACTGTGTCTGGAGGGAGTACAGTGTCTGTGTGAACTGTGTCTGGAGAGAGTACAGTGTCTGTGTGAACTGTGTCTGGAGGGATTACAGTGTCTGTGTGAACTGTGTCTGCAGGGATTACAGTGTCTGTATGAAATTTTTCTGGAGGAGGTACAGTGCCTGTGTGAACTGTGTCTGGAGGGAGTACAGTGTCTGCGTGAACTGTGTCTGGAGAGAGTACAGTGTCTGTGTGAACTCTGTCTGGAGAGAGTACAGTGTCTGTGTGAACTGTGTCTGGAGGGAGTACAGTGTCTGTGTGAACTGTGTCTGGAGGGAGTACAGTGTCTGTGTGAACTGTGTCTGGAGAGAGTACAGTGTCTGTGTGAACTGTGTCTGGAGGGAGTACAGTGTCTGTGTGAACTGTGTCTGGAGGGAGTACAGTGTCTGTGTGAACTGTGTCTGGAGAGAGTACAGTGTCTGTGTGAACTGTGTCTGGAGGGATTACAGTGTCTGTGTGAACTGTGTCTGCAGGGATTACAGTGTCTGTATGAAATTTTTCTGGAGGAGGTACAGTGCCTGTGGGAACTGTGTCTGGAGGGAGTGTAGTGTCTGTGTGAACTGTGTCTGGAGAGAGTACAGTGTCTGTGTGAACTGTGTCTGGAGGGAGTACAGTGTCTGGGTGAACTGTGTCTGGAGGGAGTGTAGTGTCTGTGTGAACTGTGTCTGGAGAGAGTACAGTGTCTATGTGAACTGTGTCTGGAGAGAGTACAGTGTCTGTGTGAACTGTGTCTGGAGAGAGTACAGTGTCTGGTGAACTGTGTCTGGAGAGAGTACAGTGTCTGTGTGAACTGTGTCTGGAGGGAGTACAGTGTCTGTGTGAACTGTGTCTGGAGGGAGTGGAGTGTCTGTGTGAACTGTATCTGGAGAGAGTACAGTGTCTGTGTGAAATGTGTTTGGATAGAGTACAGTGTCTGTGTGAACTGTGTCTGGAGAGAGTACAGTGTCTGTGTGAACTGTGTCTGGAGGGAGTACAGTGTCGGTGTGAATTGTGTCTGGAGAGAGCACAGTGTCTGTGTGAACTGTGTCTGGAGGGAGTACAGTGTCTGTGTGAACTGTGTCTGGAGAGAGTGCAGTGTCTGTGTGAACTGTGTCTAGAGAGAGTACAGTGTCTGTGTGAACTGTGTCTGGAGGGAGTACAGTGTCTGTGTGATCTGTGCCTGGAGAGAGTACAGTGTCTGTGTGAACTGTGTCTGGAGGGAGTACAGTGTCTGTGTGAACTGTGCCTGGAGAGAGTACAGTGTCTGTGTGAACTGTTTCTGGAGAGAGTACAGTGTCTGTGTGAACTGTGTCTGGAGAGAATACAGTGTCTGTGTGAACTGTGTCTGGAGGGAGTACAGTGTCTGTGAACTGTGTCTGGAGAGAGTACAGTGTCTGTGTGAACGGTGCCTGGAGGGAGTGCAGTGTCTGTGTGAACTGTGTCTGGAGAGAGTACAGTGTCTGTGTGAACTGTGCCTGGAGAGAGTGCAGTGTCTGTGTGAACTGTGTCTGGAGGGAGTACAGTGTCTGTGTGAACTGTGTCTGGAGAGAGTACAGTGTCTGTGTGAACTGTGTCTGGAGAGAGTACAGTGTCTGTGTGAACTGTGTCTGGAGGGAGTACAGTGTCTGTGTGAACTGTGCCTGGAGAGAGTACAGTGTCTGTGTGAACTGTATCTGGAGGGAGTACAGTGTCTGTGTGAACTGTCCCTGGAGAGAGTACAGTGTCTGTGTGAACTGTGTCTGGAGAGAGTACAGTGTCTGTGTGAACTTTGTCTGGAGAGAGTACAGTGTCTGTGTGAACTGTGTCTGGAGGGAGTACAGTGTCTGTGAACTGTGTCTGGAGAGAGTACAGTGTCTGTGTGAACGGTGCCTGGAGGGAGTACAGTGTCTGTGTGAACTGTGTCTGGAGAGAGTACAGTGTCTGTGTGAACTGTGCCTGGAGAGAGTGCAGTGTCTGTGTGAACTGTGTCTGGAGGAAGTGCAGTGTCTGTGTGAATTGTGTCTGTAGAGAATACAGTGTCTGTGTGAACTGTGTCTGGAGGGAGTACAGTGTCTGTGTGAACTGTGTCTGGAGAGAGTACAGTGTCTGTGTGAACTGTGTCTGGAGAGAGTGCAGTGTCTGTGTGAACTGTGTCTGGAGAGAGTACAGTGTCTGTGTGAACTGTGTCTGGAGAGAGTACAGTGTCTGTGTGAACTGTGTCTGGAGGGAGTACAGTGTCTGTGTGAATTGTGTCTGGAGTGAGTACAGTGTCTGTGTGAACTGTGTCTGGAGGGAGTACAGTGTCTGTGTGAACTGTGTCTGGAGAGAGTACAGTGTCTGTGTGAACTGTGTCTGGAGAGAGTACAGTGTCTGTGTGAACTGCGTCTGGAGAGAGTACAGTGTCTGTGTGAACTGTGTCTGGAGAGAGTACAGTGTCTGTGTGAACTGTGTCTGGAGGGAGTACAGTGTCTGTGTGAACTGTGCCTGGAGAGAGTACAGTGTCTGTGTGAACTGTGTCTGGAGAGAGTACAGTGTCTGTGTGAACTGTGTCTGGAGAGAGTACAGTGTCTGTGTGAACTGTGTCTGGAGGGAGTACAGTGTCTGTGAACTGTGTCTGGAGAGAGTACAGTGTCTGTGTGAACGGTGCCTGGAGGGAGTACAGTGTCTGTGTGAACTGTGTCTGGAGGGAGTACAGTGTCTGTGTGAACTGTGTCTGGAGTGAGTACAGTGTCTGTGTGAACTGTGGCTGGAGGGAGTACAGTGTCTGTGAACTGTGTCTGGAGAGAGTACAGTGTCTTTGTGAACTGTGTCTGGAGGGAGTACGGTGTCTGTGTGAACTGTGTCTGGAGGGAGTACAGTGTCTGTGTGAACTGTGTCTGGAGGGAGTACAGTGTCTGTGTGAACTGTGTCTGGAGGGAGTACAGTGTCTGTGTGAACTGTGTCTGGAGAGAGTACAGTGTCTGTGTGAACTGTGTCTGGAGAGAGTACAGTGTCTGTGTGAACTGGGTCTGGAGGGAGTACAGTGTCTGTGTGAACTGTGTCTGGAGAGAGTACAGTGTCTGTGTGAACTGTGTCTGGAGGGAGTACAGTGTCTGTCAACTGTGTCTGGAGGGAGTACAGTGTCTGTGTGAACTGTGTCTGGAGGGAGTACAGTGTCTGTGTGAACTGTGTCTGGAGGGAGTACAGTGTCTGTGTGAACTGTGTCTGGAGAGAGTACAGTGTCTGTGTGAACTGTGTCTGGAGAGAGGACAGTGTCTGTGTGAACTTTGTCTGGCGAGAGTACAGTGTCGGTGTGAACTGTGTCTGGAGGGAGTACAGTGTCTGTGTGAACTGGGTCTGGAGAGAGTACAGTGTCTGTGTGAACTGTGTCTGGAGAGAGTACAGTGTCTGTGTGAACTGTGTCTGGAGGGAGTACAGTGTCTGTGTGAACTGTGTCTGGAGGGAGTACAGTGTCTGTGAACTGTGTCTGGAGAGAGTACAGTGTCTGTGTGAACGGTGCCTGGAGGGAGTGCAGTGTCTGTGTGAACTGTGTCTGGAGAGAGTACAGTGTCTGTGTGAACTGTGCCTGGAGAGAGTGCAGTGTCTGTGTGAACTGTGTCTGGAGGGAGTACAGTGTCTGTGTGAACTGTGTCTGGAGAGAGTACAGTGTCTGTGTGAACTGTGTCTGGAGAGAGTACAGTGTCTGTGTGAACTGTGTCTGGAGGGAGTACAGTGTCTGTGTGAACTGTGCCTGGAGAGAGTACAGTGTCTGTGTGAACTGTATCTGGAGGGAGTACAGTGTCTGTGTGAACTGTCCCTGGAGAGAGTACAGTGTCTGTGTGAACTGTGTCTGGAGAGAGTACAGTGTCTGTGTGAACTTTGTCTGGAGAGAGTACAGTGTCTGTGTGAACTGTGTCTGGAGGGAGTACAGTGTCTGTGAACTGTGTCTGGAGAGAGTACAGTGTCTGTGTGAACGGTGCCTGGAGGGAGTACAGTGTCTGTGTGAACTGTGTCTGGAGAGAGTACAGTGTCTGTGTGAACTGTGCCTGGAGAGAGTGCAGTGTCTGTGTGAACTGTGTCTGGAGGAAGTGCAGTGTCTGTGTGAATTGTGTCTGTAGAGAATACAGTGTCTGTGTGAACTGTGTCTGGAGGGAGTACAGTGTCTGTGTGAACAGTGTCTGGAGAGAGTACAGTGTCTGTGTGAACTGTGTCTGGAGAGAGTGCAGTGTCTGTGTGAACTGTGTCTGGAGAGAGTACAGTGTCTGTGTGAACTGTGTCTGGAGAGAGTACAGTGTCTGTGTGAACTGTGTCTGGAGGGAGTACAGTGTCTGTGTGAATTGTGTCTGGAGTGAGTACAGTGTCTGTGTGAACTGTGTCTGGAGGGAGTACAGTGTCTGTGTGAACTGTGTCTGGAGAGAGTACAGTGTCTGTGTGAACTGTGTCTGGAGAGAGTACAGTGTCTGTGTGAACTGTGTCTGGAGAGAGTACAGTGTCTGTGTGAACTGTGTCTGGAGAGAGTACAGTGTCTGTGTGAACTGTGTCTGGAGGGAGTACAGTGTCTGTGTGAACTGTGCCTGGAGAGAGTACAGTGTCTGTGTGAACTGTGTCTGGAGAGAGTACAGTGTCTGTGTGAACTGTGTCTGGAGAGAGTACAGTGTCTGTGTGAACTGTGTCTGGAGGGAGTACAGTGTCTGTGAACTGTGTCTGGAGAGAGTACAGTGTCTGTGTGAACGGTGCCTGGAGGGAGTACAGTGTCTGTGTGAACTGTGTCTGGAGGGAGTACAGTGTCTGTGTGAACTGTGTCTGGAGTGAGTACAGTGTCTGTGTGAACTGTGGCTGGAGGGAGTACAGTGTCTGTGAACTGTGTCTGGATAGAGTACAGTGTCTTTGTGAACTGTGTCTGGAGGGAGTACGGTGTCTGTGTGAACTGTGTCTGGAGGGAGTACAGTGTCTGTGTGAACTGTGTCTGGAGGGAGTACAGTGTCTGTGTGAACTGTGTCTGGAGGGAGTACAGTGTCTGTGTGAACTGTGTCTGGAGAGAGTACAGTGTCTGTGTGAACTGTGTCTGGAGAGAGTACAGTGTCTGTGTGAACTGGGTCTGGAGGGAGTACAGTGTCTGTGTGAACTGTGTCTGGAGAGAGTACAGTGTCTGTGTGAACTGTGTCTGGAGGGAGTACAGTGTCTGTCAACTGTGTCTGGAGGGAGTACAGTGTCTGTGTGAACTGTGTCTGGAGGGAGTACAGTGTCTGTGTGAACTGTGTCTGGAGGGAGTACAGTGTCTGTGTGAACTGTGTCTGGAGAGAGTACAGTGTCTGTGTGAACTGTGTCTGGAGAGAGGACAGTGTCTGTGTGAACTTTGTCTGGCGAGAGTACAGTGTCGGTGTGAACTGTGTCTGGAGGGAGTACAGTGTCTGTGTGAACTGGGTCTGGAGAGAGTACAGTGTCTGTGTGAACTGTGTCTGGAGAGAGTACAGTGTCTGTGTGAACTGTGTCTGGAGGGAGTACAGTGTCTGTGTGAACTGTGTCTGGAGGGAGTACAGTGTCTGTGTGAACTGTGTCTGGAGAGAGTACAGTGTCTGTGAACTGTGTCTGGAGGGAGTACAGTGTCTGTGTGAACTGTGTCTGGAGAGAGTACAGTGTCTGTGTGAACTGTGTCTGGAGAGAGTACAGTGTCTGTGTGAACTGTGTCAGGAGGGAGTACAGTGTCTGTGTGAACTGTGTCTGGAGAGAGTACAGTGTCTGTGTGAACTGTGTCTGGAGGGAGTACAGTGTCTGTGTGAACTGTGTCTGGAGGGAGTACAGTGTCTGTGTGAACTGTGTCTGGAGGGAGGACAGTGTCTGTCAACTGTGTCTGGAGGGAGTACAGTGTCTGTGTGAACTGTGTCTGGAGAGAGTACAGTGTCTGTGTGAACTGGGTCTGGAGGGAGTACAGTGTCTGTGTGAACTGTGTCTGGAGGGAGGACAGTGTCTGTCAACTGTGTCTGGAGGGAGTACAGTGTCTGTGTGAACTGGGTCTGGAGAGAGTGCAGTGTCTGTGTGAACTGTGTCTGGAGGGAGTACAGTGTCTGTGTGAACTTCGTCTGGAGGGAGTACAGTGTCTGTGTGAACTGGGTCTGGAGAGAGTGCAGTGTCTGTGTGAACTGTGTCTGGAGATAAGACAGTGTCTGTGAACTGTGCCCGGTGAGAGTACTGTGTCTGTGAAATGCGTCTACAGGGAGTACACTCTCTGCGAACTGTGTCTATTGAGAGTACGGTGTGTGTAAACTGTGTCCAGAGGGAGCACAGTGTCTGCGTGAGCCGTGTTGGGAGATAGTAAAATGTTTCTGAACAGTTTCTTGAGGATGTACAGTGTCTGTGAACTGTGTCTGCAGGGAGTACATTGTCTGTGTGATCTGTGTCTGGAGGGAGTACAGTGTCTGTGTGAACTGTGTCTGGAGAGAGTACAGTGTCTGTGTGAACTGTGTCTGGAGGGAGTACAGTGTCTGTGTGAACTATGTCTGGAGAGAGTACAGTGTCTGTTTGAACTGTTTCTGGAGGAGTTACTTTGTCTGTGTAAACTGTGTCTGGAGGGAGTACACTGTCTGTGTGAACTGTGTCTGGAGAGAGTACAGTGTCTGTGTGAACTGTGTCTGGAGGGAGTACAGTGTCTGTGTGAACTGTGTCTGAAGAGAGTGCAGTGTCTGTGTGAACTGTGTCTGGAGAGAGTACAGTGTCTGTGAACTATGTCTGGAGGGAGTACAGTGTCTGTGTGAACTGTGTCTGGAGAGAGTACAGTGTCTGTGTGAACTGTGTCTGGAGGGAGTACAGTGTCTGTGCGAACTGTGTCTGGAGAGAGTACAGTGTCTGTGTGAACTGTGTCTGGAGGGAGTACAGTGTCTGTTTGAACTGTTTCTGGAGGAGTTACTTTGTCTGTGTAAACTGTGTCTGGAGGGAGTACAGAGTTTGTGTGAACTGTGTCTGGAGGGAGTACAGTATCTGTTTGAACTGTTCCTGGCGGAGGTACAGTGTCTGTGTGAACTGTGTCTGGAGGGAGTACAGTGTATTTGTGAACTGTTTCTGTAGGGAGCACAGTGTCTGTGTGAAATGTGTCTGTAAGGAGTACAGTGTCTGTGTGAACTGTGTCTGGAGAGAGTAGAGTGTCTGTGAACTGATTCTGAAGAGAGTGCAGTGTCTGTGTGAACTGTGCCTGGAGAGAGTACAGTTTCTGTTTGAACTGTTTTTGGAAGTGGTACCTGTAGTGGATGTACCTTTAAGAGAGAACTACTTTTACAGCTCCTGTATACTGTAGTACCGGCAGTGACCACACCTGTATATAAGCCTTGAGCATGCCTCTGTACTGCCAGTCTTGAGACTACCCTCCTCCAGTAAACACCTGTTGATTGTTAAGTTACAGCCTCTGTGTAGTTATTGGAAAACATCATACTCTAAGAATCACGGATCCAACAGTGGCGACGCGGTCGATTCGAATCTACCTGCAACTCTGCATTTCCCTTCAAGGATTCGCTCCGGGAGGGCGGTGGCAGAAAGTCGAGGCCAGAAGCACTGGCGTCGACCACGAGCAACCGCCCAGTCGTCCAGCAGAGAGTGAACATCGCAGGGGAGGCTGTTTAGAGCCGTGCTTGGTTCCCCAGCCACGACGATCCAGCAACAGACTGGCAACAGCTACATAGAAACATAGAAACATAGAAGATAGGAGCAGGAGTAGGCCATTCGGCACTTCGAGCCTGCTCCGCCATTCAACGAGATCATGGCTGATCATCCAAACCCTAGCACCCAGTCCCTACACCGACAACCATCCCACCCAAGCCCTATCCCCGTAACCCCGTAACCCCACGTATTTAATCCCCCCTAACACTAAGGGTCAATTTTTTATCATGGCCAATCAACCTAACCCGCACATCTTTGGACTGTGGGAGGAAACCGGAGCACCCGGAGGAAACCCATGCAAACACGGGGAGAATGTACAAACTCCACACAGACAGTCACCCGAGGCCGGATTTGAACCCGGGTCCCTGGCGCTGTGAGGCAACACTGCTAACCACTATGCCACAGCGCAGACCCTTCCCGGACAGCAGTGGCTGGAGCCGACCGACGGCAGAGAAAAAGCCGAGCAGCGTCGACGGGGTAAGAGAGAGGGTGAAGCGCACAGGGCGCAGCCGGGGGTAGAAAGCCGAGTGGCATCGAGGAAAAACAAAAACAGAGAGAGAGAGGGTAAAGCAGCAGCCGGGTTCAGGACCGAGCGGCGGAAACGGGAAAGGCGCACAGGAGAACGCGCAGAGCACAGCCAGGGCTCAAGGGCTGAACAGCGTCCGCAGGGAGAAGAAGGGAGAGCGCAGGAGATGCCATTGAGCTGCGGACAAGAAGGGAGAGCGCGGGAGATGCCATTTTTAGAAGCCGCAGCAGAGAAGAAGGGCGAGCGCGGGAAGAAAGGAAAGTGCGGGAGATGCCATTTTGTGCCAGCGGAGAAGAAGGGAGAGAGCGGGAGATGCCATTTTTGACAGTTAAATCACACCCAGGGATGCCAAAGAGTTGCAGTATCTCTGCGTTCGACAATGAAGTCGAAGATTGGGCAACATATGTGGAACGCATTGAGGTGTACTGCAGGGCGAATGAAGTGCCAGATGCTAGGAAAGCACTGGTTTTGTTAAATTCCATGGGTGCAAAAACTTATGGCTTACTGCGAAACCTAATAACCCCAGAGAAGCCCGTGGATAAGAATTTAGGAAGCATAGTAGAAATCCTACAGGGCCACTTAAACCCCACACCGCTGCTGATAGCAGAAAGATTTAAGTTCCACAAAAGGAACCAGCATAAAGACAAAAGTAATGCTGAGTACTTAATGGAACTGCGCAAGCTATCAAAACACTGCCAGTTTGGAGTGGGACTAGCAGATACGTTAAGGGACAAGTTTGTGTGTGGGCTTCAAAGTGAAGGAAACCAGAAACGGCTTCTATCAGAAAAGGATCTTACGCTGGACAAGGCTTTCAGCATGGCAGTATCACACGAAGCAGCCACAAGGGGTGCTGCAGAGGTACAATGGAGACCGCAAGAATATGGCACCAATGAAATGTCATATGGAGCAGGGAAGTGTTATCGCTGCGGCAGAACAACACACGACCAGAAGGATTGTTGGTTCAAGGACCAAGTGTGCAGACAGTGTGGAAAAGCAGGACACATAGCAAGAGTCTGCAGGTCAGGGAAGAAAACCAACAGCAAGAAATCTCTACAGGAGAAGTACAAAAAGGTACATAAGGTGATGGACAGTAGTTCAGACGAACAGAAAAGTGATACAGACTCCGGAAGCAAGGAGCTGGGTTGTCTGAAACTACATAAGGTAACCAAAATGGAGGATCACCAGACTATCTGGGTCACGCTCAAGATAGACGGAGTCCAAGTGAAAATGGAATTGGACACAGGATCAGCCCTAACAGTCATAAACCAAAAGGACTACAAGCGGCTATTTTCACATATACCCTTGAAAGCTACAGAGATGGTCTTGAAGGCGTACACGGGGCAAAAAGTCTACCCCAAAGGAAAAAAAAGGGTGAAAGTGATATACAAAGGCCAGGAAATACCTAAAATGGACCTATATGCATTGCCAGATGGAGGACCACCACTACTAGGATGTGAATGTTCCGGAAGATTTAATTAGATTGGCATTCCATACAGGCACTGAAGGTTGAGGCCAAAAAGGATGACAACGTCACACCTGGACGACTGTCAGAAATGCTAACTGATGCAAAAGTAGTGTTCCAGGAGGAACTCCGAACACTAAAAGGCATAACAGCAACGATTGAAATCGAGGAAAATGCAAGCCCAAAGATTCTTAAGGCCAGACCAGTGCCTTATGTGATCCGACCAGCCGTCGAAGCAGAGCTGGAAGGGTTGGAACGTTCAGGGGTACTGTCCCAAGTAGACTGGAGCGAGTGGGCTACACCCATCGTTCCTGTAATGAAGAGGTCATTGAGTAATACACCTGGGGAACCAAAGAAGGTCCGCATCTGTGGGGATTTTAAGGTGACAGTGAACTCAGTCCTTCACACGGTACAATATCCGCTTCCACGAATTGAGGATATTTTCGCCTCGCTATCTGGAGGTAAACGCTTCACCAAAATTGATCTAGCCCAGGCGTACTGGCAAATGGAGGTAGAAGAAGCCTCGAAACAATACCTCACGATCAACACTCATAAAGGTCTCTACCAATACAACCGGCTGGCGTTCGGGGTAGCATCGGCTCCGGCTATTTGGCAAAGGGCGATGGATCAAGTCCTGCAAGGGATTCCAGGGACCCAGTGTTATTTGGACGACATCCTGGTCACAGGCGAAAATGACAGTGATCACCTCGCCAACCTGGAGAAGGTGCTCACTAGATTAAAGGAATATGGGCTACGAGCTAATTGCCACAAGTGCGAGTTTATCCAGAAGCAGACCTCGTATTGTGGCCACTTTATTGATGAAGAGGGGTTACATAAGTCCCCTGAAAAGATTAAGGCAGTAGTCAAGGCTCCAGCACCGGAAAATGTGTCACAACTGAGGTCGTTCCTCGGGCTGGTGAACTACTACCATAAGTTCTTACCAAATTTCTCTACAGTATTACACCCACTGAACACCCTACTGCAAACGGGGGTACCATGGAAGTGGAATGACGAATGTAAATGAGCTTTCCAGAAGTGCAAAGAATTGATCACATCAAAAGAGGTGTTGGCCCATTTCAACCCAGCACTACCAAGTCATTTGGCATATGTTGCATCACCCTATGGTATTGGAGCGGTGCTGTCGCACAAATTCCCAGACAGGTTGGAGAGGGCAGTAGCCTTTGCGTCTCGGTCACTAACCTCAGCCGAGTGCAACTACGCCCAGATTGACAGGGATGCCTTCAGCCTAGTATGGGGAGTAAAAAAGTTCAACCACTATCTGCATGGGCAGAAGTTCACCTTGCTGACTGACCACCAACCACTTGTCTCCATCTTTAATCCAAAGAAGGGCGTTCCGGGAATGACTGCACAACAGCTACAAAGATGGTCCCTTTTTCTAGGGGTGCACAAATATGAAATAGAATATAAAGGTACGAAACAGCATGGAAACGCGGATGGGCTAACACGCCTGCCACTGCCTACTGTGGAGGAAGCACCAGCAGTGGACCCTATCGAGATATTTTATTCGTCAATAATTGAACGATTGCCAGTAACTAACGTTGGTATAGAGAAGGAGACCTGAAATTACCTGACACTGTCTCGGGTATATGATTTGACGGTGATGGGATGGCCAGCACATGGCGACTCACTGTTGCCAGCATTCTCATCCAGAAGAGAACAGCTGTCAGTATGCCAGGGGACCTTGATGTGTGGATCCCGAGTGGTAATTCCACCCAAGTTAAGGGAGAGAGTGCTCAATGAGCTTCACGAAGGTCATCTGGGAGGGGTGAAAATGAAAAGCCTTGCTAGGGCTTATGTGTGGTGGCCGGGGATCGATCAGCAAATCGAGGACCTGACAAAGAGCTGCTCAGGATGCCAGAAGGTCCAAAATGCACCACCACATTCCCCTCTACACCCATGGGAGTGGCCCTCATCTCCATGGCAACGGATGCATATTGATTTTGCTGGTCCATTCATGGACTCAATGTTTTTAACAGCCGTGGATGCGCACTCGAAATGGCCTGAGGTCATCAAAATGTCCTCCACTACCACGGAGAAAACTATTGCAGTCCTACGGACCATTTTTGCCAGGAACGGCTTGCCAGAGCAGATTTGCTCTGATAATGGACCACAGCTTGTGTCCGAAGAGTTTCAGAAATTTATGAGAAGGAATGGGGTAAGGCATTACACATCCGCCCCGTATCATCCAGCCACAAATTGATTGGCTGAGAGGTTCGTACAAACCTTTAAAAAGGCGATAAGGGCCATGTGCGATGATGAAATTCCACTACAGCATAAGGTGGACAATTTCCTGTTAGCCTACAGAAATGCGACACATGCAGTTACCAACCAGACCCCGGCCATGATGTTCTTTAACCGAAGGTTGAGATCTCGTCTGGATTTGCTCAGACCAAATGTGCGAAGAAATGTTGAGGATAAACAATTCCAGCACATCAATGAGAAGCCGACAAGGAGCTTCAATGTAGGACAACCAGTCTTGGCCCGTGACTACCGAACAGAGAAATGGCAACCCGGAACGATATGCACACGGCAGGGGCCATTAATGTACACAGTGGATGTAGGGGAGAACATTGTGAGACGCCACGTCGATCAGATCTTAGCGTCACAGGAACGAGTCAACCCCATGTCTCGCGTACCTGGGGATGAACCCGACATACCGGTAGCATCTACCTCAGAAACAGTAGCACTGGAAACTGATGAACTAACCGACGAAAGGGGGCCAGAATCGCCTCCGCACCAAGAACAAGAACCTCAGGAAAGGCGTTATCCAGAAAGGATCAGGAAGCCACCCCAAAGACTGAATCTATAAATGGACTATTTCTGTTTAATGTGCATGTTAAAGTGTTAATTGTTATTTGAATATTATGGGTACTGCTAATCTAAAAGGGGAGGAATTGTAGTATATGTACATTTAAGAGAGAACTACTTTTACAGCTCCTGTATACTGTAGTACCGGCAGTGACCACACCTGTATATAAGCCTTGAGCATGTCTCTGCACTGCCAGTCTTGAGACTAACCTACTCCAGTAAACACCTGTTGATTGTTAAGTTACAGCCTCCGTGTAGTTATTGGAAAACATCATACTCTAAGAATCACGGAACAAACAGTACCGAGTCTCTGTGAACTGTGTCTGGAGATAAGACAGTGTCTGTGAACAGTGTCCGGTGAGAGTACTGTGTCTGTGAAATGTGTCTACAGAGAGTACACTGTCTGCGAACTGTGTCTATTGAGAGTACGGTGTGTGTAAACTGTGTCTAGAGGGAGCACAGTGTCTGTGTGAACTGTGTTGGGAGAGAGTAAAATGTTTGTGAACAGTGTCTTGAGGATGTACAGTGTCTGTGAACTGTGTCTGGAGAGAGGACAGTGTCTGTGAACTTTATCTGGAGAGAGTTCCATGTCTGTGTGAACTGTGTCTAAAGGGAGTACAGTGTCTGTGTGAACTGTGTCTGAAGAGAGTGCAGTGTCTGTGTGAACTGTGTCTGGAGAGAGTACAGTGTTTGTGAACTATATCTGGAGGGAGTACAGTGCCTGTGTGAACCGTGTCTGGAGAGAGTACAGTGTCTGTGTGAACTGTGTCTGGAGGGAGTACAGTGTATGTGCGATCTGTGTCTATAGGGAGTACAGTGTCTGCCAACTGTGTCTGGAGAGAGTACAGTTTCTCTCAACTGTGTCTGGAGAGAGTACAGTGTCTGTGTGAACTGTGTCTGGAGGGAGTACAGTGTCTGTGTGATCAGTGTCTTTAGGGAGTACAGTGTCTGTGTGAACTGTGTCTGGAGAGAGTACAGTGTCTGTGCAAACTGTGTCTGCAGCGAGTACAGTGTCTGTGTGAACTGTATCTGGAGGGAGTACAGTGTCTGTTTGAACTGTTTCTGGAGGAGTTCCTTTGTCTGTGTAAACTGTGTCTGGAGAGAGTACACTCTGTGTGTTAACTGTGTCTGGAGAGAGTGCAATGTCTGTGTTAACTGTGTCTGGATAGAATACAGTGTCTGTGAACTGTGTCTGGAGAAAGTAAAGTGTCTGTGGGAACTGTGTCTGGCGGGAGTACAGTGCCTGTGAACTGTGTCTGGAGGGAGTACAGTGTCTGCGTGAACTGTGTCTGGAGGGAGTACAGTGTCTGCGTGAACTGTGTCTGGAGGGAGTACAATGTCTGTGTGAACTGTGCCTGGAGAGAGTGCATTGTCTGGGCTAAAAATTGGCCTGAGGCACCCAAGCGGCGCAAAGTTCGCCTGGGCGCTGGAATTTGCGCCGCGATCGCCGCATTGGCGATTGCCGCAAATTCAGCTTGAGCGCCCCAAGAGGGACATGGGGCGAGGCTCGAGGCGCTCCGCGTCCGTCTTAGGGTGCTGAAACTGAATTTCGCAGCGCAACATGACGCAGCGCCAGATGCTGCGGCGTGGCACGCTGCGGTACTGCAGGCCTTCCTCCCACGGTTAAGGGGGAGGGGCCTGCAACAGCGCGATCCCCGATTGTGGGTGCCGGCAGAAGAACCCGCCACCAAGGAGAAGTGCCGGGCTCTCGGGAAACAGCCGGCATTGCCGTGGAGGGGGGGCCAGGAGGCCGGGGACGGAGGTGCTGGCAGGCGGCCGCTGAGAAAAGCGGCCGCCCCGCACCTCCACCTTAACTTGCGCCTCTGCTGGCGCAGCAAGGCCCCGGAAACCTGGCGTTGTTTGCGAACGGCACTACAGCGGCGTGCACAACCAAATTTCGCGATCGGGGCGCTAATGGGGCGCTGCGCACACCAATGATGTCATCGGTGGAGTCGCAGCGCAACAGGCTAACGCCACCATTAGTGCACCCGCTGAATATCACGGGAGGCGCAGCCAGTGGCGCTAGAGCCACTGCCTGCCTCTTTAGGCGCTAAAATTTGGTGCTAGTCACCCAATTTTTAGCCCTCTCTGTTAAATGTTTCTGGAGGGGGTTCAGTGTCTGTGTGAACTGTGTCTGGAGGGAGTACAGTGTCTGTGTGAACTGTGTCTGGAGGGGGTACAGTGTCTGTGTGAACAGTGTCTGGAGGGAGTGTAGTGTCTGTGTGAACTGTGTCTGGAGAGAGTACAGTGTCTGTGTGAACTGTGTCTGGAGGGAGTACAGTGTCTGGGTGAACTGTGTCTGGAGGGAGTGAAGTGTCTGTGTGAACTGTGTCTGGAGAGAGTACAGTGTCTGTGTGAACTGTGTCTGGAGAGAGTACAGTGTCTGTGTGAACTGTGTCTGGAGAGAGTACAGTGTCTGTGTGAACTGTGTCTGGAGGGAGTACATTGTATTTGTGAACTGTGTCTGTAGGGAGTACAGTGTCTGTGTGAAATGTGTCTGTAGGGAGTAAAGTGTCTGTGTGAACTGTGTCTGGAGAGAGTACAGTGTCTGTGTGAACTGTGTCTGGAGGGAGTACATTGTATTTGTGAACTGTGTCTGTAGGGAGTACAGTGTCTGTGTGAAATGTGTCTGTAGGGAGTAAAGTGTCTGTGTGAACTGTGTCTGGAGAGAGTACAATGTCTGTGTGAAATGTGTCTGGAGGGAGTACATTGTATTTGTGAACTGTGTCTGTAGGGAGTACAGTGTCTGTGTGAAATGTGTCTGTAGGGAGTAAAGTGTCTGTGTGAACTGTGTCTGGAGAGAGTACAGTGTCTGTGTGAACTGTGTCTGGAGGGAGTACAGTGTCTGTGTGAACTGTGTCTGGAGAGAGTACAGTGTCTGTGTGAAATGTGTCTGTAGGGAGTAAAGTGTCTGTGTGAACTGTGTCTGGAGAGAGTACAGTGTCTGTGTGAACTGTGTCTGGAGGGAGTACAGTGTCTGTGTGAACTGTGTCTGGAGAGAGTACAGTGTCTGTGTGAACTGTGTCTGGAGGGAGTACAGTGTCTGTGTGAACTGTGTTTGGAGGGAGTACAGTGTCTGTGTGAACTGTGTTTGGAGGGAGTACAGTGTCTGTGTGAAATGTGTCTGGAGGGAGTACAGTGTCTGTGTGAACTGTATCTGGAGGGAGTACAGTGTCTGTGTGAACTTTGTTTGGAGGGAGTACAGTGTCTGTGTGAAATGTGTCTGGAGGGAGTACAGTGTCTGTGTGAACTGTGTCTGGAGAGAGTACAGTGTCTGTGTGAAATGTGTCTGGAGAGAGTACAGTGTCTGTGTGAACTGTGTCTGGAGAGAGTAAAGTGTCTGTGTGAACTGTGTCTGGAGAGAGTACAGTGTCTGTGTGAAATGTGTCTGGAGAGAGTACATTGTCTGTGTGAACTGTGTCTGGAGAGAGTACAGTGTCTGTGTGAACTGTGTCTGGAGAGAGTACAGTGTCTGTGTGAACTGTGTCTGGAGAGAGTACAGTGTCTGTGAACTGTGACTGGAGAGAGTGCAGTGTCTGTGTGAACTGTGTCTGGAGAGAGTACAGTGTCTGCGTGAACTGTGTCTGGAGAGAGTACAGTGTCTGTGTGAACTGTGTCTGAAGAGAGTGCATGTCTGTGTGAACTGTGTCTGGACAGAGTACAGTGTCTATGTGAATTGTGTCTGGAGGGGGTACAGTGTATGTGTGAAATGTGTTTGGAGGAAGTGTAATGTCTGTGTGAACTGTGTCTGGATGGAGTACAGTGTCTGTGTGAACTATGTCTGGAGGGAGTGTAGTGTCTGTGTGAACTGTGTCTGGAGGGAGTACAGTGTCTGTGTGAACTGTGTCTGGAGAGATTACAGTGTCTGTGTGAACTGTGCCTGAAGGGAGTGTAGTGTCTGTGTGAACTGTGTCTGGAGATGAGTGCAGTGTCTGTGTGAACTGTGTCTGGAGAGAGTGCAGTGTCTGTGTGAACTGTGTCTGGAGAGAGTACAGTGTCTGTGAACTGTGTCTGGAGAGAGTACAGTGTCTGTGTGAACTGTGTCTGGAGGGAGTACAGTGTCTGTGTGAACTGTGTCTGGAGGGAGTACAGTGTCTGTGTGAACTGTGTCTGGAGGGAGTACAGTGTCTGTGTGAACTGTGTCTAGAGGGAGTACAGTGTCTGTGTGAACTGTGTCTGGAGAGATTACAGTGTCTGTGTGAACTGTGTCTGGAGGGAGTACAGTGTCTGTGTGAACTGTGTCTGGAGAGAGTACAGTGTCTGGGTGAACTGTGTCTGGAGAGAGTACAGTGTCTGTGTGAACTGTGCCTGGAGGGAGTACGGTGTCTGTGTGAATTGTGTCTGGAGAGAGTACAGTGTCTGTGTGAACTGTGTCTGGAGGGAGTACAGTGACTGGGTGAACTGTGTCTGGAGGGAGTACAGTGTCTGTGTGAACTGTGTCTGGAGGGAGTACAGTGTCTGGGTGAACTGTGTCTGGAGGGAGGACAGTGTCTGTGTGAACAGTGTCTGGAGGGAGTGTAGTGTCTGTGTGAACTGTGTCTGGAGGGAGTACAGTGTCTGGGTGAACTGTGACTGGAGGGAGTGTAGTGTCTGTGTGAACTGTGTCTGGAGAGAGTACAGTGTCTGTGTGAACTGTGTCTGGAGAGAGTACAATGTCTGTGTGAACTGTGTCTGAAGAGAGTACAGTGTCTGGTGAACTGTGTCTGGAGAGAGTACAGTGTCTGTGTGAACTGTGTCTGGAGGGAGTACAGTGTCTGTGTGAACTGTGTCTGGAGGGATGTAGTGTCTGTGTGAACTGTGTCTGGAGAGAGTACAGTGTCTGTGTGAAATGTATTTGGAGAGAGTACAGTGTCTGTGTGAACTGAATCTGGAGAGAGTACAGTGTCTGTGTGAAATGTATCTGGAGGGAGTACAGTGTCTGTGTGAATTGTGTCTGAAGAGAGTACAGTGTCTGTGTGAACTGTGTCTGGAGGGAGTACAGTGTCTGTGTGAACTGTGTCTGGAGAGAGTACAGTGTCTGTGTGAACTGTATCTGGAGGGAGTACAGTGTCTGTGTGAACTGTGCCTGGAGAGAGTACAGTGTCTGTGTGAACTGTGTCTGGAGGGAGTACAGTGTCTGTGTGAACTGTGTCTGGAGAAAGTACAGTGTCTGTGTGAACTGTGTCTGGAGGGAGTACAGTGTCTGTGAACTGTGTCTGGAGAGAGTACAGTGTCTGTGTGAACGGTGCCTGGAGGGAGTACAGTGTCTGTGTGAACTGTGTCTGGAGAGAGTACAGTGTCTGTGTGAACTGTGTCTGGAGGGAGTACAGTGTCTGTGTGAACTGTGTCTGGAGAGAGTGCAGTGTCTGTGTGAACTGTGCCTGGAGGGAGTACGGTGTCTGTGTGAATTGTGTCTGGAGAGGGTACAGTGTCTGTGTGAACTGTGTCTGGAGGGAGTACAGTGTCTGGGTGAACTGTGTCTGGAGGGAGTACAGTGTCTGTGTGAACTGTGTCTGGAGGGAGTGTAGTGTCTGTGTGAACTGTGTCTGGAGAGAGTACAGTGTCTGTGTGAACTGTGTCTGGAGGGAGTACAGTGTCTGGGTGAACTGTGTCTGGAGGGAGTGTCGTGTCTGTGTGAACTGTGTCTGGAGAGAGTACAGTGTCTGTGTGAACTGTGTCTGGAGAGAGTACAGTGTCTGTGTGAACTGTGTCTGGAGAGAGTACAGTGTCTGGTGAACTGTGTCTGGAGAGAGTACAGTGTCTGTGTGAACTGTGTCTGGAGGGAGTACAGTGTCTGTGTGAACTGCGTCTGGAGGGAGTGTAGTGTCTGTGTGAACTGTGTCTGGAGAGAGTACAGTGTCTGCGTGAAATGTGTTTGGAGAGAGTACGGTGTCTGTGTGAACTGTGTCTGGAGAGAGTACAGTGTCTGTGTGAACTGTGTCTGGAGGGAGTACAGTGTCTGTGTGAATTGTATCTAGAGAGAGTACAGTGTCTGTGTGAACTGTGTCTGGAGGGAGTACAGTGTCTGTGTGAACTGTGTCTCGAGAGAGTACAGTGTCTGTGTGAACTGTGTCTGGAGAGAGTACAGTGTCTGTGTGAACTGTGTCTGGAGGGAGTACAGTGTCTGTGTGATCTGTGCCTGGAGAGAGTACAGTGTCTGTGTGAACTGTGTCTGGAGGGAGTACAGTGTCTGTGTGAACTGTGCCTGGAGAGAGTACAGTGTCTGTGTGAACTGTGTCTGGAGAGAGTACAGTGTCTGTGTGAACTGTGTCTGGAGAGAGTACAGTGTCTGTGTGAACTGTGTCTGGAGGGAGTACAGTGTCTGTGAACTGTGTCTGGAGAGAGTACAGTGTCTGTGTGAATTGTGTCTGGAGAGAGTACAGTGTCTGTGTGAACTGTGCCTGGAGGGAGTACAGTGTCTGTGTGAACTGTGTCTGGAGAGAGTGCAGTGTCTGTGTGAACTGTGTCTGGAGGGAGTACAGTGTCTGTGTGAACTGTGTCTGGAGAGAGTACAGTGTCTGTGTGAACTGTGTCTGGAGAGAGTACAGTGTCTGTGTGAACTGTGTCTGGAGAGAGTACAGTGTCTGTGTGAACTGTGTCTGGAGAGAGTACAGTGTCTGTGTGAACTGTGTCTGGAGGGAGTACAGTGTCTGTGTGAACTGTGCCTGGAGAGAGTACAGTGTCTGTGTGAACTGTGTCTGGAGAGAGTACAGTGTCTGTGTGAACTGTGTCTGGAGAGAGTACAGTGTCTGTGTGAACTGTGTCTGGAGGGAGTACAGTGTCTGTGAACTGTGTCTGGAGAGAGTACAGTGTCTGTGTGAACGGTGCCTGGAGGGAGTACAGTGTCTGTTTGAACTGTGTCTGGAGGGAGTACAGTGTCTGTGTGAACTGTGTCTGGAGGGAGCACAGTGTATGTGTGAACTGTGACTGGAGGGAGTACAGTGTCCGTGAACTGTGTCTGGAGAGAGTACAGTGTCTGTGTGAACTGTGTCTGGAGGGAGTACAGTGTCTGTGTGAACTGTGTCTGGAGGGAGTACAGTGTCTGTGTGAACTGTGACTGGAGGGAGTACAGTGTCTGTGTGAACTGTGTCTGGAGGGAGTACAGTGTCTGTGTGAACTGTGTCTGGAGAGAGTACAGTGTCTGTGTGAACTGTGTCTGGCGAGAGTACAGTGTCTGTGTGAACTGTGTCTGGAGGGAGTACAGTATCTGTGTGAACTGGGTCTGGAGACAGTACAGTGTCTGTGTGAACTGTGTCTGGAGAGAGTACAGTGTCTGTGTGAACTGTGTCTGGAGGGAGTACAGTGTCTGTGTGAACTGTGTCTGGAGAGAGTACAGTGTCTGTGTGAACTGGGTCTGGAGAGAGTGCAGTGTCTGTGTGAACTGTGTCTGGAGGGAGTACAGTGTCTGTGTGAACTTTGTCTGGAGGGAGTACAGTGTCTGTGTGAACTGGGTCTGGAGAGAGTGCAGTGTCTCTGTGAACTGTGTCTGGAGATAAGACAGTGTCTGTGAACTGTGCCCGGTGAGAGTACTGTGTCTGTGAAATGCGCCTACAGGGAGTACACTGTCTGCGAACTGTGTCTATTGAGAGTACGGTGTGTGTAAACTGTGTCTAGAGGGAGCACAGTGTCTGTGTGATCTGTGTCTGGAGGGAGTACAGTGTCTGTGTGAACTGTGTCTGGAGAGAGTACATTGTCTGTGTGATCTGTGTCTGGAGAGAGTACAGTGTCTGTGTGAAATGTATCTGGAGGGAGTACAGTGTCTGTGTGAATTGTGTCTGGAGAGAGTACAGTGTCTGTGTGAACTGTGTCTGGAGGGAGTACAGTGTCTGTGGGAACTGTGTCTGGAGAGAGTACAGTGTCTGTGTGAACTGTATCTGGAGGGAGTACAGTGTCTGTGTGAACTGTGCCTGGAGAGAGTACAGTGTCTGTGTGAACTGTGTCTGGAGGGAGTACAGTGTCTGTGTGAACGGTGCCTGGAGGGAGTACAGTGTCTGTGTGAACTGTGTCTGGAGAGAGTACAGTGTCTGTGTGAACTGTGTCTGGAGGGAGTACAGTGTCTGTGTGAACTGTGTCTGGAGAGAGTGCAGTGTCTGTGTGAACTGTGCCTGGAGGGAGTACGGTGTCTGTGTGAATTGTGTCTGGAGAGGGTACAGTGTCTGTGTGAACTGTGTCTGGAGGGAGTACAGTGTCTGGGTGAACTGTGTCTGGAGGGAGTACAGTGTCTGTGTGAACTGTGTCTGGAGGGAGTGTAGTGTCTGTGTGAACTGTGTCTGGAGAGAGTACAGTGTCTGTGTGAACTGTGTCTGGAGGGAGTACAGTGTCTGGGTGAACTGTGTCTGGAGGGAGTGTCGTGTCTGTGTGAACTGTGTCTGGAGAGAGTACAGTGTCTGTGTGAACTGTGTCTGGAGAGAGTACAGTGTCTGTGTGAACTGTGTCTGGAGAGAGTACAGTGTCTGGTGAACTGTGTCTGGAGAGAGTACAGTGTCTGTGTGAACTGTGTCTGGAGGGAGTACAGTGTCTGTGTGAACTGCGTCTGGAGGGAGTGTAGTGTCTGTGTGAACTGTGTCTGGAGAGAGTACAGTGTCTGCGTGAAATGTGTTTGGAGAGAGTACGGTGTCTGTGTGAACTGTGTCTGGAGAGAGTACAGTGTCTGTGTGAACTGTGTCTGGAGGGAGTACAGTGTCTGTGTGAATTGTATCTAGAGAGAGTACAGTGTCTGTGTGAACTGTGTCTGGAGGGAGTACAGTGTCTGTGTGAACTGTGTCTGGAGGGAGTACAGTGTCTGTTTGAACTGTGTCTGGAGGGAGTACAGTGTCTGTGAACTGTGTCTGGAGAGAGTACAGTGTCTGTGTGAATTGTGTCTGGAGAGAGTACAGTGTCTGTGTGAACTGTGCCTGGAGGGAGTACAGTGTCTGTGTGAACTGTGTCTGGAGAGAGTACAGTGTCTGTGTGAACTGTGCCTGGAGAGAGTGCAGTGTCTGTGTGAACTGTGTCTGGAGGGAGTACAGTGTCTGTGTGAATTGTGTCTGGAGAGAGTACAGTGTCTGTGTGAACTGTGCCTGGAGGGAGTACAGTGTCTGTGTGAACTGTGTCTGGAGAGAGTACAGTGTCTGTGTGAACTGTGTCTGGAGAGAGTACAGTGTCTGTGTGAACTGTGTCTGGAGAGAGTACAGTGTCTGTGTGAACTGTGTCTGGAGAGAGTACAGTGTCTGTGTGAACTGTGTCTGGAGGGAGTACAGTGTCTGTGTGAATTGTGTCTGGAGAGAGTACAGTGTCTGTGTGAACTGTGTCTGGAGGGAGTACAGTGTCTGTGTGAACTGTGTCTGGAGAGAGTACAGTGTCTGTGTGAACTGTGTCTGGAGAGAGTACAGTGTCTGTGTGAACTGTGTCTGGAGAGAGTACAGTGTCTGTGTGAACTGTGTCTGGAGAGAGTACAGTGTCTGTGTGAACTGTGTCTGGAGGGAGTACAGTGTCTGGGTGAACTGTGTCTGGAGGGAGTACAGTGTCTGTGTGAACTGTGTCTGGAGGGAGTGTAGTGTCTGTGTGAACTGTGTCTGGAGAGAGTACAGTGTCTGTGTGAACTGTGTCTGGAGGGAGTACAGTGTCTGGGTGAACTGTGTCTGGAGGGAGTGTCGTGTCTGTGTGAACTGTGTCTGGAGAGAGTACAGTGTCTGTGTGAACTGTGTCTGGAGAGAGTACAGTGTCTGTGTGAACTGTGTCTGGAGAGAGTACAGTGTCTGGTGAACTGTGTCTGGAGAGAGTACAGTGTCTGTGTGAACTGTGTCTGGAGGGAGTACAGTGTCTGTGTGAACTGCGTCTGGAGGGAGTGTAGTGTCTGTGTGAACTGTGTCTGGAGAGAGTACAGTGTCTGCGTGAAATGTGTTTGGAGAGAGTACGGTGTCTGTGTGAACTGTGTCTGGAGAGAGTACAGTGTCTGTGTGAACTGTGTCTGGAGGGAGTACAGTGTCTGTGTGAATTGTATCTAGAGAGAGTACAGTGTCTGTTGGAACTGTGTCTGGAGGGAGTACAGTGTCTGTGTGAACTGTGTCTCGAGAGAGTACAGTGTCTGTGTGAACTGTGTCTGGAGAGAGTACAGTGTCTGTGTGAACTGTGTCTGGAGGGAGTACAGTGTCTGTGTGATCTGTGCCTGGAGAGAGTACAGTGTCTGTGTGAACTGTGTCTGGAGGGAGTACAGTGTCTGTGTGAACTGTGCCTGGAGAGAGTACAGTGTCTGTGTGAACTGTGTCTGGAGAGAGTACAGTGTCTGTGTGAACTGTGTCTGGAGAGAGTACAGTGTCTGTGTGAACTGTGTCTGGAGGGAGTACAGTGTCTGTGAACTGTGTCTGGAGAGAGTACAGTGTCTGTGTGAATTGTGTCTGGAGAGAGTACAGTGTCTGTGTGAACTGTGCCTGGAGGGAGTACAGTGTCTGTGTGAACTGTGTCTGGAGAGAGTACAGTGTCTGTGTGAACTGTGCCTGGAGAGAGTGCAGTGTCTGTGTGAACTGTGTCTGGAGGGAGTACAGTGTCTGTGTGAATTGTGTCTGGAGAGAGTACAGTGTCTGTGTGAACTGTGCCTGGAGGGAGTACAGTGTCTGTGTGAACTGTGTCTGGAGAGAGTACAGTGTCTGTGTGAACTGTGTCTGGAGAGAGTACAGTGTCTGTGTGAACTGTGTCTGGAGAGAGTACAGTGTCTGTGTGAACTGTGTCTGGAGAGAGTACAGTGTCTGTGTGAACTGTGTCTGGAGGGAGTACAGTGTCTGTGTGAATTGTGTCTGGAGAGAGTACAGTGTCTGTGTGAACTGTGTCTGGAGGGAGTACAGTGTCTGTGTGAACTGTGTCTGGAGAGAGTACAGTGTCTGTGTGAACTGTGTCTGGAGAGAGTACAGTGTCTGTGTGAACTGTGTCTGGAGAGAGTACAGTGTCTGTGTGAACTGTGTCTGGAGAGAGTACAGTGTCTGTGTGAACTGTGTCTGGAGGGAGTACAGTGTCTGTGTGAACTGTGCCTGGAGAGAGTACAGTGTCTGTGTGAACTGTGTCTGGAGAGAGTACAGTGTCTGTGTGAACTGTGTCTGGAGAGAGTACAGTGTCTGTGTGAACTGTGTCTGGAGGGAGTACAGTGTCTGTGAACTGTGTCTGGAGAGAGTACAGTGTCTGTGTGAACGGTGCCTGGAGGGAGTACAGTGTCTGTTTGAACTGTGTCTGGAGGGAGTACAGTGTCTGTGTGAACTGTGTCTGGAGGGAGCACAGTGTATGTGTGAACTGTGACTGGAGGGAGTACAGTGTCCGTGAACTGTGTCTGGAGAGAGTACAGTGTCTGTGTGAACTGTGTCTGGAGGGAGTACAGTGTCTGTGTGAACTGTGTCTGGAGGGAGTACAGTGTCTGTGTGAACTGTGTCTGGAGGGAGTACAGTGTCTGTGTGAACTGTGTCTGGAGGGAGTACAGTGTCTGTGTGAACTGTGTCTGGAGAGAGTACAGTGTCTGTGTGAACTGTGTCTGGCGAGAGTACAGTGTCTGTGTGAACTGTGTCTGGAGGGAGTACAGTGTCTGTGTGAACTGGGTCTGGAGACAGTACAGTGTCTGTGTGAACTGTGTCTGGAGAGAGTACAGTGTCTGTGTGAACTGTGTCTGGAGGGAGTACAGTGTCTGTGTGAACTGTGTCTGGAGAGAGTACAGTGTCTGTGTGAACTGGGTCTGGAGAGAGTGCAGTGTCTGTGTGAACTGTGTCTGGAGGGAGTACAGTGTCTGTGTGAACTTTGTCTGGAGGGAGTACAGTGTCTGTGTGAACTGGGTCTGGAGAGAGTGCAGTGTCTCTGTGAACTGTGTCTGGAGATAAGACAGTGTCTGTGAACTGTGCCCGGTGAGAGTACTGTGTCTGTGAAATGCGCCTACAGGGAGTACACTGTCTGCGAACTGTGTCTATTGAGAGTACGGTGTGTGTAAACTGTGTCTAGAGGGAGCACAGTGTCTGTGTGATCTGTGTCTGGAGGGAGTACAGTGTCTGTGTGAACTGTGTCTGGAGAGAGTACATTGTCTGTGTGATCTGTGTCTGGAGAGAGTACAGTGTCTGTGTGAACTGTGTCTGGAGAGAGTACAGTGTCTGTGTGAACTGTGTCTGGAGGGAGTACAGTGTCTGTGTGAACTGTGTCTGGAGAGAGTACAGTGTCTGTGTGAACTGTGTCTGGAGAGAGTACAGTGTCTGTGTGAACTGTGTCTGGAGGGAGTACAGTGTCTGTGTGAACTGTTTCTGGAGAGAGTACAGTGTCTGTGTGAACTGTGTCTGGAGAGAGTAAAGTGTCTGTGTGAACCGTGTCTGGAGAGAGTAAAGTGTCTGTGTTAACTGTGTCTGAAGAGAGTGCAGTGTCTGTGTCAACTGTGCCTGGGGAGTGTACGTCTCATTGTGAACTGTGTCTTGAGGGAGTACAGTGTCTGAGTGAACAGTGTCTGGCGGGAGTACAGTGTCTGTGTGAACTGTGTCTGGAGGGAGTACAGTGTCTGTGGGAAATGTGTCTGCAGGGAGTACAATGTCTGTGGGAACTGTGTCTGGAGGGAGTACAGAGTCTGTGTGAACTGTGTCTGGAGGGAGTCCAGTGTCAAAGAGATCTCTGTCTGGAGAGAGTACAGTGTCTGTGTGATCGATGTCTGGAGAGAGTTAACTGTCTCTGTGAACTGTGTCTGAAGAGAGTGCAGTGTCTGTGAACTGTGTCTGGAGAGAGTACAGTGTCTGTGTGAACTGTGTCTGGAGAGAGTACAGTGTCTGTGTGAACTGTGTCTGCAGGGAGTACAGTGTCTATGTGAACTGTGTCTGCAGGGAGTACCGTGTCTGTGTGAACTGTGTCTGTATGGAGTACAGTGTCGGTGTGAAATATTTCTGGAGGAGGTACAGTGTCTGTGTGAACTGTGCCTGAAGAGAGTGCATGTCTGTGTGAAATGTGCCTGGAGAGAGTAAAGTATCTGTGTGAACTGTATCTGGAGGGGGTACAGTGTCTGTGTGAAATGTGTTTGGAGGGAGTGTAGTGTCTGTGTGAACTGTGTCTGGAGGGAGTATAGTGTCTGTGTGAACTGTCTCTGGAGGGAGTGTCGTGTCTGTGTGAACTGTGTCTGGAGAGAGTGCAGTGTCTGTGTGAACTGTGTCTGGAGGGAGTACAATTTCTGTGTGAACTGTGTCTGGAGGGAGTACAGTGTCTGTGTGAACTGTGTCTGGAGAGATTACAGTGTCTGTGTGAACTGTGTCTGGAGGGAGTACAATGTCTGTGTGAACTGTGCCTGGAGGGAGTGTAGTGTCTGTGTGAACTGTGTCTGGAGAGAGTGCAGTGTCTGTGTGAACTGTGTCTGGAGAGAGTGCAGTGTCTGTGTGAACTGTGTCTGGAGAGTGTACAGTGTCTGTGAACTGTGTCTGGAGAGAGTACAGTGTCTGTGTGAACTGTGTCTGGAGGGAGTACAGTGTCTGTGTGAACTGTGTCTGGAGAGAGTACAGTGCCTGTGTGAAATGTGTCTGGAGAGAGTACAGTGTCTGTGAGAACTGTGTCTGGAGAGAGTAAAGTGTCTGTGTGAACTGTGTCTGGAGAGAGTACAGTGTCTGTGTGAAATGCGCCTGGAGAGAGTACAGTGCCTGTGTGACCTGTGTCCGGAGAGAGTACAGTGTCTGTGTGAACTTTGCCTGGAGAGAGTACAGTGTCTGTGTGATCTGTGTCTGGAGAGAGTACAGTGTCTGTGAACTGTGTCTGGAGAGAGTGCAGTGTCTGTGTGAACTGTGTCTGGAGAGTGTAGAGTGTCTGTGTGAACTGTGTCTGCAGAGAGTACAGTGTCTGCGTGAACTGTGTCTGGAGAGAGTACAGTGTCTGTGTGAACTGTGTCTGAAGAGAGTGCATGTCTGTATGAACTGTGTCTGGGCAGAGTACAGTGTCTATGTGAACTGTGTCTGGAGGGTGTACAGTGTCTGTGTCAAATGTGTCTGGAGGGAGTGTAGTGCCTGTGTGAACTGTGTCTGGAGAGAGTACAGTGTCTGTGTGAACTGTGTCTGAAGAGAGTGCATGTCTGTATGAACTGTGTCTGGGCAGAGTACAGTGTCTATGTGAACTGTGTCTGGAGGGGGTACAGTGTCTGTGTCAAATGTGTCTGGAGGGAGTGTAGTGCCTGTGCGAACTGTGCCTGGATGGAGTACAGTGTCTGGGTGAACTGTGTCTGGAGAGATTACAGTGTCTGTGTGAACTGTGTCTGGAGAGAGTACACTGTCTGTGTGAACTGTGTCTGAAGAGAGTGCATGTCTATGTGAACTGTGTCTGGGCAGAGTACAGTGTCTATGTGAACTGTGTCTGGAGGGGGTACAGTGTCTGTGTCAAATGTGTCTGGAGGGAGTGTAGTGTCTGTGTGAACTGTGTCTGGAGGGAGTACAGTGTCTGGGTGAACTGTGTCTGGAGAGATTACAGTGTCTGTGTGAACTGTGTCTGGAGAGAGTACAGTGTCTGTGTGAACTGTGTCTGGAGGGAGTACAGTGTCTGGGTGAACTGTGTCTGGAGAGATTACAGTGTCTGTGTGAACTGTGTCTGGAGGGAGTACAGTGTCTGTGTGCACTGTTTCTGAAGGGAGTGCAGTGTCTGCGTGAACTGTTTCTGGAAGGAGTGCAGTGTCTGTGTGAACTGTGTCTGGAGGGAGTGTACTGTCTGTGTGAACTGTGCCTGGAGAGAGTGCAGTGTCTGTGTGAACTGTGTCTGGAGAGAGTACAGTGTCTGTGTGAACTGTGTCTGGAGAGAGTACAGTGTCTGTGAACTGTGTCTGGAGAGAGTACAGTGTCTGTGTGAACTGTGTCTGGAGGGAGTACAGTGTCTGTGTGAACTGTGTCTGGAGAGAGTACAATGTCTGTGTGAACTGTGTCTGGAGAGAGTACAGTGTCTGTGTGAACTGTGTCTGGAGGGAGTACAGTGTCTGTGTGAACTGTTTCTGGAGAGAGTACAGTGTCTGTGTGAACTGTGTCTGGAGAGAGTAAAGTGTCTGTGTGAACCGTGTCTGGAGAGAGTAAAGTGTCTGTGTTAACTGTGTCTGAAGAGAGTGCAGTGTCTGTGTCAACTGTGCCTGGGGAGTGTACGTCTCATTGTGAACTGTGTCTTGAGTGAGTACAGTGTCTGAGTGAACAGTGTCTGGCGGGAGTACAGTGTCTGTGTGAACTGTGTCTGGAGGGAGTACAGTGTCTGTGGGAACTGTGTCTGGAGGGAGTACAATTTCTGTGTGAACTGTGTCTGGAGGGAGTACAGTGTCTGTGTGAACTGTGTCTGGAGAGATTACAGTGTCTGTGTGAACTGTGTCTGGAGGGAGTACAATGTCTGTGTGAACTGTGCCTGGAGGGAGTGTAGTGTCTGTGTGAACTGTGTCTGGAGAGAGTGCAGTGTCTGTGTGAACTGTGTCTGGAGAGAGTGCAGTGTCTGTGTGAACTGTGTCTGGAGAGTGTACAGTGTCTGTGAACTGTGTCTGGAGAGAGTACAGTGTCTGTGTGAACTGTGTCTGGAGGGAGTACAGTGTCTGTATGAACTGTGTCTGTAGGGAGTGTAGTGTCTGGGTGAACTGTGTCTGGAGAGAGTACAGTGTCTGTGTGAAATGTGTCTGGAGGGAGTACAGTGTCTGTGTGAACTGTGTCTGGAGAGAGTACAGTGTCTGTGTGAACTGTGTCTGGAGAGAGTACAGTGTCTGTGTGAACTGTGTCTGTAGGGAGTACAGTGTCTGTGTGAAATGTGTCTGTAGGGAGTACAGTGTCTGTGTGAACTGTGTCTGGAGAGAGTACAGTGGCTGTGTGAAATGTGTCTGGAGAGAGTACAGTGTCTGTGAGAACTGTGTCTGGAGAGAGTAAAGTGTCTGTGTGAACTGTGTCTGG
Source organism: Somniosus microcephalus (assembly GCF_052327205.1). Taxonomy (NCBI): domain Eukaryota; kingdom Metazoa; phylum Chordata; class Chondrichthyes; order Squaliformes; family Somniosidae; genus Somniosus; species Somniosus microcephalus. The sequence continues at coordinate 12,054,887 of NC_141006.1, read as the reverse complement.
AGAGAGTACAGTGTCTGTGTGAAATGCGCCTGGAGAGAGTACAGTGCCTGTGTGACCTGTGTCCGGAGAGAGTACAGTGTCTGTGTGAACTTTGCCTGGAGAGAGTACAGTGTCTGTGTGATCTGTGTCTGGAGAGAGTACAGTGTCTGTGAACTGTGTCTGGAGAGAGTGCAGTGTCTGTGTGAACTGTGTCTGGAGAGTGTAGAGTGTCTGTGTGAACTGTGTCTGCAGGGAGTACAGTGTCTGTGTGAACTGTGTCTGGAGAGAGTACAGTGTCTGCGTGAACTGTGTCTGGAGAGAGTACAGTGTCTGTGTGAACTGTGTCTGAAGAGAGTGCATGTCTGTATGAACTGTGTCTGGGCAGAGTACAGTGTCTATGTGAACTGTGTCTGGAGGGTGTACAGTGTCTGTGTCAAATGTGTCTGGAGGGAGTGTAGTGCCTGTGTGAACTGTGTCTGGAGAGAGTACAGTGTCTGTGTGAACTGTGTCTGAAGAGAGTGCATGTCTGTATGAACTGTGTCTGGGCAGAGTACAGTGTCTATGTGAACTCAACCGTGGATAACAGGGGAAATTAGAGACAGCATAAAATCCAAAGATAGGGCGTATAAAATAGCCAAAAAAAGCGCCAGAGCGGAAGATTGGGAACAGTTTAAGATAGAGCAAAGGAGGGCAAAGGGCATGATCAAGAGGGGCAAAATAGCTTACGAAAACAAGCTGGCGGAAAATATAAAAACTAACTCCAAAAGCTTTTATAAATATATCAAAAGGAAAAGACTGGTGAAAACCAAAGTTGGTCCATTGCAGTCAGATACGGGGGAATATATAATGGGAAATAAGGAAATGGCAGATCAACTAAATGCATACTTTGGGTCAGTCTTTACGAAGGAAGACACAAAAAACCTCCCTGGGATATCGGGAAAAATAGGGACATTGGCAAAGGAGGAACTGACGCAAATCAATATCTCTAAGGATATGGTGTTAAGGAAGCTAAAGGGATTGAAGGTGGACAAATCCCCAGGGCCTGATAACATGCATCCTAGGGTACTGAAGGAGGTGGCCCTAGAGATAGCGGATGCACTAAGGATGATTTTTCAGAATTCATTAGACTCGGGAACAGTGCCGATGGATTGGAGGGTAGCTAACGTTACCCCACTATTCAAAAAGGGGGGTAGGGAAAAAGCAGGTAATTACAGACCTGTAAGCCTTACATCAGTTGTGGGCAAAATGCTGGAGTCCATCATTAAGGATGAAATAGCGGAGCACTTAGCAAATGGGGACAGGATAGGACAGAGTCAACATGGATTTACAAAGGGTAAATCGTGCTTGACTAATCTATTGGAATTTTTTGAGGGAGTAACTGGTAGAATAGATGGGGGAGAGCCGGTGGATGTGGTGTACCTGGACTTCCAAAAGGCCTTCGATAAGGTCCCACATAAAAGATTAGCATGGAAAATTGAGGCTCATGGGATAAAGGGGAAAGTTTTGGCGTGGATAGGGAACTGGCTGTCAGATAGAAAACAGAGAGTTGGAATAAACGGCTCATTTTCTGAATGGCAGGCAGTAACAAGTGGGGTACCACAGGGATCTGTCCTGGGCCCCCAGCTGTTCACAATTTACATTAATGACCTGGATCAGGGAGTCGGATGCAGCATTTCCAAATTTGCAGACGACACTAAACTAGGAGGTGGGGTGGGCTCAGAGGAAGAGACCAGGAAGCTCCAGAGCGATTTGGACAGACTGGGCGATTGGGCGGATAAATGGCAGATGCACTATAATGTGGACAAGTGCGAAGTTATCCACCTTGGGTGCAGGAACGGGAGGGCAAATTATTATTTAAATGGCAATAGATTGGGAGAGGGGGAAGTACAGAGAGACCTGGGTGTTCTTGTACACCAGTCACTGAAGGCGAGCATGCAGGTGCAACAGGCGGTCAAGAAGGCAAACGGTATGCTGGCCTTCATAGCAAAAGGGTTAGAATACAGGAACAGGGATACCTTGCTGCAGCTGTACAGGGCACTGGTGAGACCACACCTCGAGTACTGTGTACAGTTTTGGTCGCCTCATCTGAGGAAGGATGTTCTTGCCATGGAGGGGGTGCAGCGGCGATTCACCAGGCTGATACCAGGAATGGCGGGAATGACCTATGAGGAGAGACTATGTAGTTTAGGGATGTACACACTGGAGTTTAGAAGATTGAGAGGGGACCTCATAGAAGTGTATAAAATTCTGACAGGTCTAGACAGACTGGATGCAGAAGGAATGTTTCCCTTGGCGGGTGAGAACAGAACTAGAGGACATAATTTAAGGATAAGGGCTAAACCATTTAGGACAGAGATGAGGGGGAATTTCTTCACTCAGAGAGTGGTGAACCTGTGGAACTCATTGCCACAGAGGGCAGTGTACGCCAGCTCATTAAATATATTTAAGAGGGAATTAGATATATTTCTACGGGCAAAAGGGGTTAAGGGTTACGGAGAGAAGGCGGGGACGGGATACTGAATTAAAGGATCAGCCATGATCTCATTAACTGGCGGAGCAGGCACGAAGGGCCGAATGGCCTACTCCTGCTCCTATCTTCTATGTATCTATGTATCTATGTAACTGTGTCTGGAGGGGGTACAGTGTCTGTGTCAAATGTGTCTGGAGGGAGTGTGTAGTGCCTGTGCGAACTGTGCCTGGATGGAGTACAGTGTCTGGGTGAACTGTGTCTGGAGAGATTACAGTGTCTGTGTGAACTGTGTCTGGAGAGAGTACACTGTCTGTGTGAACTGTGTCTGAAGAGAGTGCATGTCTATGTGAACTGTGTCTGGGCAGAGTACAGTGTCTATGTGAACTGTGTCTGGAGGGGGTACAGTGTCTGTGTCAAGTGTGTCTGGAGGGAGTGTAGTGTCTGTGTGAACTGTGTCTGGAGGGAGTACAGTGTCTGGGTGAACTGTGTCTGGAGAGATTACAGTGTCTGTGTGAACTGTGTCTGGAGAGAGTACAGTGTCTGTGTGAACTGTGTCTGGAGGGAGTACAGTGTCTGTGGGAAATGTGTCTGCAGGGAGTACAATGTCTGTGGGAACTGTGTCTGGCGGGAGTACAGTGTCTGTGTGAACTGTGTCTGGAGGGAGTACAGTGTCTGTGGGAAATGTGTCTGCAGGGAGTACAATGTCTGTGGGAACTGTGTCTGGAGGGAGTACAGAGTCTGTGTGAACTGTGTCTGGAGGGAGTCCAGTGTCAAAGAGATCTCTGTCTGGAGAGAGTACAGTGTCTGTGTGATCGATGTCTGGAGAGAGTTAACTGTCTCTGTGAACTGTGTCTGAAGAGAGTGCAGTGTCTGTGAACTGTGTCTGGAGAGAGTACAGTGTCTGTGTGAACTGTGTCTGGAGAGAGTACAGTGTCTGTGTGAACTGTGTCTGCAGGGAGTACAGTGTCTATGTGAACTGTGTCTGCAGGGAGTACCGTGTCTGTGTGAACTGTGTCTGTATGGAGTACAGTGTCGGTGTGAAATATTTCTGGAGGAGGTACAGTGTCTGTGTGAACTGTGCCTGAAGAGAGTGCATGTCTGTGTGAAATGTGCCTGGAGAGAGTAAAGTATCTGTGTGAACTGTATCTGGAGGGGGTACAGTGTCTGTGTGAAATGTGTTTGGAGGGAGTGTAGTGTCTGTGTGAACTGTGTCTGGAGGGAGTATAGTGTCTGTGTGAACTGTCTCTGGAGGGAGTGTCGTGTCTGTGTGAACTGTGTCTGGAGAGAGTGCAGTGTCTGTGTGAACTGTGTCTGGAGGGAGTACAATTTCTGTGTGAACTGTGTCTGGAGGGAGTACAGTGTCTGTGTGAACTGTGTCTGGAGAGATTACAGTGTCTGTGTGAACTGTGTCTGGAGGGAGTACAATGTCTGTGTGAACTGTGCCTGGAGGGAGTGTAGTGTCTGTGTGAACTGTGTCTGGAGAGAGTGCAGTGTCTGTGTGAACTGTGTCTGGAGAGAGTGCAGTGTCTGTGTGAACTGTGTCTGGAGAGTGTACAGTGTCTGTGAACTGTGTCTGGAGAGAGTACAGTGTCTGTGTGAACTGTGTCTGGAGGGAGTACAGTGTCTGTGTGAACTGTGTCTGGAGAGAGTACAGTGCCTGTGTGAAATGTGTCTGGAGAGAGTACAGTGTCTGTGAGAACTGTGTCTGGAGAGAGTAAAGTGTCTGTGTGAACTGTGTCTGGAGAGAGTACAGTGTCTGTGTGAAATGCGCCTGGAGAGAGTACAGTGCCTGTGTGACCTGTGTCCGGAGAGAGTACAGTGTCTGTGTGAACTTTGCCTGGAGAGAGTACAGTGTCTGTGTGATCTGTGTCTGGAGAGAGTACAGTGTCTGTGAACTGTGTCTGGAGAGAGTGCAGTGTCTGTGTGAACTGTGTCTGGAGAGTGTAGAGTGTCTGTGTGAACTGTGTCTGCAGGGAGTACAGTGTCTGTGTGAACTGTGTCTGGAGAGAGTACAGTGTCTGCGTGAACTGTGTCTGGAGAGAGTACAGTGTCTGTGTGAACTGTGTCTGAAGAGAGTGCATGTCTGTATGAACTGTGTCTGGGCAGAGTACAGTGTCTATGTGAACTGTGTCTGGAGGGTGTACAGTGTCTGTGTCAAATGTGTCTGGAGGGAGTGTAGTGCCTGTGTGAACTGTGTCTGGAGAGAGTACAGTGTCTGTGTGAACTGTGTCTGAAGAGAGTGCATGTCTGTATGAACTGTGTCTGGGCAGAGTACAGTGTCTATGTGAACTGTGTCTGGAGGGGGTACAGTGTCTGTGTCAAATGTGTCTGGAGGGAGTGTAGTGCCTGTGCGAACTGTGCCTGGATGGAGTACAGTGTCTGGGTGAACTGTGTCTGGAGAGATTACAGTGTCTGTGTGAACTGTGTCTGGAGAGAGTACACTGTCTGTGTGAACTGTGTCTGAAGAGAGTGCATGTCTATGTGAACTGTGTCTGGGCAGAGTACAGTGTCTATGTGAACTGTGTCTGGAGGGGGTACAGTGTCTGTGTCAAATGTGTCTGGAGGGAGTGTAGTGTCTGTGTGAACTGTGTCTGGAGGGAGTACAGTGTCTGGGTGAACTGTGTCTGGAGAGATTACAGTGTCTGTGTGAACTGTGTCTGGAGAGAGTACAGTGTCTGTGTGAACTGTGTCTGGAGGGAGTACAGTGTCTGGGTGAACTGTGTCTGGAGAGATTACAGTGTCTGTGTGAACTGTGTCTGGAGGGAGTACAGTGTCTGTGTGCACTGTTTCTGAAGGGAGTGCAGTGTCTGCGTGAACTGTTTCTGGAAGGAGTGCAGTGTCTGTGTGAACTGTGTCTGGAGGGAGTGTACTGTCTGTGTGAACTGTGCCTGGAGAGAGTGCAGTGTCTGTGTGAACTGTGTCTGGAGAGAGTACAGTGTCTGTGTGAACTGTGTCTGGAGAGAGTACAGTGTCTGTGAACTGTGTCTGGAGAGAGTACAGTGTCTGTGTGAACTGTGTCTGGAGGGAGTACAGTGTCTGTGTGAACTGTGTCTGGAGAGAGTACAATGTCTGTGTGAACTGTGTCTGGAGAGAGTACAGTGTCTGTGTGAACTGTGTCTGGAGGGAGTACAGTGTCTGTGTGAACTGTTTCTGGAGAGAGTACAGTGTCTGTGTGAACTGTGTCTGGAGAGAGTAAAGTGTCTGTGTGAACCGTGTCTGGAGAGAGTAAAGTGTCTGTGTTAACTGTGTCTGAAGAGAGTGCAGTGTCTGTGTCAACTGTGCCTGGGGAGTGTACGTCTCATTGTGAACTGTGTCTTGAGTGAGTACAGTGTCTGAGTGAACAGTGTCTGGCGGGAGTACAGTGTCTGTGTGAACTGTGTCTGGAGGGAGTACAGTGTCTGTGGGAACTGTGTCTGGAGGGAGTACAATTTCTGTGTGAACTGTGTCTGGAGGGAGTACAGTGTCTGTGTGAACTGTGTCTGGAGAGATTACAGTGTCTGTGTGAACTGTGTCTGGAGGGAGTACAATGTCTGTGTGAACTGTGCCTGGAGGGAGTGTAGTGTCTGTGTGAACTGTGTCTGGAGAGAGTGCAGTGTCTGTGTGAACTGTGTCTGGAGAGAGTGCAGTGTCTGTGTGAACTGTGTCTGGAGAGTGTACAGTGTCTGTGAACTGTGTCTGGAGAGAGTACAGTGTCTGTGTGAACTGTGTCTGGAGGGAGTACAGTGTCTGTATGAACTGTGTCTGTAGGGAGTGTAGTGTCTGGGTGAACTGTGTCTGGAGAGAGTACAGTGTCTGTGTGAAATGTGTCTGGAGGGAGTACAGTGTCTGTGTGAACTGTGTCTGGAGAGAGTACAGTGTCTGTGTGAACTGTGTCTGGAGAGAGTACAGTGTCTGTGTGAACTGTGTCTGTAGGGAGTACAGTGTCTGTGTGAAATGTGTCTGTAGGGAGTACAGTGTCTGTGTGAACTGTGTCTGGAGAGAGTACAGTGGCTGTGTGAAATGTGTCTGGAGAGAGTACAGTGTCTGTGAGAACTGTGTCTGGAGAGAGTAAAGTGTCTGTGTGAACTGTGTCTGGAGAGAGTACAGTGTCTGTGTGAAATGCGCCTGGAGAGAGTACAGTGCCTGTGTGACCTGTGTCCGGAGAGAGTACAGTGTCTGTGTGAACTTTGCCTGGAGAGAGTACAGTGTCTGTGTGATCTGTGTCTGGAGAGAGTACAGTGTCTGTGAACTGTGTCTGGAGAGAGTGCAGTGTCTGTGTGAACTGTGTCTGGAGAGTGTAGAGTGTCTGTGTGAACTGTGTCTGCAGGGAGTACAGTGTCTGTGTGAACTGTGTCTGGAGAGAGTACAGTGTCTGCGTGAACTGTGTCTGGAGAGAGTACAGTGTCTGTGTGAACTGTGTCTGAAGAGAGTGCATGTCTGTATGAACTGTGTCTGGGCAGAGTACAGTGTCTATGTGAACTGTGTCTGGAGGGTGTACAGTGTCTGTGTCAAATGTGTCTGGAGGGAGTGTAGTGCCTGTGTGAACTGTGTCTGGAGAGAGTACAGTGTCTGTGTGAACTGTGTCTGAAGAGAGTGCATGTCTGTATGAACTGTGTCTGGGCAGAGTACAGTGTCTATGTGAACTCAACCGTGGATAACAGGGGAAATTAGAGACAGCATAAAATCCAAAGATAGGGCGTATAAAATAGCCAAAAAAAGCGCCAGAGCGGAAGATTGGGAACAGTTTAAGATAGAGCAAAGGAGGGCAAAGGGCATGATCAAGAGGGGCAAAATAGCTTACGAAAACAAGCTGGCGGAAAATATAAAAACTAACTCCAAAAGCTTTTATAAATATATCAAAAGGAAAAGACTGGTGAAAACCAAAGTTGGTCCATTGCAGTCAGATACGGGGGAATATATAATGGGAAATAAGGAAATGGCAGATCAACTAAATGCATACTTTGGGTCAGTCTTTACGAAGGAAGACACAAAAAACCTCCCTGGGATATCGGGAAAAATAGGGACATTGGCAAAGGAGGAACTGACGCAAATCAATATCTCTAAGGATATGGTGTTAAGGAAGCTAAAGGGATTGAAGGTGGACAAATCCCCAGGGCCTGATAACATGCATCCTAGGGTACTGAAGGAGGTGGCCCTAGAGATAGCGGATGCACTAAGGATGATTTTTCAGAATTCATTAGACTCGGGAACAGTGCCGATGGATTGGAGGGTAGCTAACGTTACCCCACTATTCAAAAAGGGGGGTAGGGAAAAAGCAGGTAATTACAGACCTGTAAGCCTTACATCAGTTGTGGGCAAAATGCTGGAGTCCATCATTAAGGATGAAATAGCGGAGCACTTAGCAAATGGGGACAGGATAGGACAGAGTCAACATGGATTTACAAAGGGTAAATCGTGCTTGACTAATCTATTGGAATTTTTTGAGGGAGTAACTGGTAGAATAGATGGGGGAGAGCCGGTGGATGTGGTGTACCTGGACTTCCAAAAGGCCTTCGATAAGGTCCCACATAAAAGATTAGCATGGAAAATTGAGGCTCATGGGATAAAGGGGAAAGTTTTGGCGTGGATAGGGAACTGGCTGTCAGATAGAAAACAGAGAGTTGGAATAAACGGCTCATTTTCTGAATGGCAGGCAGTAACAAGTGGGGTACCACAGGGATCTGTCCTGGGCCCCCAGCTGTTCACAATTTACATTAATGACCTGGATCAGGGAGTCGGATGCAGCATTTCCAAATTTGCAGACGACACTAAACTAGGAGGTGGGGTGGGCTCAGAGGAAGAGACCAGGAAGCTCCAGAGCGATTTGGACAGACTGGGCGATTGGGCGGATAAATGGCAGATGCACTATAATGTGGACAAGTGCGAAGTTATCCACCTTGGGTGCAGGAACGGGAGGGCAAATTATTATTTAAATGGCAATAGATTGGGAGAGGGGGAAGTACAGAGAGACCTGGGTGTTCTTGTACACCAGTCACTGAAGGCGAGCATGCAGGTGCAACAGGCGGTCAAGAAGGCAAACGGTATGCTGGCCTTCATAGCAAAAGGGTTAGAATACAGGAACAGGGATACCTTGCTGCAGCTGTACAGGGCACTGGTGAGACCACACCTCGAGTACTGTGTACAGTTTTGGTCGCCTCATCTGAGGAAGGATGTTCTTGCCATGGAGGGGGTGCAGCGGCGATTCACCAGGCTGATACCAGGAATGGCGGGAATGACCTATGAGGAGAGACTATGTAGTTTAGGGATGTACACACTGGAGTTTAGAAGATTGAGAGGGGACCTCATAGAAGTGTATAAAATTCTGACAGGTCTAGACAGACTGGATGCAGAAGGAATGTTTCCCTTGGCGGGTGAGAACAGAACTAGAGGACATAATTTAAGGATAAGGGCTAAACCATTTAGGACAGAGATGAGGGGGAATTTCTTCACTCAGAGAGTGGTGAACCTGTGGAACTCATTGCCACAGAGGGCAGTGTACGCCAGCTCATTAAATATATTTAAGAGGGAATTAGATATATTTCTACGGGCAAAAGGGGTTAAGGGTTACGGAGAGAAGGCGGGGACGGGATACTGAATTAAAGGATCAGCCATGATCTCATTAACTGGCGGAGCAGGCACGAAGGGCCGAATGGCCTACTCCTGCTCCTATCTTCTATGTATCTATGTATCTATGTAACTGTGTCTGGAGGGGGTACAGTGTCTGTGTCAAATGTGTCTGGAGGGAGTGTGTAGTGCCTGTGCGAACTGTGCCTGGATGGAGTACAGTGTCTGGGTGAACTGTGTCTGGAGAGATTACAGTGTCTGTGTGAACTGTGTCTGGAGAGAGTACACTGTCTGTGTGAACTGTGTCTGAAGAGAGTGCATGTCTATGTGAACTGTGTCTGGGCAGAGTACAGTGTCTATGTGAACTGTGTCTGGAGGGGGTACAGTGTCTGTGTCAAGTGTGTCTGGAGGGAGTGTAGTGTCTGTGTGAACTGTGTCTGGAGGGAGTACAGTGTCTGGGTGAACTGTGTCTGGAGAGATTACAGTGTCTGTGTGAACTGTGTCTGGAGAGAGTACAGTGTCTGTGTGAACTGTGTCTGGAGGGAGTACAGTGTCTGTGGGAAATGTGTCTGCAGGGAGTACAATGTCTGTGGGAACTGTGTCTGGCGGGAGTACAGTGTCTGTGTGAACTGTGTCTGGAGGGAGTACAGTGTCTGTGGGAAATGTGTCTGCAGGGAGTACAATGTCTGTGGGAACTGTGTCTGGAGGGAGTACAGAGTCTGTGTGAACTGTGTCTGGAGGGAGTCCAGTGTCAAAGAGATCTCTGTCTGGAGAGAGTACAGTGTCTGTGTGATCGATGTCTGGAGAGAGTTAACTGTCTCTGTGAACTGTGTCTGAAGAGAGTGCAGTGTCTGTGAACTGTGTCTGGAGAGAGTACAGTGTCTGTGTGAACTGTGTCTGGAGAGAGTACAGTGTCTGTGTGAACTGTGTCTGCAGGGAGTACAGTGTCTATGTGAACTGTGTCTGCAGGGAGTACCGTGTCTGTGTGAACTGTGTCTGTATGGAGTACAGTGTCGGTGTGAAATATTTCTGGAGGAGGTACAGTGTCTGTGTGAACTGTGCCTGAAGAGAGTGCATGTCTGTGTGAAATGTGCCTGGAGAGAGTAAAGTATCTGTGTGAACTGTATCTGGAGGGGGTACAGTGTCTGTGTGAAATGTGTTTGGAGGGAGTGTAGTGTCTGTGTGAACTGTGTCTGGAGGGAGTATAGTGTCTGTGTGAACTGTCTCTGGAGGGAGTGTCGTGTCTGTGTGAACTGTGTCTGGAGAGAGTGCAGTGTCTGTGTGAACTGTGTCTGGAGGGAGTACAATTTCTGTGTGAACTGTGTCTGGAGGGAGTACAGTGTCTGTGTGAACTGTGTCTGGAGAGATTACAGTGTCTGTGTGAACTGTGTCTGGAGGGAGTACAATGTCTGTGTGAACTGTGCCTGGAGGGAGTGTAGTGTCTGTGTGAACTGTGTCTGGAGAGAGTGCAGTGTCTGTGTGAACTGTGTCTGGAGAGAGTGCAGTGTCTGTGTGAACTGTGTCTGGAGAGTGTACAGTGTCTGTGAACTGTGTCTGGAGAGAGTACAGTGTCTGTGTGAACTGTGTCTGGAGGGAGTACAGTGTCTGTGTGAACTGTGTCTGGAGAGAGTACAGTGCCTGTGTGAAATGTGTCTGGAGAGAGTACAGTGTCTGTGAGAACTGTGTCTGGAGAGAGTAAAGTGTCTGTGTGAACTGTGTCTGGAGAGAGTACAGTGTCTGTGTGAAATGCGCCTGGAGAGAGTACAGTGCCTGTGTGACCTGTGTCCGGAGAGAGTACAGTGTCTGTGTGAACTTTGCCTGGAGAGAGTACAGTGTCTGTGTGATCTGTGTCTGGAGAGAGTACAGTGTCTGTGAACTGTGTCTGGAGAGAGTGCAGTGTCTGTGTGAACTGTGTCTGGAGAGTGTAGAGTGTCTGTGTGAACTGTGTCTGCAGGGAGTACAGTGTCTGTGTGAACTGTGTCTGGAGAGAGTACAGTGTCTGCGTGAACTGTGTCTGGAGAGAGTACAGTGTCTGTGTGAACTGTGTCTGAAGAGAGTGCATGTCTGTATGAACTGTGTCTGGGCAGAGTACAGTGTCTATGTGAACTGTGTCTGGAGGGTGTACAGTGTCTGTGTCAAATGTGTCTGGAGGGAGTGTAGTGCCTGTGTGAACTGTGTCTGGAGAGAGTACAGTGTCTGTGTGAACTGTGTCTGAAGAGAGTGCATGTCTGTATGAACTGTGTCTGGGCAGAGTACAGTGTCTATGTGAACTGTGTCTGGAGGGGGTACAGTGTCTGTGTCAAATGTGTCTGGAGGGAGTGTAGTGCCTGTGCGAACTGTGCCTGGATGGAGTACAGTGTCTGGGTGAACTGTGTCTGGAGAGATTACAGTGTCTGTGTGAACTGTGTCTGGAGAGAGTACACTGTCTGTGTGAACTGTGTCTGAAGAGAGTGCATGTCTATGTGAACTGTGTCTGGGCAGAGTACAGTGTCTATATGAACTGTGTCTGGAGGGGGTACAGTGTCTGTGTCAAATGTGTCTGGAGGGAGTGTAGTGTCTGTGTGAACTGTGTCTGGAGGGAGTACAGTGTCTGGGTGAACTGTGTCTGGAGAGATTACAGTGTCTGTGTGAACTGTGTCTGGAGAGAGTACAGTGTCTGTGTGAACTGTGTCTGGAGGGAGTACAGTGTCTGGGTGAACTGTGTCTGGAGAGATTACAGTGTCTGTGTGAACTGTGTCTGGAGGGAGTACAGTGTCTGTGTGCACTGTTTCTGAAGGGAGTGCAGTGTCTGCGTGAACTGTTTCTGGAAGGAGTGCAGTGTCTGTGTGAACTGTGTCTGGAGGGAGTGTACTGTCTGTGTGAACTGTGCCTGGAGAGAGTGCAGTGTCTGTGTGAACTGTGTCTGGAGAGAGTACAGTGTCTGTGTGAACTGTGTCTGGAGAGAGTACAGTGTCTGTGAACTGTGTCTGGAGAGAGTACAGTGTCTGTGTGAACTGTGTCTGGAGGGAGTACAGTGTCTGTGTGAACTGTGTCTGGAGAGAGTACAATGTCTGTGTGAACTGTGTCTGGAGAGAGTACAGTGTCTGTGTGAACTGTGTCTGGAGGGAGTACAGTGTCTGTGTGAACTGTTTCTGGAGAGAGTACAGTGTCTGTGTGAACTGTGTCTGGAGAGAGTAAAGTGTCTGTGTGAACCGTGTCTGGAGAGAGTAAAGTGTCTGTGTTAACTGTGTCTGAAGAGAGTGCAGTGTCTGTGTCAACTGTGCCTGGGGAGTGTACGTCTCATTGTGAACTGTGTCTTGAGTGAGTACAGTGTCTGAGTGAACAGTGTCTGGCGGGAGTACAGTGTCTGTGTGAACTGTGTCTGGAGGGAGTACAGTGTCTGTGGGAACTGTGTCTGGAGGGAGTACAATTTCTGTGTGAACTGTGTCTGGAGGGAGTACAGTGTCTGTGTGAACTGTGTCTGGAGAGATTACAGTGTCTGTGTGAACTGTGTCTGGAGGGAGTACAATGTCTGTGTGAACTGTGCCTGGAGGGAGTGTAGTGTCTGTGTGAACTGTGTCTGGAGAGAGTGCAGTGTCTGTGTGAACTGTGTCTGGAGAGAGTGCAGTGTCTGTGTGAACTGTGTCTGGAGAGTGTACAGTGTCTGTGAACTGTGTCTGGAGAGAGTACAGTGTCTGTGTGAACTGTGTCTGGAGGGAGTACAGTGTCTGTATGAACTGTGTCTGTAGGGAGTGTAGTGTCTGGGTGAACTGTGTCTGGAGAGAGTACAGTGTCTGTGTGAAATGTGTCTGGAGGGAGTACAGTGTCTGTGTGAACTGTGTCTGGAGAGAGTACAGTGTCTGTGTGAACTGTGTCTGGAGAGAGTACAGTGTCTGTGTGAACTGTGTCTGTAGGGAGTACAGTGTCTGTGTGAAATGTGTCTGTAGGGAGTACAGTGTCTGTGTGAACTGTGTCTGGAGAGAGTACAGTGGCTGTGTGAAATGTGTCTGGAGAGAGTACAGTGTCTGTGAGAACTGTGTCTGGAGAGAGTAAAGTGTCTGTGTGAACTGTGTCTGGAGAGAGTACAGTGTCTGTGTGAAATGCGCCTGGAGAGAGTACAGTGCCTGTGTGACCTGTGTCCGGAGAGAGTACAGTGTCTGTGTGAACTTTGCCTGGAGAGAGTACAGTGTCTGTGTGATCTGTGTCTGGAGAGAGTACAGTGTCTGTGAACTGTGTCTGGAGAGAGTGCAGTGTCTGTGTGAACTGTGTCTGGAGAGTGTAGAGTGTCTGTGTGAACTGTGTCTGCAGGGAGTACAGTGTCTGTGTGAACTGTGTCTGGAGAGAGTACAGTGTCTGCGTGAACTGTGTCTGGAGAGAGTACAGTGTCTGTGTGAACTGTGTCTGAAGAGAGTGCATGTCTGTATGAACTGTGTCTGGGCAGAGTACAGTGTCTATGTGAACTGTGTCTGGAGGGTGTACAGTGTCTGTGTCAAATGTGTCTGGAGGGAGTGTAGTGCCTGTGTGAACTGTGTCTGGAGAGAGTACAGTGTCTGTGTGAACTGTGTCTGAAGAGAGTGCATGTCTGTATGAACTGTGTCTGGGCAGAGTACAGTGTCTATGTGAACTCAACCGTGGATAACAGGGGAAATTAGAGACAGCATAAAATCCAAAGATAGGGCGTATAAAATAGCCAAAAAAAGCGCCAGAGCGGAAGATTGGGAACAGTTTAAGATAGAGCAAAGGAGGGCAAAGGGCATGATCAAGAGGGGCAAAATAGCTTACGAAAACAAGCTGGCGGAAAATATAAAAACTAACTCCAAAAGCTTTTATAAATATATCAAAAGGAAAAGACTGGTGAAAACCAAAGTTGGTCCATTGCAGTCAGATACGGGGGAATATATAATGGGAAATAAGGAAATGGCAGATCAACTAAATGCATACTTTGGGTCAGTCTTTACGAAGGAAGACACAAAAAACCTCCCTGGGATATCGGGAAAAATAGGGACATTGGCAAAGGAGGAACTGACGCAAATCAATATCTCTAAGGATATGGTGTTAAGGAAGCTAAAGGGATTGAAGGTGGACAAATCCCCAGGGCCTGATAACATGCATCCTAGGGTACTGAAGGAGGTGGCCCTAGAGATAGCGGATGCACTAAGGATGATTTTTCAGAATTCATTAGACTCGGGAACAGTGCCGATGGATTGGAGGGTAGCTAACGTTACCCCACTATTCAAAAAGGGGGGTAGGGAAAAAGCAGGTAATTACAGACCTGTAAGCCTTACATCAGTTGTGGGCAAAATGCTGGAGTCCATCATTAAGGATGAAATAGCGGAGCACTTAGCAAATGGGGACAGGATAGGACAGAGTCAACATGGATTTACAAAGGGTAAATCGTGCTTGACTAATCTATTGGAATTTTTTGAGGGAGTAACTGGTAGAATAGATGGGGGAGAGCCGGTGGATGTGGTGTACCTGGACTTCCAAAAGGCCTTCGATAAGGTCCCACATAAAAGATTAGCATGGAAAATTGAGGCTCATGGGATAAAGGGGAAAGTTTTGGCGTGGATAGGGAACTGGCTGTCAGATAGAAAACAGAGAGTTGGAATAAACGGCTCATTTTCTGAATGGCAGGCAGTAACAAGTGGGGTACCACAGGGATCTGTCCTGGGCCCCCAGCTGTTCACAATTTACATTAATGACCTGGATCAGGGAGTCGGATGCAGCATTTCCAAATTTGCAGACGACACTAAACTAGGAGGTGGGGTGGGCTCAGAGGAAGAGACCAGGAAGCTCCAGAGCGATTTGGACAGACTGGGCGATTGGGCGGATAAATGGCAGATGCACTATAATGTGGACAAGTGCGAAGTTATCCACCTTGGGTGCAGGAACGGGAGGGCAAATTATTATTTAAATGGCAATAGATTGGGAGAGGGGGAAGTACAGAGAGACCTGGGTGTTCTTGTACACCAGTCACTGAAGGCGAGCATGCAGGTGCAACAGGCGGTCAAGAAGGCAAACGGTATGCTGGCCTTCATAGCAAAAGGGTTAGAATACAGGAACAGGGATACCTTGCTGCAGCTGTACAGGGCACTGGTGAGACCACACCTCGAGTACTGTGTACAGTTTTGGTCGCCTCATCTGAGGAAGGATGTTCTTGCCATGGAGGGGGTGCAGCGGCGATTCACCAGGCTGATACCAGGAATGGCGGGAATGACCTATGAGGAGAGACTATGTAGTTTAGGGATGTACACACTGGAGTTTAGAAGATTGAGAGGGGACCTCATAGAAGTGTATAAAATTCTGACAGGTCTAGACAGACTGGATGCAGAAGGAATGTTTCCCTTGGCGGGTGAGAACAGAACTAGAGGACATAATTTAAGGATAAGGGCTAAACCATTTAGGACAGAGATGAGGGGGAATTTCTTCACTCAGAGAGTGGTGAACCTGTGGAACTCATTGCCACAGAGGGCAGTGTACGCCAGCTCATTAAATATATTTAAGAGGGAATTAGATATATTTCTACGGGCAAAAGGGGTTAAGGGTTACGGAGAGAAGGCGGGGACGGGATACTGAATTAAAGGATCAGCCATGATCTCATTAACTGGCGGAGCAGGCACGAAGGGCCGAATGGCCTACTCCTGCTCCTATCTTCTATGTATCTATGTATCTATGTAACTGTGTCTGGAGGGGGTACAGTGTCTGTGTCAAATGTGTCTGGAGGGAGTGTGTAGTGCCTGTGCGAACTGTGCCTGGATGGAGTACAGTGTCTGGGTGAACTGTGTCTGGAGAGATTACAGTGTCTGTGTGAACTGTGTCTGGAGAGAGTACACTGTCTGTGTGAACTGTGTCTGAAGAGAGTGCATGTCTATGTGAACTGTGTCTGGGCAGAGTACAGTGTCTATGTGAACTGTGTCTGGAGGGGGTACAGTGTCTGTGTCAAGTGTGTCTGGAGGGAGTGTAGTGTCTGTGTGAACTGTGTCTGGAGGGAGTACAGTGTCTGGGTGAACTGTGTCTGGAGAGATTACAGTGTCTGTGTGAACTGTGTCTGGAGAGAGTACAGTGTCTGTGTGAACTGTGTCTGGAGGGAGTACAGTGTCTGGGTGAACTGTGTCTGGAGAGATTACAGTGTCTGTGTGAACTGTGTCTGGAGGGAGTACAGTGTCTGTGTGCACTGTTTCTGAAGGGAGTGCAGTGTCTGCGTGAACTGTTTCTGGAAGGAGTGCAGTGTCTGTGTGAACTGTGTCTGGAGGGAGTGTACTGTCTGTGTGAACTGTGCCTGGAGAGAGTGCAGTGTCTGTGTGAACTGTGTCTGGAGAGAGTACAGTGTCTGTGTGAACTGTGTCTGGAGAGAGTACAGTGTCTGTGAACTGTGTCTGGAGAGAGTACAGTGTCTGTGTGAACTGTGTCTGGAGGGAGTACAGTGTCTGTGTGAACTGTGTCTGGAGAGAGTACAGTGTCTGTGTGAACTGTGTCTGGAGAGAGTACAGTGTCTGTGTGAACTGTGTCTGGAGGGAGTACAGTGTCTGTGTGAACTGTTTCTGGAGAGAGTACAGTGTCTGTGTGAACTGTGTCTGGAGAGAGTAAAGTGTCTGTGTGAACCGTGTCTGGAGAGAGTAAAGTGTCTGTGTTAACTGTGTCTGAAGAGAGTGCAGTGTCTGTGTCAACTGTGCCTGGGGAGTGTACGTCTCATTGTGAACTGTGTCTTGAGGGAGTACAGTGTCTGAGTGAACAGTGTCTGGCGGGAGTACAGTGTCTGTGTGAACTGTGTCTGGAGGGAGTACAGTGTCTGTGGGAACTGTGTCTGCAGGGAGTACAATGTCTGTGGGAACTGTGTCTGGAGGGAGGACAGAGTCTGTGTGAACTGTGTCTGGAGGGAGTCCAGTGTCAAAGAGATCTCTCTCTGGAGAGAGTACAGTGTCTGTGTGATCGATGTCTGGAGAGAGTTAACTGTCTCTGTGAACTGTGTCTGAAGAGAGTGCAGTGTCTGTGAACTGTGTCTGGAGAGAGTACAGTGTCTGTGTGAACTGTGTCTGGAGAGAGTACAGTGTCTGTGTGAACTGTGTCTGCAGGGAGTACAGTGTCTATGTGAACTGTGTCTGCAGGGAGTACCGTGTCTGTGTGAACTGTGTCTGTATGGAGTACAGTGTCGGTGTGAAATATTTCTGGAGGAGGTACAGTGTCTGTGTGAACTGTGCCTGAAGAGAGTGCATGTCTGTGTGAACTGTGTCTGGAGAGAGTAAAGTATCTGTGTGAACTGTATCTGGAGGGGGTACAGTGTCTGTGTGAAATGTGTTTGGAGGGAGTGTAGTGTCTGTGTGAACTGTGTCTGGAGGGAGTATAGTGTCTGTGTGAACTGTCTCTGGAGGGAGTGTCGTGTCTGTGTGAACTGTGTCTGGAGAGAGTGCAGTGTCTGTGTGAACTGTGTCTGGAGGGAGTACAATGTCTGTGTGAACTGTGTCTGGAGGGAGTACAGTGTCTGTGTGAACTGTGTCTGGAGAGATTACAGTGTCTGTGTGAACTGTGTCTGGAGGGAGTACAATGTCTGTGTGAACTGTGCCTGGAGGGAGTGTAGTGTCTGTGTGAACTGTGTCTGGAGAGAGTGCAGTGTCTGTGTGAACTGTGTCTGGAGAGAGTGCAGTGTCTGTGTGAACTGTGTCTGGAGAGTGTACAGTGTCTGTGAACTGTGTCTGGAGAGAGTACAGTGTCTGTGTGAACTGTGTCTGGAGGGAGTACAGTGTCTGTATGAACTGTGTCTGTAGGGAGTGTAGTGTCTGGGTGAACTGTGTCTGGAGAGAGTACAGTGTCTGTGTGAAATGTGTCTGGAGGGAGTACAGTGTCTGTGTGAACTGTGTCTGGAGAGAGTACAGTGTCTGTGTGAACTGTGTCTGGAGAGAGTACAGTGTCTGTGTGAACTGTGTCTGTAGGGAGTACAGTGTCTGTGTGAAATGTGTCTGTAGGGAGTACAGTGTCTGTGTGAACTGTGTCTGGAGAGAGTACACTGTCTGTGTGAACTGTGTCTGGAGAGAGTACAGTGTCTGTGTGAACTGTGTCTGGAGGGAGTACAGTGTCTGTGTGAACTGTTTCTGGAGAGAGTACAGTGTCTGTGTGAACTGTGTCTGGAGAGAGTAAAGTGTCTGTGTGAACCGTGTCTGGAGAGAGTAAAGTGTCTGTGTTAACTGTGTCTGAAGAGAGTGCAGTGTCTGTGTCAACTGTGCCTGGGGAGTGTACGTCTCATTGTGAACTGTGTCTTGAGGGAGTACAGTGTCTGAGTGAACAGTGTCTGGCGGGAGTACAGTGTCTGTGTGAACTGTGTCTGGAGGGAGTACAGTGTCTGTGGGAACTGTGTCTGCAGGGAGTACAATGTCTGTGGGAACTGTGTCTGGAGGGAGTACAGAGTCTGTGTGAACTGTGTCTGGAGGGAGTCCAGTGTCAAAGAGATCTCTGTCTGGAGAGAGTACAGTGTCTGTGTGATCGATGTCTGGAGAGAGTTAACTGTCTCTGTGAACTGTGTCTGAAGAGAGTGCAGTGTCTGTGAACTGTGTCTGGAGAGAGTACAGTGTCTGTGTGAACTGTGTCTGGAGAGAGTACAGTGTCTGTGTGAACTGTGTCTGCAGGGAGTACAGTGTCTATGTGAACTGTGTCTGCAGGGAGTACCGTGTCTGTGTGAACTGTGTCTGTACGGAGTACAGTGTTGGTGTGAAATATTTCTGGAGGAGGTACAGTGTCTGTGTGAACTGTGCCTGAAGAGAGTGCATGTCTGTGTGAACTGTGTCTGGAGAGAGTAAAGTATCTGTGTGAACTGTATCTGGAGGGGGTACAGTGTCTGTGTGAAATGTGTTTGGAGGGAGTGTAGTGTCTGTGTGAACTGTGTCTGGAGGGAGTATAGTGTCTGTGTGAACTGTCTCTGGAGGGAGTGTCGTGTCTGTGTGAACTGTGTCTGGAGAGAGTGCAGTGTCTGTGTGAACTGTGTCTGGAGGGAGTACAATGTCTGTGTGAACTGTGTCTGGAGGGAGTACAGTGTCTGTGTGAACTGTGTCTGGAGAGATTACAGTGTCTGTGTGAACTGTGTCTGGAGGGAGTACAATGTCTGTGTGAACTGTGCCTGGAGGGAGTGTAGTGTCTGTGTGAACTGTGTCTGGAGAGAGTGCAGTGTCTGTGTGAACTGTGTCTGGAGAGAGTGCAGTGTCTGTGTGAACTGTGTCTGGAGAGTGTACAGTGTCTGTGAAATGTGTCTGGAGAGAGTACAGTGTCTGTGTGAACTGTGTCTGGAGGGAGTACAGTGTCTGTATGAACTGTGTCTGTAGGGAGTGTAGTGTCTGGGTGAACTGTGTCTGGAGAGAGTACAGTGTCTGTGTGAAATGTGTCTGGAGGGAGTACAGTGTCTGTGTGAACTGTGTCTGGAGAGAGTACAGTGTCTGTGTGAACTGTGTCTGGAGAGAGTACAGTGTCTGTGTGAACTGTGTCTGTAGGGAGTACAGTGTCTGTGTGAAATGTGTCTGTAGGGAGTACAGTGTCTGTGTGAACTGTGTCTGGAGAGAGTACAGTGCCTGTGTGAAATGTGTCTGGAGAGAGTACAGTGTCTGTGAGAACTGTGTCTGGAGAGAGTAAAGTGTCTGTGTGAACTGTGTCTGGAGAGAGTACAGTGTCTGTGTGAAATGCGCCTGGAGAGAGTACAGTGCCTGTGTGACCTGTATCCGGAGAGAGTACAGTGTCTGTGTGAACTGTGCCTGGAGAGAGTACAGTGTCTGTGTGATCTGTGTCTGGAGAGAGTACAGTGTCTGTGAACTGTGTCTGGAGAGAGTGCAGTGTCTGTGTGAACTGTGTCTGGAGAGTGTAGAGTGTCTGTGTGAACTGTGTCTGCAGGGAGTACAGTGTCTGTGTGAACTGTGTCTGGAGAGAGTACAGTGTCTGCGTGAACTGTGTCTGGAGAGAGTACAGTGTCTGTGTGAACTGTGTCTGAAGAGAGTGCATGTCTGTATGAACTGTGTCTGGGCAGAGTACAGTGTCTATGTGAACTGTGTCTGGAGGGTGTACAGTGTCTGTGTCAAATGTGTCTGGAGGGAGTGTAGTGCCTGTGTGAACTGTGTCTGGAGAGAGTACAGTGTCTGTGTGAACTGTGTCTGAAGAGAGTGCATGTCTGTATGAACTGTGTCTGGGCAGAGTACAGTGTCTATGTGAACTGTGTCTGGAGGGGGTACAGTGTCTGTGTCAAATGTGTCTGGAGGGAGTGTAGTGCCTGTGCGAACTGTGCCTGGATGGAGTACAGTGTCTGGGTGAACTGTGTCTGGAGAGATTACAGTGTCTGTGTGAACTGTGTCTGGAGAGAGTACACTGTCTGTGTGAACTGTGTCTGAAGAGAGTGCATGTCTATGTGAACTGTGTCTGGGCAGAGTACAGTGTCTATGTGAACTGTGTCTGGAGGGGGTACAGTGTCTGTGTCAAATGTGTCTGGAGGGAGTGTAGTGTCTGTGTGAACTGTGTCTGGAGGGAGTACAGTGTCTGGGTGAACTGTGTCTGGAGAGATTACAGTGTCTGTGTGAACTGTGTCTGGAGAGAGTACAGTGTCTGTGTGAACTGTGTCTGGAGGGAGTACAGTGTCTGGGTGAACTGTGTCTGGAGAGATTACAGTGCCTGTGTGAACTGTGTCTGGAGGGAGTACAGTGTCTGTGTGCACTGTTTCTGAAGGGAGTGCAGTGTCTGCGTGAACTGTTTCTGGAAGGAGTGCAGTGTCTGTGTGAACTGTGTCTGGAGGGAGTGTACTGTCTGTGTGAACTGTGCCTGGAGAGAGTGCAGTGTCTGTGTGAACTGTGTCTGGAGACAGTACAGTGTCTGTGTGAACTGTGTCTGGAGAGAGTACAGTGTCTGTGAACTGTGTCTGGAGAGAGTACAGTGTCTGTGTGAACTGTGTCTGGAGGGAGTACAGTGTCTGTGTGAATTGTGTCTGGAGAGAGTACAGTGTCTGTGTGAACTGTGTCTGGAGAGAGTACAGTGTCTGTGTGAACTGTGTCTGGAGGGAGTACAGTTTCTGTGTGAACTGTTTCTGGAGAGAGTACAGTGTCTGTGTGAACTGTGTCTGGAGAGAGTAAAGTGTCTGTGTGAACCGTGTCTGGAGAGAGTAAAGTGTCTGTGTTAACTGTGTCTGAAGAGAGTGCAGTGTCTGTGTCAACTGTGCCTGGGGAGTGTACGTCTCATTGTGAACTGTGTCTTGAGGGAGTACAGTGTCTGAGTGAACAGTGTCTGGCGGGAGTACAGTGTCTGTGTGAACTGTGTCTGGAGGGAGTACAGTGTCTGTGGGAACTGTGTCTGCAGGGAGTACAATGTCTGTGGGAACTGTGTCTGGAGGGAGGACAGAGTCTGTGTGAACTGTGTCTGGAGGGAGTCCAGTGTCAAAGAGATCTCTGTCTGGAGAGAGTACAGTGTCTGTGTGATCGATGTCTGGAGAGAGTTAACTGTCTCTGTGAACTGTGTCTGAAGAGAGTGCAGTGTCTGTGAACTGTGTCTGGAGAGAGTACAGTGTCTGTGTGAACTGTGTCTGGAGAGAGTACAGTGTCTGTGTGAACTGTGTCTGCAGGGAGTACAGTGTCTAGTGTCGGTGTGAAATATTTCTGGAGGAGGTACAGTGTCTGTGTGAACTGTGCCTGAAGAGAGTGCATGTCTGTGTGAACTGTGTCTGGAGAGAGTAAAGTATCTGTGTGAACTGTATCTGGAGGGGGTACAGTGTCTGGGTGAAATGTGTTTGGAGGGAGTGTAGTGTCTGTGTGAACTGTGTCTGGAGGGAGTATAGTGTCTGTGTGAACTGTCTCTGGAGGGAGTGTCGTGTCTGTGTGAACTGTGTCTGGAGAGAGTGCAGTGTCTGTGTGAACTGTGTCTGGAGGGAGTACAATGTCTGTGTGAACTGTGTCTGGAGGGAGTACAGTGTCTGTGTGAACTGTGTCTGGAGAGATTACAGTGTCTGTGTGAACTGTGTCTGGAGGGAGTACAATGTCTGTGTGAACTGTGCCTGGAGGGAGTGTAGTGTCTGTGTGAACTGTGTCTGGAGAGAGTGCAGTGTCTGTGTGAACTGTGTCTGGAGAGAGTGCAGTGTCTGTGTGAACTGTGTCTGGAGAGTGTACAGTGTCTGTGAACTGTGTCTGGAGAGAGTACAGTGTCTGTGTGAACTGTGTCTGGAGGGAGTACAGTGTCTGTATGAACTGTGTCTGTAGGGAGTGTAGTGTCTGGGTGAACTGTGTCTGGAGAGAGTACAGTGTCTGTGTGAAATGTGTCTGGAGGGAGTACAGTGTCTGTGTGAACTGTGTCTGGAGAGAGTACAGTGTCTGTGTGAAATGTGTCTGGAGAGAGTACAGTGTCTGTGTGAACTGTGTCTGTAGGGAGTACAGTGTCTGTGTGAAATGTGTCTGTAGGGAGTACAGTGTCTGTGTGAACTGTGTCTGGAGAGAGTACAGTGCCTGTGTGAAATGTGTCTGGAGAGAGTACAGTGTCTGTGAGAACTGTGTCTGGAGAGAGTAAAGTGTCTGTGTGAACTGTGTCTGGAGAGAGTACAGTGTCTGTGTGAAATGTGCCTGGAGAGAGTACAGTGCCTGTGTGACCTGTGTCCGGAGAGAGTACAGTGTCTGTGTGAACTGTGCCTGGAGAGAGTACAGTGTCTGTGTGATCTGTGTCTGGAGAGAGTACAGTGTCTGTGAACTGTGTCTGGAGAGAGTGCAGTGTCTGTGTGAACTGTGTCTGGAGAGTGTAGAGTGTCTGTGTGAACTGTGTCTGCAGGGAGTACAGTGTCTGTGTGAACTGTGTCTGGAGAGAGTACAGTGTCTGCGTGAACTGTGTCTGGAGAGAGTACAGTGTCTGTGTGAACTGTGTCTGAAGAGAGTGCATGTCTGTATGAACTGTGTCTGGGCAGAGTACAGTGTCTATGTGAACTGTGTCTGGAGGGTGTACAGTGTCTGTGTCAAATGTGTCTGGAGGGAGTGTAGTGCCTGTGTGAACTGTGTCTGGAGAGAGTACAGTGTCTGTGTGAACTGTGTCTGAAGAGAGTGCATGTCTGTATGAACTGTGTCTGGGCAGAGTACAGTGTCTATGTGAACTGTGTCTGGAGGGGGTACAGTGTCTGTGTCAAATGTGTCTGGAGGGAGTGTAGTGCCTGTGCGAACTGTGCCTGGATGGAGTACAGTGTCTGGGTGAACTGTGTCTGGAGAGATTACAGTGTCTGTGTGAACTGTGTCTGGAGAGAGTACACTGTCTGTGTGAACTGTGTCTGAAGAGAGTGCATGTCTATGTGAACTGTGTCTGGGCAGAGTAGAGTGTCTATGTGAACTGTGTCTGGAGGGGGTACAGTGTCTGTGTCAAATGTGTCTGGAGGGAGTGTAGTGTCTGTGTGAACTGTGTCTGGAGGGAGTACAGTGTCTGGGTGAACTGTGTCTGGAGAGATTACAGTGTCTGTGTGAACTGTGTCTGGAGAGAGTACAGTGTCTGTGTGAACTGTGTCTGGAGGGAGTACAGTGTCTGGGTGAACTGTGTCTGGAGAGATTACAGTGTCTGTGTGAACTGTGTCTGGAGGGAGTACAGTGTCTGTGTGCACTGTTTCTGAAAGGAGTGCTGTGTCTGCGTGAACTGTTTCTGGAAGGAGTGCAGTGTCTGTGTGAACTGTGTCTGGAGGGAGTGTACTGTCTGTGTGAACTGTGCCTGGAGAGAGTGCAGTGTCTGTGTGAACTGTGTCTGGAGAGAGTACAGTGTCTGTGTGAACTGTGTCTGGAGAGAGTACAGTGTCTGTGAACTGTGTCTGGAGAGAGTACATTGTCTGTGTGAACTGTGTCTGGAGGGAATACAATGTCTGTGTGAACTGTGTCTGAAGAGAGTGCATGTCTGTGTGAACTGCGTCTGGAGAGAATACAGTGTCTATGTGAAAACTGTGTCTGGAGAGAGTACAGTGTCTGTGTGGGCTGTGTCTGGAAGGAATACAATGTCTGTGTGAACTGTGTCTGCAGGGAATGTAGTGTCTGGATGAACTGTGTCTGGAGAGAGTACAGTGTCTGTGTGAACTGTGTCTGGAGGGAGTACAGTGTCTGTGTGAACTGTGTCTGGAGGGAGTGTAATGTCTGGGTGAACTGTGTCTGGGGAGAGTACAGTGTCTGTGTGAACTGTGTCTGGAGAGAGTAAAGTGTCTGTGTGAACCGTGTCTGGAGAGAGTAAAGTGTCTGTGTGAACTGTGTCTGAAGAGAGTGCAGTGTCTGTGTGAACTGTGCCTGGGGAGTGTACGTCTCATTGTGAACTGCGTCTAGAGGGAGTACAGTGTCTGAGTGAACAGTGTCTGGCGGGAGTACAGTGTCTGTGTGAACTGTGTCTGGAGAGAGTACAGTGTCTGTGGGAACTGTGTCTGGAGGGAGTACAGTGTCTGTGGGAACTGTGTCTGGAGGGAGTACAGAGTCTGTGTGAACTGTGTCTGGAGGGAGTCCAGTGTCTATGAGATCTCTGTCTGGAGAGAGTACTGTGTCTGTGTGATCGATGTCTGGAGAGAGTTAACTGTCTCTGTGAACTGTGTCTGAAGAGAGTGCAGTGTCTGTGAACTGTGTCTGGAGAGAGTGCAGTGTCTGTGTGAACTGTGTCTGGAGAGAGTACAGTGTCTGTGTGAACTGTGTCTGGAGAGAGTACAGTGTCTGTGTGAACTGTGTCTGGAGAGAGTACAGTGTCTGTGTGAACTGTGTCTGGAGGGAGTACAGTGTCTGTGTGAACTGTGTCTGGAGAGAGCACAGTGTCTGTGTGAACTGTGTCTGGAGAGAGTACAGTGTCTGTGTGAACTGTGTCTGGAGGGAGTACAGTGTCTGTGTGAACTGTGTCTGGAGAGAGTACAGTGTCTGTGTGAACTGTGTCTGGAGGGAGTACAGTGTCTGTGTGAACTGTGTCTGGAGAGAGTACAGTGTCTGTGTGAACAGTGTCTGCAGGGAGTACAGTGTCTATGTGAACTGTGTCTGCAGGGAGTACCGTGTCTGTGTGAACTGTGTCTGTATGGAGTACAGAGTCGGTGTGAAATTTTTCTGGAGGAGGTACAGTGTCTGTGTGAACTGTGCCTGAAGAGAGTGCATGTCTGTGTGAACTGTGTCTGGAGAGAGTAAAGTACCTGTGTGAACTGTATCTGGAGGGGGTACAGTGTCTGTGTGAAATGTGTTTGGAGGGAGTGTAGTGTCTGTGTGAACTGTGTCTGGAGGGAGTACAGTGTCTGTGTGAACTGTCTCTGGAGGGAGTGTCGTGTCTGTGTGAACTGTGTCTGGAGAGAGTGCAGTGTCTGTGTGAACTGTGTCTGGAGGGAGTACAATGTCTGTGTGAACTGTGTCTGGAGGGAGTACAGTGTCTGTATGAACTGTGTCTGGAGAGATTACAGTGTCTGTGTGAACTGTGTCTGGAGGGAGTACAATGTCTGTGTGAACTGTGCCTGGAGGGAGTGTAGTGTCTGTGTGAACTGAGTCTGGAGAGAGTGCAGTGTCTGTGTGAACTGTGTCTGGAGAGAGTGCAGTGTCTGTGTGAACTGTGTCTGGAGAGAGTACAGTGTCTGGGTGAACTGTGTCTGGAGAGAGTACAGTGTCTGTGTGAAATGTGTCTGGAGGGAGTACAGTGTCTGTGTGAACTGTGTCTGGAGAGAGTACAGTGTCTGTGTGAACTGTGTCTGGAGAGAGTACAGTGTCTGTGTGAACTGTGTCTGTAGGGAGTACAGTGTCTGTGTGAAATGTGTCTGTCGGGAGTACAGTGTCTGTGTGAACTGTGTCTGGAGAGAGTACAGTGTCTGTGTAAAATGTGTCTGGAGAGAGTACAGTGTCTGTGAGAACTGTGTCTGGAGAGAGTAAAGTGTCTGTGTGAACTGTGTCTGGAGAGAGTACAGTGTCTGTGTGAAATGCGTCTGGAGAGAGTACATTGCCTGTGTGAACTGTGTCTGGAGAGAGTACAGTGTCTGTGTGAACTGTGTCTGGAGAGAGTACAGTGTCTGTGTGAACTGTGTCTGGAGAGAGTACAGTGTCTGTGAATTGTGTCTGGAGAGAGTGCAGTGTCTGTGAGAACTGTGTCTGGAGAGAGTACAGTGTCTGTGTGAACTGTGTCTGCAGGGAGTACAGTGTCTGTGTGAACTGTGTCTGGAGAGAGTACAGTGTCTGCGTGAACTGTGTCTGGAGAGAGTACAGTGTATGTGTGAACTGTGTCCGAAGAGAGTGCATGTCTGTATGAACTGTGTCTGGGCAGAGTACAGTGTCTATGTGAACTGTGTCTGGAGGGGGTACAGTGTCTGTGTCAAATGTGTCTGGAGGGAGTGTAGTGCCTGTGTGAACTGTGTCTGGATGGAGTACAGTGTCTGGGTGAACTGTGTCTGGAGAGATTACAGTGTCTGCGTGAACTGTGTCTGAAGAGAGTGCATGTCTGTGTGAACTGTGTCTGGGCAGAGTACAGTGTCTATGTGAACTGTGTCTGGAGGGGGTACAGTGTCTGTGTCAAATGTGTCTGGAGGGAGTGTAGTGTCTGTGTGAACTGTGTCTGGAGGGAGTACAGTGCCTGGGTGAACTGTGTCTGGAGAGATTACAGTGTCTGTGTGAACTGTGTCTGGAGAGATTACAGTGTCTGTGTGCACTGTTTCTGAAGGGAGTGTAGTGTTTGTGTGAACTGTTTCTGGAAGGAGTGCAGTGTCTGTGTGAACTGTGTCTGGAGGGAGTGTACTGTCTGTGTGAACTGTGCCTGGAGAGAGTGCAGTGTCTGTGTGAACTGTGTCTGGAGAGAGTACAGTGTCTGTGTGAACTGTGTCTGGAGAGAGTACAGTGTCTGTGAACTGTTTCTGGAAAGAGTACAGTGTCTGTGTGAACTGTGTCTGGAGGGAGTACAGTGTCTGTGTGAACTGTATCTGGAGAGATTACAGTGTCTGTGTGAAATGCGTCTGGAGAGAGTACAGTGCCTGTGTGAACTGTGTCTGTAGGGAGTACAGTGTCTGTGTGAAATGTGTCTGTAGGGAGTACAGTGTCTGTGTGAACTGTGTCTGGAGAGAGTACAGTGTCTGTGTGAAATGTGTCTGGAGAGAGTACAGTGTCTGTGAGAACTGTGTCTGGAGAGAGTAAAGTGTCTGTGTGAACTGTGTCTGGAGAGAGTACAGTGTCTGTGTGAAATGCGTCTGGAGAGAGTACAGTGTCTGTGTGAACTGTGTCTGTAGGGAGTACAGTGTCTGTGTGAAATGTGTCTGTAGGGAGTACAGTGTCTGTGTGAACTGTGTCTGGAGAGAGTACAGTGTCTGTGAGAACTGTGTCTGGAGAGAGTAAAGTGTCTGTGTGAACTGTGTCTGGAGAGAGTACAGTGTCTGTGTGAAATGCGTCTGGAGAGAGTACAGTGCCTGTGTGAACTGTGTCTGGAGAGAGTACAGTGTCTGTGTGAACTGTGTCTGGAGGGAGTACAGTGTCTGTGTGAACTGTGTCTGGAGGGAGTGTAATGTCTGGGTGAACTGTGTCTGGGGAGAGTACAGTGTCTGTGTGAACTGTGTCTGGAGGGAGTGCAGTGTCTGTGTGAACTGGGTCTGGAGGGAGTGCAGTGTCTGTGTGAACTGTGCCTGGAGGGAGTCCAGTGTCTATGAGATCTGTGTCTGGACGGAGTACAGTGTCTGTGTGATCTGTGTCTGGAGAGAGTGCAGTGTCTGTGTGAACTGTGTCTGGAGAGAGTACAGTGTCTGTGTGAACTGTGTCTGGAGGGATTACAGTGTCTGTGTGAACTGTGTCTGGAGAGAGTACAGTGTCTGTGTGAAATGTGTCTGGAGAGAGTACAGTGTCTGTGAGAACTGTGTCTGAAGAGAGTGCATGTATGTGTGAACTGCGTCTGGAGAGAGTACAGTGTCTGCGTGAACTGTGTCTGGAGAGTGTACAGTGTCTGTGTGAACTGTGTCTGTAGGGAGTACAGTGTCTGTGTGAAATGTGTCTGTAGGGAGTACAGTGTCTGTGTGAACTGTGTCTGGAGAGAGTACAGTGTCTGTGTGAAATGTGTCTGGAGAGAGTACAGTGTCTGTGAGAACTGTGTCTGGAGAGAGTAAAGTGTCTGTGTGAACTGTGTCTGGAGAGAGTACAGTGTCTGTGTGAAATGCGTCTGGAGAGAGTACAGTGCCTGTGTGAACTGTGTCTGGAGAGAGTACAGTGTCTGTGTGAACTGTGTCTGGAGAGAGTACAGTGTCTGTTTGAACTGTGTCTGGAGAGAGTACAGTGTATGTGAACTGTGCCTGGAGAGAGTGCAGTGTCTGTGTGAACTGTGTCTGGAGAGAGTAAAGTGTCTGTGTGAACTGTATCTGCAGGGAGAACAGTGTCTGTGTGAACTGTGTCTGGAGAGAGTACAGTGTCTGCATGAACTGTGTCTGGAGAGAGTACAGTGTCTGTGTGAACTGTGTCTGAAGAGAGTGCATGTCTGTATGAACTGTGTCTGGGCAGAGTACAGTGTCTATGTGAACTGTGTCTGGAGGGGGTACAGTGTCTGTGTCAAATGTGTCTGGAGGGAGTGTAGTGCCTGTGTGAACTGTGTCTGGATGGAGTACAGTGTCTGGGTGAACTGTGTCTGGAGAGATTACAGTGTCTGCGTGAACTGTGTCTGGAGAGAGTACACTGTCTGTGTGAACTGTGTCTAAAGAGAGTGCATGTCTGTGTGAACTGTGTCTGGGCAGAGTACAGTGTCTGTGTGCACTGTTTCTGAAGGGAGTGTAGTGTCTGTGTGAACTGTTTCTGGAAGGAGTGCAGTGTCTGTGTGAACTGTGTCTGGAGGGAGTGCACTGTCTGTGTGAACTGTGCCTGGAGAGAGTGCAGTGTCTGTGTGAACTGTGTCTGGAGAGAGTACAGTGTCTGTGTGAACTGTGTCTGGAGAGAGTAACAGTGTCTGTGAACTGTGTCTGGAGAGAGTACAGTGTCTGTGTGAACTGTGTCTGGAGGGAGTACAGTGTCTGTGTGAACTGTATCTGGAGAGATTACAGTGTCTGTGTGAACTGTGTCTGGAGGGAATACAATGTCTGTGTGAACTGTGTCTGAAGAGAGTGCATGTCTGTGTGAACTGCGTCTGGAGAGAATACAGTGTCTATGTGAAAACTGTGTCTGGAGAGAGTACAGTGTCTGTGTGAGCTGTGTCTGGAGGGAATACAATGTCTGTGTGAACTGTGTCTGCAGGGAATGTAGTGTCTGGATGAACTGTGTCTGGAGAGAGTACAGTGTCTGTGTGAACTGTGTCTGGAGGGAGTACAGTGTCTGTGTGAACTGTGTCTGGAGGGAGTGTAATGTCTGGGTGAACTGTGTCTGGGGAGAGTACAGTGTCTGTGTGAACTGTGTCTGGAGGGAGTACAGTGTCTGTGTGAACTGGGTCTGGAGGGAGTGCAGTGTCTGTGTGAACTGTGCCTGGAGGGAGTCCAGTGTCTATGAGATCTGTGTCTGGACGGACTACAGTGTCTGTGTGATCTGTGTCTGGAGAGAGTGCAGTGTCTGTGTGAACTGTGTCTGGAGAGAGTACAGTGTCTGTGTGAACTGTGTCTGGAGGGAGTACAGTGTCTGTGTGAACTGTGTCTGGAGGGATTACAGTGTCTGTGTGAACTGTGTCTGGAGACAGTACAGTGTCTGTGTGAACTGTGTCTGGAGTGAGTACACTGTCTGTGTGAACTGTGTCTGGAGGGAGTACAGTGTTTGTGTGAATGTGTCTGGAGGGAGTACAGTGTCTGTGTGAACTGTGTCTGGACGGAGTACAGTGTCTGTATGAACTGTGTCTGGAGAGATTACAGTGTCTGTGTGAACTGTGTCTGGAGGGAGTACAATGTCTGTGTGAACTGTGTCTGGAGGGAGTACAATGTCTGTGTGAACTGTGCCTGGAGGGAGTGTAGTGTCTGTGTGAACTGTGTCTGGAGAGAGTGCAGTGTCTGTGTGAACTGTGTCTGGAGAGAGTGCAGTGTCTGTGTGAACAGTGTCTGGAGAGTGTACAGTGTCTGTGAACTGTGTCTGGAGAGAGTACAGTGTCTGGGTGAACTGTGTCTGGAGAGAGTACAGTGTCTGTGTGAAATGTGTCTGGAGGGAGTACAGTGTCTGTGTGAACTGTGTCTGGAGAGAGTACAGTGTCTGTGTGAACTGTGTCTGGAGAGAGTACGGTGTCTGTGTGAACTGTGTCTGTAGGGAGTACAGTGTCTGTGTGAAATGTGTCTGTAGGGAGTGCAGTGTCTGTGTGAACTGTGTCTGGAGAGAGTACACGTCTGTGTAAAATGTGTCTGGAGAGAGTACAGTGTCTGTGAGAACTGTGTCTGGAGAGAGTAAAGTGTCTGTGTGAACTGTGTCTGGAGAGAGTACAGTGTCTGTGTGAAATGCGTCTGGAGAGAGTACAGTGCCTGTGTGAACTGTGTCTGGAGAGAGTACAGTGTCTGTGTGAACTGTGTCTGGAGAGAGTACAGTGTCTGTGTGAACTGTGTCTGGAGAGAGTACAGTGTCTGTGTGAACTGTGTCTGGAGAGAGTACAGTGTCTGTGAACTGTGTCTGGAGAGAGTGCAGTGTCTGTGTGAACAGTGTCTGGAGAGAGTAAAGTGTCAGTGTGAACTGTGTCTGCAGGGAGTACAGTGTCTGTGTGAACTGTGTCTGGAGAGAGTACAGTGTCTGCGTGAACAGTGTCTGGAGAGAGTACAGTGTCTGTGTGAACTGTGTCCGAAGAGAGTGCATGTCTGTATGAACTGTGTCTGGGCAGAGTACAGTGTCTATGTGAACTGTGTCTGGAGGGGGTACAGTGTCTGTGTCAAATGTGTCTGGAGGGAGTGTAGTGCCTGTGTGAACTGTTTCTGGATGGAGTACAGTGTCTGGGTGAACTGTGTCTGGAGAGATTACAGTGTCTGCGTGAACTGTGTCTGGAGAGAGTACACTGTCTGTGTGAACTGTGTCTGAAGAGAGTGCATGTCTGTGTGAACTGTGTCTGGGCAGAGTACAGTGTCTATGTGAACTGTGTCTGGAGGGGGTACAGTGTCTGTGTCAAATGTGTCTGGAGGGAGTGTAGTGTCTGTGTGAACTGTGTCTGGAGGGAGTACAGTGTCTGGGTGAACTGTGTCTGGAGAGATTACAGTGTCTGTGTGAACTGTGTCTGGAGAGATTGCAGTGTCTGTGTGCACTGTTTCTGAAGGGAGTGCAGTGTCTGTGTGAACTGTGTCTGGAGGGAGTGTACTGTCTGTGTGAACTGTGTCTGGAGAGAGTACAGTGTCTGTGTGAACTGTGACTGGAGAGAGTACAGTGTCTGTGTGAACTGTGTCTGGAGAGAGTACAGTGTCTGTGTGAACTGTGTCTGGAGGGAGTACAGTGTCTGTGTGAACTGTGTCTGGAGGGAGTACAGTGTCTGTGTGAACTGTGTCTGGGGAGAGTACAGTATCACTGAGCTCATGGGAGCAATGGGAAGGGTGCCCGAAAGCATTGAATCACTGGCAAGGAGTGTGGAGCCCTTCGCAGTAGCACAGGCGGATGCCACGGTAAAGCTTAGTGCTGCAATTCAGTCACTGGCTGCCATGAGCCCATCTCTGACTGTTGTCATGCAGACACAGATTGAGGCCACGTGAGCACTGACTGCTGCCATCCTCGCTGGTTCAGATACATTTCCCTGGGCCTCCTACCGCGCTGCAGCAGGGCAGCAATCTGTGCTCTAGCAGATTGCTCCTGATGCTGAAGTGCTGCCCCGTGGGAGCGCCAGTGTGTCAGTCGAGCAGGGAGTTGCTGTCCTCTCTCAAGAGGACAGCATTCCTGCTGCCACCACTATCACTTCTCCACTGCAGTTGCCACCACCTGTAGGACAGATTGCTGCCGCCCATGCAGAGTTGGTGCAGTCTGCAGCCGGGCCCTCCAGGCCCAGAGCTGGTCGAGGCCGTCCTTCAAGGGCATCTGCAGTCTCAGGTTGTGAGAATCAGCAGCCTTCCACCAGCCTTGCTGCAGCCACTGGGGTCCCATTATGGAGGAGCTGTAGGGTGGGAAGGGGGAAGTGCGCAAGGGAAGCAGATCACACTCGAAGGGCAAAAAGTAGGAGGTGTAACAAAATGTTGTTCATTTTTTTATTAAAGGCCGAGGTTCGTGGTCAAATTTTTTTTCGTGTTTTGGACATTATTGGACACGGAATGCAGGAGTTGATTTAACAAGTGTTTACTGAACAAAGTCTGGAGGTGAACTAACAACACAAGACGCTACACAGGCTTATATACCCGAGTGGTCACTACTGGTACTACAGTATACAAGGGCTTCAAAAACATAGTTCCTCTTTGTGGTGATTATTCCTTGATTAGTAAAAGTATTATGATTCGTTGTTTGTTAACTGCCTTGGGATATGTGTTGTAATCTCATTGGTAGTTGATGATCACATGATGTGTTGTGGCTACCTTAAATTCAGTCCTTTTCTAGCTTTAGTTGGGACTGGATGTAGAAAGATATGCTGCTAATTTTAAAGTTAATAAAGCCTAACTTTGGAAGGCAAATCGATTCTTTATTTCAATTTATTAACTTTGTGTTAGAATGGAGCGATATCTTCAACCAGAACGATTCAAGGCTGACCCCAATTCTGCTGGAGTGGATGATAAATGGAAACATTGGTATTGTACATTTAAAAACTTTTTGGGCGTGTTGGATCAAGAGGCTCTAAATAAGCTGAATATGCTGATCAACTACATTGACCCGGATGTATATAAATATATTTTGCACTGTAAAACTTATGAAGAGGCTATTTCTACATTGGAAAAGATTTTTGTTAAACCAAAGAATGAGGTATTTGCACGTCATCTTTTATCTGCCCGTAGGCAGCAGGTGGGAGAATCTTTGGATACTTATTTACAAGCACTTCGGTGCCTTAGTGTTGACTGTAATTATAAGGCTGTGACGGCTGAAGAACATAAGGACGAATCGGTACGGGATGCTTTTATTAATGGATTACTGTCTAGATCAATTCGTCAGCGGTTGTTAGAAAATAAGCCTCTGGATCTTAAAAGTGCTTTTGAGCAAGCTTCTACATTGGATGTGGCTCAGAGAAGTTCGGATTCTTATGCTCTTTTTAATCGGCCTGCGACTATGGTTTCGGCAGTTTCGGATGAAAAGGAATTATGTGGACTTAATGGGAGTGGTTTACTAGATTTTGAAACAGTTTCTACTTCGGCGGCCGTTGCCTCTAGGATTCAGAAGTGTTATTTTTGTGGGAATATCTGGCACCCTCGTCTGAAGTGTCCTGCTCGGGAGGCTGTGTGCAGTAAATGCGGCAAGAGAGGTCATTATGCACGTGTGTGCAAATCATCAGGTTCAATTACCTTCCCTTCTTCTGGTCTGGGAGGGTCTTCCTCCACTACCTCTTCTGTGACTATTCAGCCTTTAGATAGGGCGTTTATTGCATCAATTTCTGCTGCATTTGCTCATGGCCTAAACAAAGCTATAGTTATGGCTCAAGTTAATGGGTTGGAAGTGAAGGCCCTTATAGATACGGGCAGTACTGAGAGTTTTATAAGTCTTCAGTTTGTGAAGGAGAAGCATTTGAAAATTTAGCCTGTTACGTATCAGGTGTGTATGGCTCAGACGACCCTTATTTCACAAATAGCTGGTTGTTGCTTTGTGAAAATGCTTCTTCTAGGTAATACGTATACTGATATACGCCTATCTGTTTTGCCTAATCTCTGTGCGGATATTTTGATTGGACATGATGTGCTTCAGTTACACGAGTCTCTTAGTCTTTCATTTGGAGGGACTAAGCCACCTTTATCTATTTGTTGATTAACCTCTTTATCTATTCCTCCATTATCACTTTTTTCCAATTTGATGTCGGATTGTAAGCCAATTGCTACCAAGTCAAGAAGATGTAGTAGTCAGGATAGAGAATTTATTAATTCTGAAGTTCAATGTCTCTTATTGGAAGGAATCATCGAACCTAGTTGTTCGCCTTGGCGAGCACAGGTAGTTGTCACGACTAATGAGAGACACAAGAAACGAATGGTGATAGACTATTTCCAAACTATTAATAGGTATACTCAATTAGACGCGTACCCTTTGCCTAAGATTGATGAGCTTATCAATAAAGTATCTCAGTATAAAGTTTTTAGCACTATTGATTTAAAGAGTGCTTATCATCAGATTCCTATTGTTAAGAAGGATCAACCATATACGGCCTTTGAGGCTGGTGGAAAGCTGTATCAGTTTTGCCGAATACCATTTGGTGTTACTAATGGTGTTGCTTGCTTTCAACAGGCAATGGATGCTTTTATAAGTGATAACTCCCTCTCTGACACCTTTTCATACTTAGATGACATCACAGTGTGTGGCAAATCAAGGGTGGAGCATGATTCTAATTTAAAAAGATTCCTTCAAGCTGCGGAAAAAGTTGGTTTAACTTTTAACAAAGAGAAATGTGTCTTTTCGACTACTGAGGTAAATCTATTGGGGTATATTATTTCGGGAAATAAGATTAAACCAGATCCAGAACGTCTACGACCATTGATCGATTTACCTTGTCCTACTAATTCTAAGGCTTTGCAACGAGTTGTTGGACTGTTTTCTTATTATTCTAATTGGATTGCAAATTTTTCACGGAAGATCCGGCCTCTTATTCGGGTTACGACATATCCTCTATCATGGGAGGCCAGGACATGTTTTGAGAATTTTAAAAAGGATATTTTAGGAGCAGTTGTGCATTCCATTGATGAGCAGGTTCCCTTTGTGATTGAGACGGATGCTTCGGATTTTGCAATTGGGGCTACTTTGAACCAAAATGGAAGACCTGTGGCCTTTTTCTCACGTACTTTGAATAATAGTGAAAAAAGACATTCCTCAATAGAAAAAGAGGCATACGCAATAGTAGAAGCATTGCGTAAATGGAGACATTATTTATCGGGGCGACATTTCACGTTGGTAACTGACCAAAAATCTGTGTCCTTTATGTTTGATGTTAAACATTTTGGAAAGATTAAAAATGATAAAATAATGAGATGGAGGATTGAGTTGGCATGTTACCATTTTGACATAGTTTATCGTCCGGGGAAGGATAATGTTGCTGCTGATGCACTGTCGAGGGCTTATTGTTCGGTGATTCACGGAGATACGCTTATTAATCTTCACAATGCCTTATGTCATCCTGGGGTTACGAGGATGATACACTTTGTACGCAGTAAGAACTTGCCTTTTTCAGTTGAAGACGTCAAGCAGATGACTTCATCATGTTCTATCTGTGCTCGGTGTAAACCGAATTTCTTTAAGCCTCAACGAGCTCATCATAAAGGCTACTTCTCCTTTTGAACGTTTGAGTGTTGATTTTAAGGGACCTCTTCCTTCAACTACTCAAAACCGATATATATTTACTGTTGTGGACGAGTTTTCAAGGTTCCCTTTTGCTTTTCCTTGTGCAGATGTATCAGCTGCTACAGTTATTAAATGTTTGACTCAACTTTTTGTCATCTTTGGGATGCCTGCGTATATCCATTCGGATCAGGGAAGTTCTTTTATGTCTTCCCAGTTGAAGGAATACCTTCAGAGTCGGGGAATTTCTACTAGTAGAACTACCCCGTATAATCCCCAGGGTAATGGACAGTGCGAACGATACAATGGGGTGATCTGGAAGGCAGTTATGTTGGCGTTGACATCCCGGAATCTTAAGAATACACAGTGGGAAATGGTGCTGCCTGATGCCCTGCATTCCATTAGATCATTGCTTTCAACGGCTACTAATGTGACCCCCCATGAAAGGCTCTTTAACTATCCGCGGAGATCTACTACGGGATATTCGGTACCTTCATGGCTTACTATGCAGGGACCTGTGTTGATTCGACGCCATGTTAGATTGTCAAAATATGACCCCTTGGTGGAGGAGGTGGAGCTGTTGGAGGCAAATTCCCAATATGCTCATATTCGATTCCAAGATGGGAAAGAAAGTACTGTTTCAATTAAAGACTTGGCTCCTTGTGGGGGCCAGCCCTCTTCTGAGGATATTAATAATGGTCATGATTCAGATAAGGTGGATGCTGTTACAGATACTACGAATATTTCCAATCCGATTGCAGATAATCATACTTCTATTAGTCAGCCTTTGATAGATGTTTATGACCATCCCAGTTCATCTTCTGATGGGATTTCTAATCCGGAAAGCATTGAGAATCGGGATATGGATAGCCTTCCTGTTGAAGATACTTCTGTGCCTTCTGGCGTGGGAGGGCAAGGAATTTCACCAAGGTTAAGAAGGTCGACACGAACAAGATATCCGGTCGACCGATTGAAAATGGACTTTTAAATTGATAATGTTTTAAAAATTGTTGAAATATTATAGTATATTGTTTTAGTTGAGAGATACTTAATACTTATGCGTAATGTTATTATTTGTTGTTGTTCATTTAGTATTGTGTATGTAAATAGTTTTATTCCCGTGCATAGTTTAGTTGTAAATAATTAATTGTAAATTGTAAAAGTTATAAGGTTGGAGTATATTTTAAAAGGAGGGGTGAATGTGGTGATTATTCCTTGATTAGTAAAAGTATTATGATTCGTTGTTTGTTAACTGCCTTGGGATATGTGTTGTAATCTCATTGGTAGTTGATGATCACATGATGTGTTGTGGCTACCTTAAATTCAGTCCTTTTCTAGCTTTAGTTGGGACTGGATGTAGAAAGATATGCTGCTAATTTTAAAGTTAATAAAGCCTAACTTTGGAAGGCAAATCGATTCTTTATTTCACTCTTAAAGGTACATACACTACAATTCCTCCCCTTTTAGATAAATAGCACATAACATTTTAAGTAATCATTAAATAACATTTTTACAAGAACAATAATATACACATTTGCTGAAGTTAATCAATTACAAATTCAGTCTCTCTGGAGGCTTCCTGACTCAGTCCGGATAACGCCTCGGTGGTGTAGTTGGTTATTTTGGCAAGGTTGATTTGGCTTCAATGCTAGTGTCGGGTTCATTTGGTTCCAGTATCACTGGATCGGAGGTAGATACTATGGGTATCTCTGCTTCATCACTAGGCGTATAGAGTTGTGGTGTAGGTTGTTCTTTTTCGGATGACTCTATGATCTGGTCAGCATGGTGCCTTATTATGCTTTCTCCAATGTCCACGGTATACATCAGTGGTCCTAGTCATGTGCAAATAGTTCCAGGCTGCCATTTCTCGGTACGGTAGTCCCGGGCCAAATCTGGTTGACCTATCTGGAAGGTTCTAGTTGGCCTTTCATTCATGCTTTGAAATTGCCGGTTCTCTACGTCCCTTCTGACGTTTGGATTGACCAAATCCAGCCGGCATCTTAGTCTTCTATTGAAAAACATCATGGCGGGGGTTTGGTTTGTAACCACGTGTTGCATTCCTGTACGCAAACAAGAAGTTATCTACCTTATGTTGTAGATTTATGTCTTCATTACCCATGGCCTTTATGGCCTTCTTGAAGGTCTGGACAAACCTTTCAGCCAATCCATTGGTGGCGGGATGGTATGGGGCGGACGTGTAGTGCTTAACCCCATTGTTTTTTAAGAACTTCCTGAATCCTTCGGATACAAATTGCGGTCCATTATCAGAACAGATCTGTTCAGGCAGCCCATTCCTGGCGAATATGGTCCTTAATACTGTGATGGTTTTTTCCGTGGTGGTGGAGGACATCTTTATTACCTCCAGCCACTTGGAGTGTGCATCCACCGCGATTAAGAACATTGAGTCCATAAATGGACTAGCAAAGTCGATATGTACCCTTTGCCATGGAGATGAGGGCCACTCCCATGGATGTAGAGGGGCTTGTGGTGGGGCGTTTTGGACCTTCTGGCATCCTAGACAGCTCTTGGTCATTTCTTCAATGTCTCCATCGATACCTGGCCACCACACAAACGCTCTGGCTAAGTTCTTCATTTTCACTCCACCCAGATGCCCCTCGTGAAGCTCCTTTAGCACTTTATCCTGGAGTTTGGGTGGAATCACCACTCTGGATCCACACATCAAGGTTCCTCGGCACACTGACAGCTATTTTCTTCTTTGCGAGAATGCTGGCAACAATGGTTCGCCATGTGCTGGCCATCCCTTCACCATTAAATCGTAGACTCGTGAGAGAGTCGGGTCATTTTGCGTTTCCTTTTCAATGGTAGAATTTGTCACCGGTAGGCATTCCACTATGGTCGAGTGGAATATCTCCACTGGGCCCACTGTAGGCGCCTCTTCCACTGTTGGCAACGGTAGGCGCGATAACCCGTCAGCATTCCCATGCTGTTTTGTTCCTTTGTACTCTATGTCATATTGGTGTGCCCCTAGGAAAATGGACCACCTCTGTAGCCTTTGCGCTGTCATAATGGGAACGCCCTTTTTAGGGTTGAATATGGAGACGAGGGGTTGATGGTCAGTCAACAAGGTAAACTTTTGTCCGTGTAGGTAATGGTTGAATTTCTTCACCCCCCACACCAGGCTGAGTGCCTCCCTGTCGATCTGGGCATAGTTACGCTCAGCTGAGTTCAATGAGCGTGACGCAAAAGCTATCGGCCGCTCCGAGCCATCAGGGAATCTATGCCATAATACTGCTCCCACGCCGTAAGGGGATGCATCGCACGCCAGTCTGATTGGCAGTGATGGGTTGTAATGAGCCAACACTTCCCTGGACGTGATCAAGCCTTTGCATTTATGGAAGGCACGTTTACAGTCTTCGCTCCATTTCCAAACTACTCCCGTTTGTAGCAGTGCGTTAAGCGGGTGCAGAACCGTCAACAAGTTTGGTAAAAATTTATGATAGTAATTTACTAATCCCAGGAACGACCTTAATTGTGAGACATTTTCAGGCGCTGGGGCCTTTACGACCGCTCCAATTTTTTCAGGTGACTTATGCAACCCTTCTTCGTTAATGACATGGCCACAATATGATATTTGTTTCTGGAAAAATTCGCACTTGGGGCGATTTGCTCGTCGGCCCCGTTCTCTCAGCCTCGTGAGCACCTGCTCCAAGTTGGCAAGGTGCTCGTTGTCGTTTTCTCCTGTTACAACGATGTCGTCTAGGTAGCATTGAGTCCCCGGAATCCCTTGCAGGACTTGCTCCATAGCTCTTTGCCAGATAGCTGTTGCTGATGCCACTCCGAAAACCAGTCGATTGTACTGGTACAGGCCTTTGGGTGTGTTTATCGTGAGATACTTTTTAGAGGCCTCCTCAACCTCCATCTGTAGATATGCCTGTGCTAAGTCAATTTTGGTGAAACGTTTCCCTCCGGATAGTGAGGCGAAAATATCTTCTATCCTCGGAAGAGGATACTGTACCGTGTGAAGAACCAGGTTCACCGTCACCTTGAAGTCCCCACAGATGCGAACTTTTCTCTGTTCTTCAGATTGATCATTATTCAACGTTTTCTTCATGACCGGGACGATGGGTGTTGCCCACTCGCTCCAATCTACCTTGGATAACATGCCTGCTTTTTCCAAATTCTCCAGCTCTGCCTCGACGGCTGGACGAATTGCGTATGGCACCGGCCTTGCCTTAAAAAACTTGGGAATTGCCGCATCTTCCACTTTTATTGAGGCGGTGGCGCCTTTCATGGTTCCTAGTTCCTGTTGAAACACTTCTTTGGTGTTAGCCAAGATTTTTTTAATCGTCCAGGTATGGCGTCATCATCGTTTTTTTTCTTACTGGTCACCGTCAGTGCCTGAATGGAGTGCCAGTCTAAACGTATCTTTCTGATCCATTCACGTCCCAACAACGGTGGACCACCATCTTGCAGAACGTATAAATACAACTTCTGTATTTCCTTGCCATTGTATACAACAGGCACCCTTACCCTCTGGGGTATACTTTCTGCCCCGTATATTTCTTCAAGACAACGGTTGTGTCTTTCAAAGGTATATGCGGAAATAGCCGCTCGTAATCCCGTCGACTCATGACGGTCAGAGCTGATCCTGTATTTTGACTGGGGACCCCGCTTTCATGAGGGTAACCTAAATGGTCTGGTAATCTTCTTTGGCAATTACATTATGTAATTTGAGACAGCTTAGTCTCTTGTTTCCGGAGTAGCTATCGCTCTTCTGGCCTTTGGAGCTACTGTCCGTCATCATTTGTACCTTTCTGTACTCTTCCTTATTGACCTTTTTACTGTCAGCGGATTTCTTTCCAGATCTGCATACACGTGCAATGTGTCCCATCTTTCCGCATTGCCTGCATGCTTTATCCTTGAACCAGCAGTCCTTCTGGTCATGGGTGGATCTGCCACAGCGATAACATCTCTCAAAACCCTGTGTCATTTCATGGGTGCCGAAATCCTGTGGCTTTTGCTGTATCTCTGCAGCTCCTCTTGCTGCTACTTCGTATGATACAGCCACACTGAAAGCCTTGTCCAGTGTCAAATCTTTCTCAGAAAGTAGTCTTTTCTGTGTTCCTTCGCTTAGGAGACCGCAGACGAATTTGTCTCATAGAGAATCTGCCAGTCCTGCCCCGAATTGGAAGTGCTTTGACAGCTTTCGTAATTCAGTGAGGTAATCAGCGTTACTTTCATTCTTGTGCTGATTCCTCCTGAAGAATTTGAATCGTTCCGCTATCAGCAGCGGTGTTGGGTTTAAGTGCTCCTGTAAGGTATCAACAATCTCCTTAAAATTCTTGTCCATCGGTTTGGCTGGAGTGATCAAGTTTCGTAACAGCCCGTATGTCCTTGCGCCCATCAGATTTAGAAGTACCGATGCCTTTTTATCATCCTGTAGGAGTCTACGTACACCTAACAAAATATACTGAACTCGGAGAGGTTCAACAGAAAAGGTTTAATTGTTGAGACCACATGTTGCACACAAAAATGGCGTCAGAGCTTACACCAAGTCTGACTGCTTTTCATCAGTCCACAGCTTTGACTGCTCCTCCCCCGCTCTGGGCTTAACTATGTTGCAGATCGAGTTTCTTAAAGGTGTGATCCTTCTTAAAGGCATGACGCCTGATTTATAGTCTACGGACCAAAAAGCGGATTGTGTCCTTTCTGTGATCGGTACGCCACACAGCTCCCCGCAGAATCCGCTAGTAGGGAGTGTATGAACCGGCGTGGCGGCTTGATGGCACGGCCGGAATGGCTCTTGGCGGTTGGTGTCGGGAGCGGGGCGGTCGGACGCGTCGGGCTCTTAGGCGGTCTGCCCCGCGGTGGGGGTTGGCCCACTTGAACGGGTTCGTCGGGCTCTAGGTGCGCCAGCTTGAGCCGGTCGACCGACACCTTGTCAGTTCTGCTGCCCACTTGGAGGAGGAAGAACTTGTTCCCCGTCTGGAGTACCTTGTAGGGTCCATTGTATGGGGGCCGTAGAGGTCCTCGGTGGGCGTCATGGCGCATGAAAACAAATTTGGCCATGTGCAGGCTAGGTGGTACGCGGGTTGCTGGTTCGCTGTGCCGGCCGGTGGGTACCGGAGCGAACCGTTGTGCTCGGTTGGCGAAAGCGCGGCGTTGCTGGTCAGCTGACCAGGGGGTCGTGGTGTTGGGCAGGAACTCTCCGGGTACGCGCAGCGGCTGGCCATACACAAGTTCTGCCGCCGAGGCTTGCAGGTCTTCCTTGACCGCGGAGCATAGGCCAAGTAGCACCCACGGGAGGCGGTCGATCCAGGCCTCGTCCTCGAGGCTGGCGCGGAGGGACGCCTTCATGGACCTGTGGAATCGCTCGC
Source organism: Somniosus microcephalus (assembly GCF_052327205.1). Taxonomy (NCBI): domain Eukaryota; kingdom Metazoa; phylum Chordata; class Chondrichthyes; order Squaliformes; family Somniosidae; genus Somniosus; species Somniosus microcephalus. The sequence goes on along the minus strand of NC_141006.1, from coordinate 12,013,338 downwards.
ACAGTCTGTTGGCTTGGGGTTGGTAAGCCGTGGTGCGGTGAACGGCCACCCCGAGGTTTCGGGTGATGGCGGCCCACAAATCAGAGGTGAACTGTGGGCCTCTATCCGACGTCATGTCGGAGGGGACGCCGAACCGAGCGACCCAGCTCCCGATGAACACCCTCGCGATGTCGGCGGTGGTGGTGGACGTCAGTGGAATGGCCTCGGGCCAGCGGGTGGTACGGTCCACGATTGTCAGCAGGTGCGTGTGACCTTGTGATGGCGGCAGGGGGCCGACGAGGTCGATGTGGACATGGTCAAACCTTCTTTCTGACACGGTGAACTCCTCGAGTGGGGCTTTGATGTGCTGGTGGATTTTGGCACGCTGGCAAGATGTGCAGGATCTGGACCAGAGGCGCACATCTTTGCGCAGGCCGCGCCAGACAAATCGGTTAGCCACCAGTCTAATGGACGCGCGGGTGCCGGGGTGTGAGAGGCCGTGGACGATGTCGAACACCCGTTTTTGCCAGGACGCCGGGACTACGGGGCGGGGTTGCGCCAAGGAGGTGTCGCATTTGACTGACGGCGGACGGGCCGCAGGCGACGTCGGTCAGTCGCAGCCCTGGGAGGGTTGTGGGCGCGGAGAGCAGATCAGGGTCGGTGCGTTGCTCCGCTGCCAATTGAGCATAGTCCACTGCCAGGTGGGCGCCGTGGATGGCGGGGTGGGATAGGCAGTCTGTAAGATTCGAAATTTTCAGCAATAATCACGCAAGAAAACAGGATAAAATAAGACAGTTTATTGACCAAAGTAAGCTTGCACAGAAAAACCTTTGATAAAAGGGCATACAAAATGGCCGCCGGGCCTCGTGATCAGTTTCTGGAACATTTGATTTCTGTTACTGCAAGCCAGACAGGCTTGTGGATTGAAGGCAGTAAGCCAGTATCGGGAAACCGAAACTCAGGGAAACAGCATACATATTCAATGGATTCTAAGTACAGGACGGTTTCAGGCAAGCAGGATGGGGCCCATCAAGATATGGGCGGACAATGCATGAACACTTAAACCCATTTAATGTACAAAGGAGAAACCGTTTAACAGCCATCAAGGGAAATCTCCAGACCGATCAATATGCGAACCGAGTCACGGTGACAATGTAAAAGACATTAAAAGACATTATCGGCCAGGAAGGCCAGTTAAGTTATCACCGGCTCCCGTTACAAGACAAAGCGCCCCTGCAGAGATTTCTGCCCGCCAAAATATTACAAAGACTGGACTATGATCTGGCGGGAGATAAGGCTGGCCCAAAAAGGTATAAATATGGATTTTGAAAAGTCCATCAGCGCCTCTTCTACCTCGGTAGCTTCGGAATCGATCAAGACGCTTCTTCTTTTTAAAGACGCTTCGGACGGACAATTTCGGTGAAAAGACAATGTGGTCGGCCACGACGGGAATACGACGAGGGTGGCCCGGGTGCTGTTGTCGGGAGATCATCGACGACCCAGGCCGAAGAAGAAGACACCCTCGGGAAAGCGACGATCCAGGCTGGAGAAAAGGACACTCCGGGCCTAGCACTTCCGTGCCTCAACATCCCATCGAGGTGTTGTTCTGTTCCATGAACCCAAATCCACAACAGACTTAGTGGATTTCAGCCATGACGAGCGCTCACCGAGGCTGTGTCCACTGCCTCATCGCCTGAGAGAGAGAGAAAAACAAGCTGCGCCAGAAGTTTCCAAATCCACGTGACGACGGAAAGCTGTGCCAGAAAGGCTGCGAACCCCTCCTTTTGCGATTCTGATAGTGGTGAGCATGATCCCGAGTTTCTCAAGTCGAAACTTAGTTTAGGTATTAGGGGAGGGAGTAAGGTTAAATCGTAATGTGTTTCCCCTTTTACGACGTGCCGTGTGTTCCCCATTTCCAGAGTCAAGTTCATAAATTTGTGCATGATTGTAGTTACTTTAATCTGTGCCTATGACATGTATTTTGTAATGTTTCAAACTGTTTAAAAATAAAAGCATCCATTTCGTGCTATTCAACCTGGTCTATTGAGTCCTTTTCTCTGCACTACAGTTCTCTGCATCTAAGTCCAAGGTCTAGAACCGTAGGGGAGAGTGGGTCGAACCACTCAAGGGTAATTATTGCACAAAGCCTGGCAGGAGACCAGAACGAGCAAGAGAAACCCCCTATAGAAATGGCGACCGTGGCAGGACCTTGGCAGCAGGGAAGTAGTGTGTTAGATCAAGGTCTGAATAAACGAAATGTGATGGATGAAAGAATAGCGGATTATGTTTTTGGAAAGGTAAACCTCACAAAACAATGGATATCTGACCTATTAAGGGATAGGTGCCCGCTAGACGTAGCCATCAAGTGGACAGAGGTTAAAGAGCATAAGAAATCTGTAGAAAAGGCGGTCTGGCTGATGTGCTACAAGAAGCAAGTCCAGCTTTTGGACCAAGTCGTTGTAGCACAGACAGCCCAGATCAAAGGGTTGCTTACAGAAGTAGAGGAAAAGGTTGCGGGAGGTCAAAAACTGATTGAATCGCTTAACGCGCTGAATCAGGAACGCCAATCCACAACTCACCGCCACGAAACCCGGGTAGAGTATTTAAAATGTCAGGTCATTGAAGCCAAGGCCTGTGAAGGTAGAATGAGAGAGAAGTGTTTCCGTCTAGCTAAGCAAATAGAGACCCAAGAGGAAAAACTTCTGGGAGCCAGGGCAGCATATAAGATGGCCATGGAGGATAGATCTGAGAGCACCGACCACAGCGCTTGCCGTCGGGAGCAAGAGGACCTGAGAACGGCCCTAGCCAAGGCAAACGGGTTGGTGTGTCTCATAAACCCACCAGCGAGCCAGCTATTGCTAGCCATGGAATCCAAAAGACCAATTCCACAAGAGATATTTCAGGAACCAACCCCCGAACCCTCTGCGCCTCCTGCTTATGATGAGTCTTGGACTCCGGGAAAGGAAACGGAGACGGTAGATGAAGAGATTCTTGAGGTAGAGCAACCCCAGATAGTAGAGTCAGGGCCGGCGCCGATGTGTCCAACTCGACACCGGAGGCTCGGTCCGAACGAAGACAATGGCGAGGACGGACCCCTTGTGAATCAGATCATAATGCCCCACAGCGCACAACAGCTGAGGGCAATGATAAGTCACATCCCAAAACTCTCCGAGTCAGGAGATCCCTCCGTCCATTTTAGGGACGTGGAGCAGACCGCAGCCGTTAATGACTGCGACGGGGTTGAACAGTCTAAGATGCTGCTGTTCCCCCTGGACAGCTCGCTCCTCCAGTGTCTCCCTGACGAGAGCAAGAGAGGGCACAGGGAATATGGGTTGTTACGGGACGAGATCCTGGAGATTATAGGAGAGGGTGACGGAACTCCGTTCCTCCATTTAGAAAAGACAGTGCAGCTAGAAGGAGAACCCCCACGGGCTTTCGCCGGAAGGTTGTGGCCCGTGTATCGACGCAGCTGCCCGGGAGGACCGGACCGGAACGCGCTAAATGGTGAACAAAGGGCTCATTGGCTCCGGTGCCTGGTAGCAGGTTGCCTGCCAATAGTGAGGGAGCAGGCCAAAGCATGGTTTGACCCCACTAACGCCCGCTCCACGGAAGACGTACTGCTCGATCAGCTCACGATCAGTTACAGGAACAACAAGGGTAGGAAAACGCCTGTTTTAAAAGGAAAGGTACATGAGATAAGGCCCGCAGCTTCTGCTAAAAAGGAATGGCATCAGGAGGGGAGTCGCCCTCCCCAAGCCAAAAGCAGTTGTTACGGGTGTGGGAAGGAGGGTCATTGGCGCAAGGACTGTAGAAATCCATGGAAGGATAATAGAGGGAGATTCCCCGCAGCCCAAGCCCAAGCCCAGACCATTGCCCCAGCACCAGCCCAAAACCCAACCGTAGCACCTGCCCCAGCAACAGGAGGTGGTGCGGTTGTGGATCCCGCTACGATTGAGTCAATTTTAGAGACTATGCGGTCTCTGATGACCTCGCAGGGGAAGGTAGCAGTCGCCAACAGCCCTATCGCTCCCGAGACCCCAACCGAAGCACCTAAATGACTGACGCCTGCGCAGCCCGTCTACTTGTGTCTGCTCCGCTATGACGCCTGGAGAAGACCTGTGGTGGAAATGGAGGTGGAAAGGGAAAAGGGTAGTTACCTGTTGGATACGGGAGCTTCCTGCACCGTGATCCACACAACTAGACCTTTTGCCTCACCTCTGTCTACCCAGGCTCCATTCTTAGCGGGTTTCACAGGCAGAGAACAGGCTGGCGCGTACTCCATCCCGCTCTCCATTCATTTGGGAGCACTCCACACCACATGGACGTGTATCCTATTGAAGTGGAGTGAGGGGGGTGGAAAAGGCATCCTCGGGGCTGATTTCTTGGTGGAACACGGGATCCTCGTGGACCTGAGAAATCACTGTCTCTGGGGAGCCGAGAGCGGTTTAGGTAAGGTAGTTGTAATCCCAGGGAGGGAAGAAAAGGGGGCCCTGTGCACCATGAGGCCATCAGGAGGTTACGATCTCGAGCTCATGGTAGCGAACGTCCCAACGGACTTGCAGGCGTGTGTGTCGGAAAATCTGACCGCGTTTGCCACCCACACGCACGACTGTGGGAGAGTCACTGGGTTTGAAGTCAGCGTAGACGGGGACCCCATGATCCGACCCCAAAAGCAGTATAATTTCCCCAAGGAGGCAGAACCCGACATGGAGACCGCAATATCTTCATTGGTGCAGCAGGGCGTATTGAGACCAATAGCCACTCACGTGAACTCCCCCTTATGGCCGGTAAAGAAGCCGGACAATTCGTGGAGAGCCACGGTGGACTACAGAGTCCTCAATAGTAACATCCCAGCCTGCGCGCCCACGGTAGCAGCAGTTGCAGACCTAATAGGGAGTATTCCAGCATCGGCGACCACGTTCACGGTGCTGGATATCTCGAACGGTTTTTGGTCCATTCCGCTGCGGCGGGAGGATCAATACAAGTTTGCCTTTACTTTCAAAGGGCAACAGTACACTTGGAACTGCTTGCCACAGGGTTTTCACAACAGCCCCAGCATTTTCCATCAATGCATGGCGGGGAGTTTAAAAGAATTTAGCCAGCCCAACCAGATAGTACAGTATGTGGACGACTTACTCCTGTTCACGGACACAAGGGAGGAGCACGGCCCACTATTAGCCGAATTATTGGAGCTGTTAGAAAGGAAGGGTTTCAAAGTAAACCCAAAGAAAGCACAGATCGGCCAGCAGGAAGTCAAATTCCTGGGTCTGGCCATCCGCGCTGGAGAAAGAGCCATAGATAAGGCCAGAAGGGAATCAGTACAAGATCTGTCGATCCCCAACACAGTAACGGGTGTAAGGGCCTTTTTGGGATTGACCGGGTACTGCAGAGATTTCATCGAGGACTATGCTGCCACAGCAGCCCCGCTACTCCGACTCTTACACAAGGGGATCGAGTGGTCTTGGGATGAGGGGTGCCAGGCAGCATTTGAGAAGTTGAAAAGAGATCTGCAGACCGCGCCAGCCCTAGGGGCCATAGATGGGGGAGAGGAGTTTTTCCTGGAGGTAGCCGCTAGTGGGGACAGCCTGAGCGCCGTGCTGCTCCAGGAGCGGCACGGCAAGCTGAGACCAGTAGTTTATTCCTCCAGGGTGCTCACGGATGTAGAGAGGAGTTTCTCCAATTGCGAACGGCATCTCCTGGCCACGCATTGGGCTGTGAACAGATCAGTGATCTTCACAGGAACCTCTCCCATCACGCTTCTCACCCATCACACCCCCACAAAGATGCTTCTGGATGGAAGGATTAAGGATGGGACCGTAAGCAGTGCTCGGATTGCGCGCTGGACCCTCCTCCTTTCCCAGATGGATCTCAAGGTTAAAGGCCTCTGCGAGCCAAAGCTCGCAGCCAACATGGTATATCCCGGAACAGCCCATCGGTGTTCCGTAGAAGGGGTATGGGAGATTAACATAGGCTTACGGGCCGGGATACACCGCACAGGCCGCGAGATCTACATAGACGGTTCCAGCACTGTATCTGCTGGCGAACGACTCACAGGGTGTGGAGTTTATGACACTGCGGCAAACATTGCCCTGGCAATTAAGCTCCCCAGCACTATGAGCGCACAGCAGGCTGAACTGTCCGCGGTGGCGTACGTGGTTACCCACCCCGAGATTTTCCCAACCCCATACACGATTTGCTCAGACAGCATGTTCACATGCAATTCGTGTACGGAGTACCTCGCCATCTGGTCCCGCCGCGGATATACCTCCGCGGACGGGCGGCCTTTAACAGTTAAGCCCTTGCTGGAAAAGATCCTGGCAGCTGTGGGGGAGGAAGGGGAGGTGTTCATCCACAAGGTGAAGGCTCATTCCACCACAGAACCCCGTAGTCAGGGCAACCAGCAGGCGGATGCGCTAGCCAGGGAGGGTGCCCGCAACGGCATTCTCTGGGACCCCTATGGACCTGGACCCGTGGCGGCGATCCAAGGCAGGGAGGGAACTCCAGGGAACACGGGTGACACCGCCCCCAGACCTAAAGACCGTCCAAACCCTGGATCCCGCCCTAAAAACAGTCCTAAAAGCCATCACAGAAGGCAAGCAGGTAGAGGGTCCATACAGTACGGCAGCCCTCTCAGTCAAAGAAGGCATGCTGTTCCGAGAGGAGCAGTGGGTTGTGCCGCAGCAGCACCGGAGGGAATTCCTGCAACTGGCCCACGAGGGTCCAGGGGCGGGACACCCCGGGCCTGAGGTTACCTGGCAGCGGGTAGAGCAGGCGGGATGGTGGCCGGGACTTCGGGACGATGTCCGCGAGTTCTGCACAAGCTGTCTTGTGTGCGCTGCAAACAACCCAGACCCCCACAAAAGGAAGGTGCCCATGGGGCACATCAGGAGGGTAGAGGGACCATGGCAGTCGATTCAGGTCGACTACATAGGGCCCCTGCCCGCCGCCCAGGGAGGATATAAGTACTGCCTTGTCCTGGTAGATGTGTTCACCAAATGGGTAGAAGCTTTCCCGTGCAGAACAGCTACGGCACTGGGCACTGCTAAGATCTTGATTCGGGAAGTGTTCTCACGGTGGGGGCTCCCCCGTTTTGTAGAGTCCGACCAAGGGAGTCAGTTCACCGGTCAAGTAATGCAGAACGCCCTCATGCTCTTGGGCATTGAGGGGAAGTGGCACGTAGCATACAATCCCCAGTCATCCGGGATTGTTGAACGCATGAATCGGACCCTCAAGGAAAAGCTGAGGAAAGAGACAATGGGCTCGCCCCAGAAATGGGCGGAGGTCCTGCCTTTAGTCCTCATGGGGATCCGGGCCAGCCAGTCCAAAAGTACGGGGTATTCCCCGCACGAATTAATGACTGGAAGGATCATGCGAACACCCACCCATGTACTAGCCCCGGTGCTCACTGAGGGCCAGCTCCGAGAGGTGAAGCGAGACAAATTCGTCCAAACCCTTTTGGAGCGCCTGAAACAGATTTATGGGCAGGCGGCTGGGAACATGGGAAGACAGCACCAGGGAAATCGACTGTTACTGGAACCTCGTAAGCAACAAGAGTGGGTAGTCGGAGACCAGGTCATGGTCCGAAACTATGCCAGGGTAGGGAGTTTTGAACCATTGTACATGGGGCCTTACAGCATTGTAGACAAAGCCAGCCCCATGGTTTATGCAGTGAAGGTGCCCCGACGTACCAAATGGTTTCACATTAACCAGTGTAAACTGTTTAAATCGGGTGCACAAGGGCCAACAACAGGGACCAGGTCTGAGAACAAAAATCCTCAGCCTGTAACAGAGTCACAGACCACACAGGCTGGAACAGTAGCCTGCGTGAAGGGAGGGGCCACCCCATCGGAGTGGGAGGTCTCCCCTCTAATTTGGGATTCGGACGAGGAAGAGCCCGAACAGCTCGACCTCGCCTTAGACCCAATCACGGAGGAGGAAGAGTCAGAGGACGACGATCCCGCCCTCGACTCAAGCTTGGGGGAGGTAGGGAATGGGGGCGGAGACTCACTACCTGTAGGGACAGGTGAGGTGGAGTCGGAAGCCACAAATCCCGGCCCCGGGGGGGCGGAGCCTGAGGGAGGGTAGCTGGAGCCGGCAGCTGTGGTGGAACCACAGGCTGTGACGGTGACAGTCCCAACCCCCGGTCCATCAGCCCCGGGAGCCCCACCCAAAGCAGCCCCTCGTAGGTCGACTCGAGCGCCCCACCCCAGAAAGTTTTGGCCAGATTCTCCCCATCCTTCCCAACCTCGGTTTAGAGCAGCCCCAGAAAGGCATGGTTCCCGTTCAACAGCGACAGGCTGCGGGGGATCAAAGCCGAAGGTCAGTGCAGCCCCACCACAGGGTGCGGCACGCTGCAGCCCTCACAGGAATTCAGTAGGCTGCCCGGCGGAGGGCGGCGCTGTACATAAGTTAAGTTAGGTAATTATGATAGTTTAAGGAATATAAAGTTTACAGTGTTAAGAAATGTTAAGAGTACAATTTTGAAGTCTGCCTGGTATGTGTGCTTGTTTGGAAGCGGGGTCTAGGAACCCGCGCATCCATTTAATTAGGCCAGCACCTATTGGGAGCCTGGCTACATCATTTTATTGGTTACAGAAACCTGGGATATGATGAAACAGATTCTCATCGTGTTCGTGGCGATCGGGTGCGGGTGGGCCTACCGAGGCCGCACCAAGGACGTCATCATCTTCGGGTGTTCCGGGGACACGGCCCCCATCACGACGGATGGGACAGGGGAGCGAGAGGTTGAGGAAACCGCCACCTACTTCCACCAGGGGAGATGGCCAGGTTGGCTGGGGACGAATTCTACGGAATACTCCAGTAATTTCGGTTTTGCCTGCCAAGAGACTTCGTTAACGTGCCCTCGGGTGAGGGTCCTTGCACCCAGAGTCAGCGTTACCGTGGGAAAGAGGATCTGTCTGGTGTGTAATGGGAACGTACCACTAAGGCGATGGTGGTGGCTGCGAAAGCTGGGAAAGGACATGAAGAACTCTACGGTCGAGTGGGAGCGACTGGGTAATAATACCCATCGGACTATTACGGGGACTCACGGACAATTACGTGTGTGTTGGGACAAATGGTGGGAACCAGATGAAGGAATATATGTCTGTATGTGGGGTTCAAAACACGTTTGCCCCAAGGGCGTATCTATCTTCTTCCAGAGGCAGTGGCAGGATGAAGGAAAGGAGATGAGATGGGATGTCAGCACTCGAGCGTGCGGAGCCCCATACTCCCCTATTCCGGTAAACGCCACTGAACTCATCACCCGCCCACGCAAACCCCTGCCCACGCTTCCGGTAGCACTAGCCCAGAAAGAAGGGTGCCCCACCACCACAAAGGGACCCGGGAACAGTTTAGTATTGGTACCCACCGGTCAGGTGCTGTACCAAGGGGTACACTACGCGGTGGCCTCAGTGATTTTAAACCTCACTGAGGTACGATTGCCGGAGTGGCGTCCCAAAGAAACGGAACAATTATACCAGGTCCTGTTAACCCGAATGTTTAGACAGTTTTACGAGTTTGACTTTGCCGACATCGACAAAGACAAATTATACACCACACCAGAAGTTTTGGATCGAGTCGGGAGGCAAAGAAGGGGTACAGTAAATGACATATTCACTGCTTTTAATACCGGGACATCTGTCGTCAACGCTCCAGATAACGTGGAGCTGCAGACACAGATCAACGGTTTAAAAGCCCAGTTAAGGAACATACTGACAGACAAAAATAAGGTAGTGGGTTCTGAGTTACATGAAGACCAGGCCATGACACTACACTTTAAGGAAATAATAGCTGAGCTGGAGAAACACGCGAGAACGGTAAATGCGCTCATTAAGGAGGATCGGAATGCGTCCGATCAAGCTGCGCAAAACGAGGCCTGTGTGCTATACGGGGCGTGGTTACTGGGCGAGGGCCGCAGTAATCTTGAGGATTTAAAACAGGGTTTGGTCCCGTCCTGGATCAGCAACAAGCACTTGTTAGCGCTCCACCCTTTTGAGAATGCATTAAGCCCGTGCCAGCTCAGACTAGCTGCAGAAGCGTACCCAGTCCCAGTGGACTGCGGACGTTCGAATCATACTATCATGGGAATAGTGGTAAGAATGCTGGTGTTGGGTCCCACAGCAAAGCCCGCCCCGGTATACAGGGTGGAGAATATTGGAATCATTCAGGGGGGCGCGCACATTCGTTACGCAGTGGTCCCGCCTTACGTCATCAGATGGGAGCGTACGATGACAGGCACCGACCTCTCGGGGTGTCGGAGCCGGGGAGCACACATCATCCTGTGTCCCCAGCACTTGAATGCCTTTTTGAAACCACAGTGCGGGTTCAGAACCGTTAGCGCGAAGCCGATAAATTGCACCATGGAGGCAATGGCAGAGGACCATGTGCCCCCGCAGGTAGCATATATTGGGGGTGGGACATACTGCATCACCAATCACCACTGCAGCGCCTCACTACCGCTACGGACAGCACGAGTGGTGTTCGATCAGTGATAGCAGTTTCTGTTTCAAACCCAGGGCCGAGGTTCAAGTGGCACAACAATGAATTGTCCCCATTCCTGCACCCTCCACCGTTCACCTCACTGTCAAAGAGAATTTCACGGACTTTCAACGATTCGTCACGCATTTTGGTTATGTCATTCCCCCTCTTCCCGAACACCTCACCAAGATTTTAAAAGCCGTTATAGTTTCACAGAAACATTTTTACACACTGGAGCAGAAGACTTTAGAGATAGGAAAAGACATATTGGACATAGTCATCCCACCATGGTGGGACTTGTTCACTAACATAGAGGTCCCGGCCTGGATTAGAATAGCATCCCACATCCTAGTAGTGTGTCAGGTTTTAATTGTGATATTTTTGCTGTTCGTGCATTGCAAGAGAGGCAAACGCCTCCAGAGGCACGAGAACACAGGAGAATGGAGAGAACGCTATGTGAGAATGGGGGAAGAAGATGTAAAGTCTGTGGGTTGTATAGCGAAGTAATACACAGACTACAAGAGTAACTTAAACAGGACTTTACTATTCGAAGGTCAGGGCGAATCTGCCCAATAAATTCTGCCACAGCACTTATATACCGGTGTGGTCACCGTCGGTATTACAGTATACAGCAGCCAGGACAAAGTAGTGCCACACCTAAAATAGTTCTCTTAAAGGTGGACGGTTACATACAATAGTTCTCTTAAAGGTAGAACAGTTACATACACTACAATCCTCCCTTTTTAGCTTACAACATACTTATTCCCCATTAACATAACATCATAACATATCCAACTTCATGTTACAACAGTTCACAGAGGTAGTCTCTGCGGAAACAGTTCACAGATTCAGTCTCTGCGGGAAACAGTTCACAGATTCAGTCTCTGATCTTCTTGACTCGGTCCGGACCACGCCTCCATGGTGTAGTCGGGTCACCTTGCTAGAGGGACTCATCCCATAGTCCTTCCCTAGACATAACAGCTTTACTTCCATCACTTCTGAACCAGCATTGCTGACTTTTTAAAATAAACAAAAAACAGTTGGATTGCCTTGGGAAATTTTCCTACCTTCCAACTGATTTGGCTCCGTTCGGGGGACCACGTGTGTGATCGGGTAGAGGTAATAATGGTTCAGATGGTTATCATCTTCTGCTTCGTCTTTTCCTTTTTTGCTTCTTGGAGACTCTCGGAGCTCCATTGTCAGCTGCCAGCTGTAACGCCACCATCTCCCTATGTTCCTTAGACTTTAAGTGATTCATCCTGATTTTGGCACTTTGGGAGTTCTCGGCACAAGCTGGGCAGACCAGGTCCTCGTAATATTCAGTGTCACTCAACAGATCATGGTAATATTCGGTGTCGTCCTGAGCTAGGCCAGCGAGAGGGTCTTCTATTTCCTCCTTACCCAGCTGGACGTTAGCCGACTTTTGTTCCAAATCCTGACATCTGTCCTGAAGAGACTTCATCATGCGTTCAGATTCATCCCGCTTTTTCTGGGCTTCCTGCAAGTCTTTTACTAATGACCTCATTTGTGATTTCAATACTTCAACTTCATTCGGAGATTGATTGATCGGACTATTCAATCCCTCTACTGAAGTAGCTGTTTCAGTATTCTGTTGTTCTACATTGCCGTGCGTCAGCGTACTTTTGGCATCCAAGGGCTGTTCTGCTGCAGGCTTCTCAGTCTGGGTTGCCACCTCAGCTCTTCCAATGACTTTTGAGAGCTCCCTTCCCTTTGGAGATTGAGGCTCGTATTTAAGTTTTTCCCATTTTAGAGTTTTATCCCTCAGCATATGAATGAGTTGGCTGACTGTTAACTCTTCTGCCATCATCCCTTTCCCATTAGCTGCAGGGCTGTTTAGAACCTTGCACTGGGGTCCCTTTGCTGCTTCTACTTCGCCATCATCCGCAGCCTCCACCTTTCGAATTTCCACAAATGAATCGTCCGGTGATGCTGCACCCGACTTCAGTAGGAGCTCGGAATTCATGGCGACCAAATCAGCCTTTTCTGCCTGCAACCTGCTAACCAGCGCCTTCAGTTGCTGAACATCTTGCTCCACCAGATTAGAGCACGCACCTTCAGAGACCGAATCAGCTTTGATTCGTTTGGCCTCCTCGCGCAGACGGTTTGTGTGCTCCTGCTCCATTTTCTCCCCCAGCTGCTTCTGTTGTCTTTCCAGATTCTCCCACTCTGTGTCCAAGAACTTTTTCATTGCTGTTGTCTCTTGCTCAAGACGGCAACTCAATTGTTCTAATTGCTGTTGTAATTTGAAATAAAGTTGAGTTTGAGCTCGGTGTTCCTCAGTAATGTATATGTCTGTAAACTGGACAGACTCAGAATTCTCTGTCAAACTATGTTGTTGTTGTTCAGTGGAATTCTGTTCTGAAACTTTGTTCTCCTCTGGAGCATAAGCCTTTATGCACGCCTTCGTTTTTCCAACCTCAGTCAGCAAGTTCATTTTAGACTTGTCTTTCATACTTGGGCTGGTCTCATCGTCATCCGTTTCAGAGTCTGAGCTGATTGTCTGCACCGAGTCCTCACTCGTTATTGCTTTTAGGTAGTGCCATTCCATGTCTATTTTCTTGATCCACTCCCGTCCTAGAAGTGGTGGTCCTCCCTCAGGTAGTACATATAAGTCCATTCCTGGGTGTTCTTTGCCCCTGTCTCTCACCTTGACTCTTATCTTCCCCATGGGGTATACTTTATGCCCCATGTATGTCTGCAATACGAACTTGGTATCTCTCAAGGGTATATGTGAGAATAGCCGGTTGTAATCCCTTCGATTTATGACTGATAGGGCTGATCCAATGTCCAACTCCATTTTCACTTGGACTCCGGCTATTTTTAGCATGACCCAGATAGTTTGTAGGTCAGCTTTCTTACTCACATTGTGAATTCTCAGACTACCCAGTTCCTGGCCGTTTGGGTCTGAATCCGAATTCTGTTCGTCTGAATTCTTCTCAGCCACCTTGTGTACTTTGTTGTACTTTCCCTGTGATGGCTTTTTTTGGTTGTTGGTCTTCTTTCCTGACTTTAGCTATGTGACCCAGTTTGCCACATTTTCTACATTCCTGGTTTTTAAACCAGCATTGGTTCTGGTCGTGTGTTGTCTTCCCACAACGATAACATTTCATTGTACCCGAAGTAATTTGATCCACACTGAGTACCGCTGCCTTTAGCTGCATTTCCGCAGTTCCTTTCGCTGCGGCTTCGTGCGATGCTGCAATAAGGACAGCCCTCTCAAGTGTAAGGTCGTTCTCTTCGAGTAGTCGCTTTTGCGTTCCTTCCTTCGACAGCCCGCACACGAACTTGTCTTGCAATGCCTCTGTCAGATTTCCTCCAAACTGGCAGTATTTCGCTAGTCTACGCAGTTCGACCAAGTATTCCGCGTTGCTTTCCTCTTTCCGTTGCGTTCTCGCATAAAATTTGAATCGTTCCGCCAACATCAGCGGTGTGGGGTTCAAGTGATCCTTCAGAACAGCAACAATATTATCGAAAGTCTGACCCGTCGGTTTAGCTGGTGATAGAAGATGCTTCAATAACCCGTATGTCTTCGCGCCCATCGAGTTTAGCAAGGTTATAGCTTTATCATCATCTTCTATTTTATTGGCCTCACAATATATCTCGATACATTCTACGTACGTGGCCCAATCTTCCACCTCGGCATCGAAGTTGTTGATGTTACCCTGCTTAGGCATCTTCACTATCTCTCACTATCTTTCTGCGAAACAACAGGATTTCTCTTTAACTTCTTAACTTTTTCTTTTTTTTTCAAAAATGGCGGTTTCCCGCGCTTGTCTTCTTCCCCGCCTACTGGCAAAATGGCAGTTTCTCGCGCTTGTCTTCTTCCCCGCCTCCGAAAATGGCGGTTTCCCGCGCTTGTCTTCTTCTGGTGGGAGGGTAAGCTTTGCCCTCGGGCGCCGACCGCTGGTTTACGGGGTTTGCGGTCTGTGCGCCGGCTTGTTTATTCTGAAGCGCGCGCTAGAAAAGCCGATCGTGTTCCTTGTTCCCCCCCCCCTTCTTCTTTTCGGCAGGGGCAACCGGCGCTGGGGACAACCAGTTGGCGTCGGACAGATCCAGCTCCTGGTCCTTCACGGCAGCTGCTGTGAGCCGTTGGCTGGAACCTTGCTCGGTCTCTCTCTCGGGCTCCGTCTCTCCCGCTCGCGCGGCTCTCGCTCGCTCTTTCTCGGGCTCTGTCTCTCCCGCTCGCGCGGCTCTCGCTCGCTCTCTCTCGGGCTCTGTCTCTCCCGCTCGCGCGGCTCTCGCTCGCTCTCTCTCGGGCTCTGTTTCTCCCGCTCGCTCGGGCTCCCAATCGCGCCTCCAGCCCTCTCACAGTCCAGTGCTTCCCTCCCCGGCTGCGGCTACGTTCTCCGCGGTTTATTTATTTTATATCGTCCCGCACCTTACGATCCGGTCGCAGCGCTTCATGGCCTCAATCACTGTCTGGCCTTTTTCACCCCAATCGCGCCTCCCAGCTTCTCGCAGTCCGGTGCTTTCCTTCCCGGCTGCGGCTGAGTTCTCCGTGGCTTATTTATTTTTATATCTTCCCGCGCCTTACGATCCCGGTCGCAGCGCCTCGTGGTCGCGGTAGTTGTCCGGCCTTTTTCGCCGTCGCGGTCTAGCCGTCTCACGACGCTCCCCAGCCCACTTGTACCGCGGCTTCTGCTCCATGCTGCCCCAGTCTCAGCGCCTCTGGGCCCGACTTCTGTCCGGCTCCTTTCCCCCTTGACCGTGGTCGAGTGCACCGCCCTTATGCTCTGTTTATTTGTTTCTATTTTCCCTTTACTCACAGTCACCGTGGCCGACTTGCTTCTCGTGTTGATCGGCTCACTCACCACTGTGGCAGAAGGGACAATCCGTGCCTGTTGCTGATGGAAGACTTCGTGTTTGAAATCTTCCTCCTTTCTTGGTCTGCAGACTCGAGTTTTCTCTCAGCAAAACGACGAGGGCGGGTGCCTCTTCTCGACGCTCGTTTACTTCTTCAGAAGTATTGTTGCCGCAGGGTAAGATCGAACTCGTCGCCACTGTAAAGTCTGTGGGTTCTTTGGCGAAGTAATACACAGACTACAAGAGTAACTTAAACAGGACTTTACTATTCGAAGGTCAGGGCGAATCTGCCCAATAAATTCTGCCACAGCACTTATATACCGGTGTGGTCACCGTCGGTATTACAGTATACAGCAGCCAGGATAAAGTAGTGCCACACCTAAAATAGTTCTCTTAAAGGTGGACGGTTACATACAATAGTTCTCTTAAAGGTGGAACAGTTACATACACTACAGAAGACACCCCACTTTAAGCTGCAAGTATTGAAAGTTAGGCGTCCCTCCATTTTTAGATTTTGGCCATTTGCGCGTTGTTTTTTTAAGTATATGAATATTGTTATGTTATTAGTCGTTGTTAAGTTTTGGATTAATAAAAGGTGTATGCAGGTGGTGCAAGAGGGCATCGACCCCTGCACATCTGACAGATGAATGTGTTATAGTTCAAGAAGTACTACCTATGATTGTCCAAATGTGCACAAGGTAATTTTCGGTTTTTTTCGGAAATGGGAACTGCATGGGTCGTGAGGGTCATAGATAGTTAAATGCCAGGAATGTTTGGATGTGGGGAATCAGGGAAAATTTGCTCACCAAGGATCATTGATACCTCTAGCAAGCTATCAGTATCACAGGGGGGCCTGTAAGATTCGAAATTTTCAGCAAAAATCACGCAAGAAAACAGGATAAAATAAGACAGTTTATTGACCAAAGTAAGCTTGCACAGAAAAACCTTTGATAAAAGGGCATACAAAATGGCTGCCGGGCCTCGTGATCAGTTTCTGGACCATTTGATTTCTGTTACTGCAAGCCAGACAGGCTTGTGGATTGAAAACAGTAAGCCCGCGAAAGCCAGTATCGGGAAACCGAAACTCAGGGAAACAGCATACATATTCAATGGATTCTAAGTACAGGACGGTTTCAGGCAAGCAGGATGGGGCCCATCAAGATATGGGCGGACAATGCATGAACACTTAAACCCATTTAATGTACAAAGGAGAAACCGTTTAACAGCCATCAAGGGAAATCTCCAGACCGATCAATATGCGAACCGAGTCACGGTGACAATGTAAAAGACATTAAAAGACATTATCGGCCAGGAAGGCCAGTTAAGTTATCACCGGCTCCCGTTACAAGACAAAACGCCCCTGCAGAGATTTCTGCCCGCCAAAATATTACAAAGACTGGACTATGATCTGGCGGGAGATAAGGCTGGCCCAAAAAGGGTATAAATATGGATTTTGAAAAGTCCATCAGCGCCTCTTCTACCTCGGTAGCTTCGGAATCGATCAAGACGCTTCTTCTTTTTAAAGACGCTTCGGACGGACAATTTCGGTGAAAAGACAACGTGGTCGGTGTTCAGCCAGACAAGGCTCTGCCACAACGGGAAGACGACGAGGGTGGCCCGGGTGCTGTTGTCGGGAGATCATCGACGACCCAGGCCGAAGGAGAAGACACCCTCGGGAAAACGACGATCCAGGCCGGAGAAAAGGACACTCCGGGCCTAGCACTTCCGTGCCTCAACATCCCATCGAGGTGTTGTTCTGTTCCATGAACCCAAATCCACAACAGACTTAGTGGATTTCAGCCATGACGAGCGCTCACCGAGGCTGTGTCCACTGCCTCATTGCCTGAGAGAGAGAGAAAAACAAGCTGCGCCAGAAGTTTCCAAATCCACGTGACGACGGAAAGCTGTGCCAGAAAGGCTGCGAACCCCTCCTTTTGCGATTCTGATAGTGGTGAGCATGATCCTGAGTTCCTCAAGTCGAAACTTAGTTTAGGTATTAGGGGAGGGAGTAAGGTTAAATCGTAATGTGTTTCCCCTTTTTCGACGTGCCGTGTGTTCCCCATTATCCATAGAGTCAAGTTCATAAATTTGTGCATGATTGTAGTTACTTTAATCTGTGCCTATGACATGTATTTTGTAATGTTTCAAACTGTTTAAAAATAAAAGCATCCATGTGATGAAATATATTCCATTCATCACTGCCTGTTTTCTGTGTCTTGTAACTGCCTGCTTTCTGTGTCTTTTCCCTTCCCCCAGTCCTCATGTATTATGTATTGGAATGTGCTGGAATTGGTTGTGTGCAGGGCTCCGCCCATACCTGGCTCCTTTGTAATCTAAGTTCAGTCGGGCATCAGCCTCCTGAAGGAAGACATCTCTCTAGTTTACGTGTTATGTTCTAAGTTAATAAAAGCCTTACTTTTGTTCTGCTAACTTCGAGTCTCGGAATAATTGAGGCACATCAATTTTATTAACTTAATTTTCAACACTATGGATCAACTCCTGAAACCCGAACGTTTGGATTTGGATCAACATGCTCCGGACGCATCAGCACGCTTCGGACACTGGTTTGACTGTATGGAATTCTTCCTGGACAATTCCGCAGCCGTCAAAGACGCTACGGACACTGCGAAGATGAGACTCGGAATGCTACGGAATTGGGTAAGCCACCGGATTTACCCCCTCATCCAAGACGCCGATACGTACCTGGCCGCCTGCAACATCTTAAAGGCGCATTACCAGCAGCCTACGAATGAGGTGTATGCTAGGCATCTACTCGCTACTCGCGCACAGCGACCTGGGGAATCGGTGGAGGAGTTCCTAAGCATCCTGAAAAAGCTTGGCAAGGACTGTAAGTGCCGAGATGTAAAAGCCGCAGTGTACACCGACGAGCTTGTTCGCGATGCCTTTATCACAGGCCTCCGCTCCACTCACATCCGGCAAAGACTGCTGGAAAAAACGGAGTTGGACCTGAAACAGGCTGCGGACACCGCGCGGTCCCTGGAGATGGCCCAGAGAAACTCGGACGCCTACTCTTAAGCCCGCGCCGCCCACGCCACCACGTGTGCGCCGAGGGCGCCGCCATCTTGGAAGGCATCTTCCCCGCCCGGCAGCCCGACACCGGCGGGGCCCAGCTCTCCCCCCAGAAGCCCTACGACAGCCGCGACGCGTCAAGGACCCAACTGCTACTTCTGCGGGCAGCCAAAGCACACCAGAAACCTGTGCCCGGCGAAAGGCACCACCTGCTTTAAGTGCGGTAAGAAGGGGCACTTCGGGAAGGTGTGCAGAGGGAACCCCGCCGGAAAACCAACCGCCGGAAAACCCGCCACCGCCGCGTGTGCGCCGTGGGAGCGGCCATCTTGGACGCCATCCTGCCCGACCTCGTGGGGTCCGCCATCTTATGAGCAGACAGCGTGGACGCCATCTTGTCTCGATCAGGGCCCTACAGTGGCATCGGTCACAGTGGACCAGACCAGGCCGCATCCGCTATCCAAATCAATGGTGGACATCGAGGTAAACGGGTGCTGGGTTAAATGCTTAATTGACAGTGGAAGCACGGAGAGTTTTATCCACCCTGAACTGGCACAACAACTCTCCCTAAAGGTGGTCCCTGCTCAGGGTACCATCTCTATGGCCGATAAAACCCAGACATCGACCATTCTGGGTTACTGCACGGTACAATTGTGCGTTAACGGAACTGTGTATGATAATTTTAAAGTATTAATCATGAAGAATCTATGTGCGAGCGTGATCTTGGGTTTGGATTTCCAGTGCAACCACCAAAGCATCACGCTCAAGTACGGTGGGTCCCAGCCGCCCCTCACAGTGTGCGGTCTGGCTACCCTGAAGGTAAAGCCGCCTTCGCTATTCGCGAACCTTACCCCTAACTGCCGGCCAATAGCGACCAAAAGCAGGAGGTACAGCTGGGAGGACAGGCGGTTTATCGCGACCGAGGTAGACAGGCTCCTGAAAGAGCGCATTATTGAACACAGCAACAGCCCGTGGCGCGCCCAAGTGGTAGTGGTAAGGGGTAGCGAGAAGAAACGGATGGTGATCGACTATAGTCAAACGATCAACAGGTACACCCTACTAGACGCCTACCCGCTACCCCGCATATCAGAAATGGTGAACCAAATTGCCCAATACCGGGTGTTCTCCACCATCGACCTCAAGTCAGCGTACCACCAGCTCCCTATCAGACCAGAGGACCGCCCGTACACCGCCTTCGAGGCGAACGGACGCCTCTACCAATTCCTCAGAGTCCCCTTTGGGGTGACGAACGGGGTCTCGGTCTTTCAGAGGGAGATGGATCGCATGGTCGATGACCACCACTTGCAGGCAACCTTCCCCTACCTCGACAACGTCACCATCTGCGGTCACAACCAGCAGGATCACGACTCGAACCTCGAGAGGTTCCTGAAAACCGCACAAAAACTCAACCTCACCTATAACGAGGACAAGTGCGTTTTCAACACCACGCGCCTCTGCATACTGGGCAGCGTGGTGGAGAATGGGGAAATCGGACCAGACCCAGACCGATTGCGCCCCCTACGGGAGCTGCCCCCCTACGGGAGCTGCCCCTGCCCAACACTCCCAAAGCCCTGAAAAGGTGCAAGGGGTTATTTTCTTACTATTCCCAATGGGTCCCCAACTACTCCGACAAAGCCCGCCCCCTCTTGAAAGCATCCTCTTTTCCGCTCTCTGCTGAGGCCCACGCCGCCTTCAAAAGCATTAAGCAGGATATTGAGTGGGCCACGCTACAGGCAGTGGACGAGAACACTCCATTTCAAGTGGAAAGTGATGCGTCCGACTTCGCCTTGGCGGCCACCCTCAACCAGGCGGGGCGGCCCGTAGCTTTCTTCTCGAGGACCCTCCAAGGCCCCGAGATCAGACACTCCTCCGTGGAAAAGGAGGCCCAAGCCATCGTGGAGGCAGTGCGCCACTGGCGCCACTACCTAGCCGGCAAACGCTTCACCCTACTTACCGACCAGCGGTCGGTAGCGTTTATGTTCAACAATAAACAGAGGGGGAAGATTAAAAATGATAAGATTCTTAGGTGGCGGATCGAGCTCTCCACTTTCGAGTACAACATCATTTACCGGCCAGGGGCCCTTAACGAATCCCCTGACGCCCTCTCACGAGGGATGTGTGCCAGCGCCACCGAGGATCGGCTACAGACCCTCCACAACGACCTCTGCCACCCAGGGGTCACGCGGCTGTTCCACTTCATAAAGTCCCGTAACTTACCCTACTCGATTGAGGAAGTTCGGTCGCTGACCAGGAACTGCCGCACTTGCGCTGAGTGCAAGCCTCGGTTCTACCGCCCAGATAGAGCCCACTTAATCAAAGCTACACGGCCCTTCGAGCGGCTCAGCTTAGATTTCAAGGGCCCCCTCCCGTCCGTCGACCGCAATGTTTACTTCCTGAACATTGTGGACGAATACTCCCGTTTCCCATTCGCCTTCCCCTGCCCAGACATGACCAGCGCCATGGTCATTAAATGCCTCAACAGCCTGTTCTGCCTGTTCGGTATGCCGAGCTATATCCACACGGATAGGGGGGCGTCCTTCATGAGTGAAGAGCTACGCCAGTACATGCTGTCCAAGGGGATCGCCACGAGCCGTACCACCAGCTACAACCCCCGGGGTAACGGCCAGGTGGAGCGAGAGAACGGGACAGTGTGGAAAGCAGTCACCCTAGCTCTAAGGACCAAGGGCCTCCCTATCTCCCGCTGGCAGGAAGTCCTCTCGGATGTGCTCCATTCGATACGGTCGCTATTGTGTACGGCCACTAATGCCACGCCTCATGAACGAATGTTTGTCTTTCCTCGGAAATCCACCTCAGGCGTAGCCATGCCGTCATGGCTCTCCACCCCAGGTCCAGTACTTGTGCGAAGGCATGTGAGGGGCCACAAGACGGACCCTCTCGTGGAGCCAGTACACCTACTCCACGCCAACCCCCAATACGCATATGTCCGGCACGCCGACGGAAGGGAGGACACCGTGTCCATAAAAGACGTCGCCCCAGCCGGCATCGACGACAACCACGGCAATAGCAGCGACGACGATCACAGCAACCCTTACCCACCCACTACTCTTTCATCACCCCCGGAAGAACATCGACCAACGGCACCCCCACCAACTACCCCTTCAACAACCCCGGCGGCACCCCCGGCAGAGACCCAGGAGGCTACCGGGGACACCCAGCCAACACCCGCGGCACCACAACAGCCACGTCGGTCGCAGAGGACTATCAAACCCCCGAACAGACTAAATCTATAGAAGGGGTGAATGTGATGAAATATATTCCATTCATCACTGCCTGTTTTCTGTGTCTTGTAACTGCCTGCTTTCTGTGTCTTTTCCCTTCCCCCAGTCCTCATGTATTATGTATTGGAATGTGCTGGAATTGGTTGTGTGCAGGGCTCCGCCCATACCTGGCTCCTTTGTAATCTAAGTTCAGTCGGGCATCAGCCTCCTGAAGGAAGACATCTCTCTAGTTTACGTGTTATGTTCTAAGTTAATAAAAGCCTTACTTTTGTTCTGCTAACTTCGAGTCTCGGAATAATTGAGGCACATCAATCCATTTCGTGCTATTCAACCTGGTCTATTGAGTCCTTTTCTCTGCACTACAGTTCTCTGCATCTAAGTCCAAGGTCTAGAACCGTAGGGGAGAGTGGGTCGAACCACTCAAGGGTAATTATTGCACAAAGCCTGGCAGGAGACCAGAACGAGCAAGAAAAACCCCCTACAGTCGGCCACCACGTTGTCTCGACCGGAGACGTGCCGGATGTCCGTGGTGATTTCGGACACCGCGGCGAGCTGGCGTTGTTGCCTGGCTGACCACGGGTCCGCAGATTTTGCCATCGCGAATGTCAGGGGTTTGTGGTCAACAAACGCGGTGAAGGGGCGGCCCTCCAGAAGAAATCTAAAATGGCGGACTGCCAGGTACAGTGCGAGGAGCTCGCGGTCAAAGGCACTGTATTTGGCCTCCGGGGGGCGCAGTTGACTGCTGAAAAAGGCCAGCGGTTGCCAGGCCCCGTCGACCCACTGTTCGTACACGGCGCCGACCACGTGGTCGGAGGCGTCCGTGGTGAGGGCCACCCTGGCATTGGGCTGTGGGTGAGCGAGCATGGTGGTGTCGGCGAGCGCCTTTTTGGTCGAGTCGAAAGCGGTCAACATGTCCGCCGACCACTCGATTGCCATTCTGTCTTTCTTACCCCGGAGGGCTTCGTATAGGGGCCGCATGAGGGAGGCCGCTCTGGGAATGAAGCTTTTGTAAAAGTTGATCATCCCCAAGAACTCCTGGAGGCCTTTGATGGTGGTAGGCCGGGGGAACTGCTGGACGGCTTGCACCTTGGCGGGCAGGGGAATGGCTCCGTCCTGCGTGATGTGGTGGCCGAGGAATTCGATCCTGCTGAGGCCGAATTGGCACTTGGCTGGGCTGATGATGAGCCCGTGCTCACTGAGCCGCTGGAACAGGGTGCGGAGGTGCTCGATGTGTTCCTGCTTGGAGGAACTAGCTACCAGGATGTCATCCAGGTAGACAAAGAGGAACTTCAGGTCCCGGAGGACCGAGTCCATGAGCCGCTGGAAGGCCTGGGCCGCGTTTTTGAGGCCGAAGGGCATTCGGAGAAACTTGAATAGCCCAAAAGGGGTGATTATGGCCGTCTTGGGGACATCCGTGGGGTGGACTGGCACCTGATGGTAACCGTGCACTAGGTCGACTTTGGAGAAGACTGAGCGGCCGGCCAGTCTAGCCGAGAAGTCTTAAATGTGCGGTATGGGGTACCGATCCGGCGTGGTGGCGTTGTTTAGGCGCCGGTAGTTCCCGCAGGGGCGCCATCCCCCGTCGGGTTTGGTGACGATGTGGAGTAGGGAGGCCCAGGGGCTGTTGGAGCAGCGGATGATGCCGAGCTGTTCCATTGTGGCGAACTCGGCCCGCGCGATCTCCAGCATGGCCGGGTCCAGCCTGCGGGCGTGGGCATACACCGCTGGGCCTGTGGTGGGGATGAAGTGTTCTACCCCGTGCTTAGCAACTTTCGCGGAGAAGGTCGGGTTGGTGAGGGCTGGGAACTCAGCCAGGAGTGCTGAGTAGTCGTCCGTTGAGCGGGCGCGGCACTGCCACGCCATTTCGGCGGGTTGGGGGGGGCCATGGCGCCCGGGATAGGTGACATGGTGTTCATGTCCACGAGGCGGCGCCGAGGCATGTCGACCAACAGGCCGTGGGCACACAGGATATCCGCACCGAGGAGCGGGGAGAGCACCTTGGCGGTGATAAACTCCCAGTGGTAGCGACGGCCTGCGAGGTCGATGGTGATGGTGCTGGTGCCGTACGTCCGGATGTCGGTGCCATTGGCGGCAGCCAGCGCAGGGCCGCGGCCGCCTCGCTGGATCTCGAGGGCGGACGCGGGGATGATGCTGCGCTGCACGCCTGTGTCACATAGGAAATGGCGTCCGGAGGCGCTGTCCGTAACGTACAGCAGTGCGCCTGCTTGCCCCACGGCCATCGTGTAGGCCGGCGTGGGGGCGGTTGGAAATGTGCAGGGATGGCTGCAGCGGCGTGCCCGTGCGCCGAACCGGGTATGGAAGTAGCAGTAGCCTTGGGTCGGAGGGCTTGGGGGACGTGGGGGCCTGGGGGGCCTCGTGGCCGAGCTGTGTGGCCGCGCGATAGAGGGTGGAGTGCGCGCCGATGCTGCGGAGGCCAGGTCGGGGGTGACGGCATGGTTGGAGCCGACGGACAGGAGCTTATCGGCTTCGTCAGCCAGGTCCTCGAGGTCCGTGAGGCTGGACGCCACGATCGGCGGGCGGATGCTGGGGGGTAGTTGGCGGATAAAGAGCATGCGGAAGAGGGAGCCGGGCGGTTTCTCGTCGGTCAGAGCAAGCATGTGTGAGAGCAAGTCTGATGGCGTGAAGTCACCGAGGCCCGGGAGGTCGAGGAGGTGGCAGTTGCGCACGAATTGGGAGGCTGTGAATGTTTTAATGAGCGCGGCCTTGAGATGTGCGTACTTGCCTTCCTCCAAAGGGTTTTGTAGTGTTGTCCAGACTTTCGTGATTGTGGAGCTGCCCAGGGAGGCGAGGAGGTAGTCGTACATCGTTGCGTCGGTGGTGATGCCGCGGAGTCGGAATTGCGATTTGGCTTGAAGGAACCAGGCGGTGGCTAGGTTCTCCCAGAACTCCGGCAGCTTCACAGAAACTGCGTTCGTTTCAGCCATGGTTACGCTTAGGAGTCGTCCTGAGCGTCGGGGTCACCAATGTAGGAGTCTACGTACTCCTAACAAAATATACTGAACTCGGAGAGGTTCAACAGAAAAGGTTTAATTGTTGAGACCACATGTTGCACACAAAAATGGCGTCAAGTCTGACTGCTTTTCATCAGTCCACAGCTTCGACTGCTCCTCCCCCGCTCTGGGCTTAACTATGTTGCAGATCGAGTTTCTTAAAGGTGTGATCCTTCTTAAAGGCATGACGCCTGATTTATAGTCTACGGACCAAAAAGCGGATTGTGTCCTTTCTGTGATCGGTATGCCACAATCCGCTACTTCATTCGCCTTGCAATATACCTCCACTCTTTCCACATATGTGGTCCAATCTTCTATATCACTATCGAAAGCAGTAATATTGCCAGTCTTCGGCATCTTGAAAATCTAAAATGGCGCTTCCCACGCTTTTCTTTCTTCCCCGCCGAGTTAAGATGGTGCCTCCCGCGCTTTCCCGCCGCTGCTGCTGCTGCCAATGCTGTTCTCCGCGGTTCCCATTGCGACCTGCAGCTTTTCGCAGTATTTCTATTTTTTTTATATATCGCTTCAATAGCTTCTCCGTTACTTGGAGAACCGTTCCCGTCATGGAGCGGACCCTCTGGGCCTTTCCCCTCCCTCTGCTCGGTCCGAACGCCAACCTGCTTTGCAGCACCGGCCGCACCCTGAGTGCTCCACCCTCTCTCTCTCTTTGCTTCTGCTTCCCGACTCGTTGCCCGGCCCCGTTGCAGAGCCAATCGATCGAGCTCTAGCTCGCCGCAGCCCAGGAAGGATCAGTGCACTACCTGCCACCAGTCCGTTTAACTGGGGAAACCACAGACTGGAGACCAAGCCTGGCCCTCGTTTTCGAGTTTCTTCGAGTTATTTATTTATTTTGTTGCTTCTGGCTTCGACCTTCGTCTGAGGAATCGATCCCCTTGAGGTGCTGCCGAATTGCAGGTAAGTTCGTTTCTAACTCGTCGCCACTGTTAGATCCGTGTGTTAATGGAGACACGGAATGCAGGAGTTGATTTAACAAGTGTTTACTGAACAAAGTCTGGAGGTGAACTAACAACACAAGACGCTATACAGGCTCATATACCCGAGTGGTCACTACTGGTACTACAGTATACAAGGGCTTCAAAAACATAGTTCCTCTTAAAGGTACATACACTACAATTATCTCCAGGTTGTGAGAGCCAGTTATGTTAATGACTGTTTTTTTGTGTTTCTTTCTATTAGTTTGTCATGCGGAACTGACACACACAGAGTTTGTAAAATAAAAAAAAATTTGTATTCAAAATGTACATGTTTGGTCTTTGCAATCATTGTTGCCTTGGCCGGCTTAGGGGTTGCGGGTTGGTTTCATTCATGTTGTTCTCAATGGCAGAAGCCATTTCCTCAGCAGGGGCCTAGAAGCGGCCTGCTATCAGCCGTTGACGGATGGCCCTTCCAGTTTCGGCATTGTGTGCCTCCCTCCCGCCTTGGTGCTGCTGATGATCATCCTCATCCTCCTCCTCCTCCTCCTCTGGTGGTGCTCCAATGCCTGGTGACATTGGCTGGGTCCTGAGGATTGCCAGGTTATGCAGCATGCAGCACACAACAACGAAGTGGGAGACTCACTCAGGCGAGTACTGCAGGGCTCCTCCAGAATGGTCCAGACAGCGGAACCGTTGCTTGAGTACGCCGATTGTGTGCTCAACGATGTTCCTGGTAGCTTGATGGCTCTCGTTGTATCACAGCTCAGCAGGGGTGTTGGGCGCACAGAGCGGTGTCATCAGCCAGGTGCACAGATGATATCCCTTGTCCCCGAGAAGCCAACCACCTGGGTGATGCAGTGCCTGGAAAAGGTCTGCCACAGTAGTCTGGCGCAGGATGAATGCATCGTGGCTGCTGCCAGGAAAGTGGGCATTGACAGCGAGTATCAGCTGTCTGTGGTCACAGACCATCTGAACGTTTAAGGAATGGAAGCCCTTTCGGTTGCGGAAATCCTCGGCATTCTCATGCGGAGCTCGCAAAGCCACATGCGTGCAGTCAATGGCACTCTGCACCATGGGGAAGCCCGCTATCCTAGCAAAGCCCATTGCACATTCTTGCTGCGTGTCCGGGGTCATGGGGAAAGAGATGTACTCTCGTCTCCTTTTATAGAGGGCATTTGCGACCTGACGGATGCAGCAATGCACCGTGAACTGGGAGATATTGGCGATGTCCCCAGTAGCTGATTGAAATGAGCTGGTGGCATAAAAGTTCAGAGCCACTTTTATCTTCACTGCCACCGACAGAGACGTCCTGCTCCTCAGTTGAGGCTGCAGATCTGGCTGCAGCAGGTGGCAGAGCTCAGTAACCACCTCCTTGCTGAAGCGCAGCCTTCGCAAACACTGCCCCTCAGACTTATTAATGTAGGAGAATTGTTAGCGAAATACCCTGGGAGGGTAAGGTCTCCTGTGCAGAGGCCTGTTGGCCCTCCTCTGTCTGGCCATGATTGCCACTCTCTGCCTCTCTGTGCCCTCCGAATGTGATGGCGCAGGACGATGCCCCCATTCATTGCAGCCCCCATAGTATCTGGGCAATCAAAGTAATGAAGGTCAAAAACCAAAGTACCTGCAAAGTTATGGTCAGAAGCCAAAACTCTTTCAGACAGCGTTGACTCAATGCAGAAGCCTCTCTTTCTCTCTCTCTTTCTCTCTCAAAATCTCTCTCTCTCAGAACGAGTGGTGCAAAAATGTCTACCACAGAAAAGGCCAGGAAGAGGCCCCCTTTAAATAGCGCCCCCCCCAGCCCCACAGCGACTGGGTAGCGTTCCAGCCTACCTGTCATTGGTAGCGCCAGGCGGAAAGGAGGGGGGGCACCACTGAATTTCCGTTCCGGGGCGCCCCAAGGGCGTTGCACGCTCGAATGACGTCAAGATCTGCGTGCGCAGGAGATCGGGCGGTATTGTTTAGCGTCGCCGCAAAATGTCCGGTCAATTCCGTGAGAGGCGCAGATATCGTCTCGCCTGGGCGCTAGTTGCTTTGCGCCCCATTAGCACCCTCTTACGGCACTAACGGGAGGCGCAAAACAACTGAATGTTTCCCCCCTAGTATTCTCCAAGGTGGAAATGTTCTCTAAGCTGGGGTTTTGGCCAACCGAGCAGTCTTCTCTGAGCTGGCAATATTGGGTACAGCTGGAGCATTCCCAATCCTGGTGTGTTTTGAATATTTGCTCTCTTGTCTGGAATGTGGGAGTTTGCCAGGGGCAGTGAGCTGGATCACTTGCTGCTACTGTCTGATGATGGACTTCACTCCAACTGCTGAGTTTCTACAAATGTTTATTGTTTCATTTTTCATTAGCAGACTAACAGCAGGCAAGCTTTTATTGCTGCATGGCAATGTTGAGAAGTGAAAGGTCAGATAATTATTCACATACCAGGTGTGCATAATACAGAGTAATAAGCTACAAAACCACTCAAACTACCAACACTAGGTGCAAAACTGGAAGAATTGAAAACCTGTATGCTCTGGCCCGTACTTCCCGATCCCTACGGGTGTGTACCCTACGGGGAATCATCTTGACAGATCGGTCGCCTGCCCTGGAGAAGGGCCTCTGCGGGGGGAGAGTTCCGCTTTCTGCAGAACCTCCGCCCGCTGAAATCACTTAAAAAATCTTACGCCTGGTAAACGCAGCGTGAGGCCTGCTTTTGCCAGCATAAGAGTTTGAAAAAGTAAAAAAAAAAATTTTCACTCATTTATAATTTAAAAATACTTTTAACAAAGGTAAGTTTATTTTTAGCCCCGTAAAAAACATTAATTTATTTTCAAAAAATTTAATTTTTGTTTAAAATATTTATTTTCATGTAATTTTAGCTAATTTTAAAAACATGATTTAATTTTTTTTTTATGTTTTGATGTCTTTTTGGATTGACCTCCATTCATACTTTTGACATGTCGAAGCTGTCAAAAGTATGAAGGGAGATTCCCTTCTCCCATTGGTTCCCCATGGCCCACGTGATCCCAGGGATGCTTGCGAACCGCCTGCGCCGCTGGGGTACCTGGGCCCTGCGCATTTCGTCGTGGAGACGCCCAGGAGCGGAAATGGCCGGACCTCAGGAGCCCTCGGGTAAGGGCGTCGATTTTTCCAGATCAGAGGACTCCGCACGCAGGAAGTATCTGAGCGGAAAATCTGGGCCATAGTGCCCGAGGCAGAAGCTGCCCAGTTCTGCCGCCATTTAACTCTTGAGGACGTGGTTATCAAGTGCAGAGATTCTGTTCGGCTGTGTTGGTTTTCTTGCCGCAATTTGCCCGAAATCGGCCAAACCAGCGCAAAAGATCGAGGAATCTCAAGCACAAATTACGTCCGGCGCAAATCGAGTTACCGCAATCTTTTGCGCTGGTTTAACAAACATCGCGCTGGAAGCCAGCCCCGCCCACAAAGCTGGCCACGCCCCCACCAGATCGAATTAACCACCACAGTGAGTTTCCGCTAATTGAGCCTGTTAGCAAGCCTTCGCGGAGGCTTTTCAAATCAGGCTGTGGTTTTTTTACGCGCAAGGACTCTAATAGGCACCTTTTAAAAAGTATTTCTGTATTTTTTTTAATTTACTAAGAAGCTGACTGCTGTACCCCAATGTAATTAGTAAATGGGTCTGTGTAGCTTTTTCAACGTCATTTTCAGTCATTTAAAATCTGGTTACTCACAGGTGGTGGACTAGTAAATGCTTATTTTTTTATGATAAACCCATTTTCCTCTGTATTAATAAAACTGTACCAGATTACCACTCTTCAACATAGCAAGGAATGATTTTTAATGCAAAATGTTATCATTTTTTCATTATAATATTACATTCTAAAACACTGCCTGATTGCGCTGGTTCATGGAAGATTTTGCATTTGTCGATATGGAAATGAGTTTGAGCGGAAACTTGAGCAAAAAAAAAAAATCACTTCTGAAAACGAACACAATTTTGAGTGCAGTGTGTGCCCAAAGCGGAAACACTTGGCCATAATAGAGCGTTGCGGTGTCAGAGGTTGTGGGGGCACATGGAAAGAGAAGAAAGGGTATGTTGAAGAACATTGCGGGCTGAGTGTGAAAGCTGCATCAGGTGAGTGGCACTTTGTTGCAGAGCTGGGATTCGGTTGCGCATCTTCCCACATGGAGCCAACCTGATGCCTCAGTCCAAGCTTTGCAAGCAGTGTTCACCTAGACAGCGCAATGGACAACATGAGCTGAAACATTTCCTCCTGTGCTGTTTTTGGTGAAATTGTTTCAAAGGAAAATTGAAGCTAAGGTTTGCAGCTAGGACCATTTGATGGCCAAGGATATCGGGTCAATGGGCTGACAACCTTCTGAAGTACAATTGTGGATTACACTCCCTCCTTCACACAACCGGTCACTTCAAAATGGTCTGTGATGCGAAGTGGAAAGAGATGGCTTGTGTCACCAATGAGTCACAATTGTGTCACCATTTAATCACCATTGTGTTCACACTCTTGTCCCCATAAAAGTGAACATACTTTCCATATTGCCTCCTCTCCCACTATAACATCTGACAGTGAAATGTCCTGGGACAGTTCACCGTCATTCTCCGCAGACTTTGTAAACCATGGGTTCTCGAATGCTTTGGGACTTGGTGTTAATTCGTGCAAAAGAGGTTGGGTTGAATCTGATCTGAGGAAGAGTGGGGGTGGAGCTTTCCGGCCTTTATAGTGCAGCACAGTGGCATAGGGAGTCACCCCAGAGGCATTGTCAATGGCGCTGGCCTGGGTCTCTGAAAAACAGTACAGAGACTCTCCACCGCTGGGGCTCTGTCCATCGCTGTTCATGCTCATCGTCTTTCCGTCTTCTACCAAGTGGATTGATTTTATTACAAAGGCCGAGTTCTTTCTAGTGTCTCGATGAAGCAGAGTAAAAGAGGAAACGATGCAGTCAGGAGCTCCTTCCGAACAATTCCAATCCTTAAACAAATCAAACATCTCAAATTGCATCACTCTTATTAAACATGAATCATACACAGAGATTCTATAAAATCATAATCAATTCTATGCACAGTATCTGAGTAATTAAATTCTACCACAAAAATAATGCCAAATATTAAATAGCGTACTGGGAATTACCTTCATTTCGTTATTGAAAGATCAATGTTTTCAGTTTGGAAGGTGAAAGGGTTTTAGTCCAAATTCAACTCTAACCCTAATCCTAACTCCAACCCTAACTCCAACCCTCACTCACACCCTCGCTCACACCCTCGCTCACACCCTCGCTCACACCCTCACTCACACCCACACTCACACCCACACTCACACTCACACCCACACTCACACCCACACTCACACCCTCACTCACACCCTCACTCACACCCTCTCACACTCACACTCACACTCACACCCACACTCACACCCACACTCACACCCACGCTCACACCCACGCTCACACCCTCGCTCACACCCACGCTCGCACCCACACTCACACCCTCGCTCGCACCCACTCACACCCACACTCACACCCTCGCTCACACCCTCAGTCACACCCTCACTCACACCCACACTCACACCCACACTCACACCCACACTCACACCCACACTCACACCCTCCCTCACACCCACACTCACACCCACACCCTCACTCACACCCACACTCACACCCACACTCACACCCTCGCTCGCACCCACACTCACACCCTCGCTCACACCCACACTCACACCCTCGCTCACACCCACACTCACACCCTCGCTCACACCCACACTCACACCCTCGCTCGCACCCACACTCACACCCTCGCTCACACCCACACTCACACCCACACTCACACCCACACTCACACCCTCGCTCACACCCTCGCTCACACCCTCGCTCACACCCTCGCTCACACTCACACCCACACTCACACCCACACTCACACCCACACTCACACCCTCGCTCACACCCACACTCACACCCTCGCTCACACCCACACTCACACCCTCGCTCACACCCTCGCTCACACCCTCACTCACACCCACACTCACACCCACACTCACACCCTCGCTCGCACCCTCACTCACACCCACACTCACACCCTCGCTCACACCCTCGCTCACACCCTCGCTCACAACCCAGACATAACCTGAACCTGGCAGTTATGGGCATCGAAGCCAACAGAAATTAGGCATCCTTACATAGGAAAAGGAAAGAAACAGGACAGCAAAACTACAAACTATCACCAGAGGACATCAACTAGGATTAAACAAACGATCTGCGAGCCCAACAGAAAGGCAGAAACCCAAACTCGAACTGTAATGCAGACCTGACATTAACTGCAGCATAAACGTTAATGTTCCAACCTAATCCCTTAACCTGGCCCTGATCCTCTACCTCTCCTCCAACCCTAATATTCATACTATGCCTACCGATACCTCTACTTCAACTGTAACACCTATAAACCTATAACTTAATGCACGCCCTGGCCCTAGTGCAGAGTCTGACTCTACCCCCTAACACAACTCTTAAGCCTAACTCTAAATCCCATTTCTAAATCTAAATCCTAACACTTAGCAAACCTCGAGCTTTACACCGGCGACACTCCTCTAATGTTAACATTACAGCTAATTGCATTGAGGCAGCCCTCACCCCCAGCGATACGCAGACCCCAGTCCTAATGCAACTAAGTTCAACATGGTGAGTTATGCAGACAAGACAATCCAATACAAGAACCATAACCAGTATTGCCAAAGAAATCTGGACAGGGAGCATAAAAGTTGTCCAATTCGAGCTGGCAGTGGCAATGTAACAAAATCGGCAGCAATAGATAAGAGCATCAAAGGGGGAAGGACAACTGCCGTCTGCTCAAAGATTCTATACTAACATAAGCCTAAACACTAAACACTGACCATAAACATAGCCCAGCCTTACACAGCAGTGATCCTCATTCGAAAAATAACCACAAAGTTAATTAATGACATTAACACTAATTCTAAAATAAGCCCTAACCCTAACTGCTCACCTTAAGCTTCACTTTAGGTTCAGCTCTAAGCAAGGGAATACACCATAACACACCACAGAAACACTCCAGACACAGAAACAGTCCAGACACAGAAACACTCCAGACACAGAAACACTCCACAGCACAGAAACACTCCAGACACAGAAACACTCCACACACAGACACTCCACACACAGAAACACTCCACAGCACAGAAACACTCCAGACACAGAAACACTCCACACTACAGAAACACTCCACACACAGAAACACTCCACACACAGAAACACTCCACACTACAGATCCACACACAGAAACACTCCACACACAGAAATACTCCACACTACAGAAACACTCCACACACAGAAACACTCCACACACAGAAAAACTCCACAAACAGAAATACTCCACACTACAGAAACACTCCACACTACAGAAACACTCCGCACACAGAAACACTCCGCACACAGAAACACTCCACACACAGAAAAACTCCACAAACAGAAATACTCCACACTACAGAAACACTCCACACTACAGAAATACTCCACACACAGAAACACTCCGCACACAGAAACACTCCACACTACAGAAACACTCCACACACAGAAACACTCCACACTACAGAAACACTCCACACTACAGAAACACTCCACACACAGAAATACTCCACACTAAAGAAACACTCCACACTACAGAAACACTCCACACACAGAAACACTCCACACACAGAAAAACTCCACACTACAGAAACACTCCGCACACAGAAACACTCCACACTACAGAAACACTCCACACACAGAAACACTCCACACTACAGAAACACTCCACACACAGAAACACTCCAGACACAGAAACACTCCACACACAGAAACACTCCAGACACAGAAACACTCCAGACACAGAAACACTCCACACTACAGAAACACTCCACACACAGAAACACTCCACACACAGAAACACTCCACACTACAGAAACACTCCACACTACAGATCCACACACAGAAACACGCCACACACAGAAACACTCCACACACAGAAATACTCCACACTAAAGAAACACTCCACACACAGAAACACTCCACACACAGAAACACTCCACACACAGAAACACTCCACACACAGAAAAACTCCACAAACAGAAATACTCCACACACAGAAACACTCCACACTACAGAAACACTCCACACTACAGAAACACTCCACACTACAGAAACACTCCACACACAGAAACACTCCACACTACAGAAACACTCCACACACAGAAACACTCCACACACAGAAATACTCCACACACAGAAAAACTCCACACTACAGAAACACTCCGCACACAGAAACACTCCACACTACAGAAACACTGCACAGCACAGAAACACTCCACACTACAGAAACACTCCGCACACAGAAACACTCCACACTACAGAAACACTCCGCACACAGAAACACTCCACACTACAGAAACACTCCACACTACAGAAACACTCCACACTACAGAAACACTGCACAGCACAGAAACACTCCACACTACAGAAACACTCCACACACAGAAACATTCCACACACAGAAATACTCCACACTAAAGAAACACTCCACACACAGAAACACTCCACACTACAGAAACACTCCACACACAGAAACACTCCACACACAGAAATACTCCACACTAAAGAAACACTCCACACTACAGAAAAACTCCACACTACAGAAACACTCCGCACACAGAAACACTCCACACACAGAAACACTCCACACACAGAAACACTCGACACACAGAAACACTCCACACTACAGAAACACTCCACACACAGAAACACTCCACACTACAGAAACACTCCACACACAGAAACACTCCACACACAGAAACACTCCACACTACAGAAACACTCCACACACAGAAACACTCCACACTACAGAAACACTCCGCACACAGAAACACTCCACACTACAGAAACACTCCACACTACAGAAACACTCCACACTACAGAAACACTCCGCACTACAGAAACACTCCACACTACAGAAACACTCCACACACAGAAACACTCCACACTACAGAAACACTCCAGACTACAGAAACACTCCACACTACAGAAACACTCCACACTACAGAAACAATCCACACTACAGAAACATTCCACACACAGAAACACTCCACACTACAGAAACACTCCACACGACAGAAACACTCCACACACCAGAAACACTCCACACAAACACTCCACACTACAGAAACACTCCGCACAACAGAAACACTCCACAGCACAGAAACACTCCACACACAGAAACACTCCACAGCACAGAAACACTCCACACTACAGAAACACTCCACACTACAGAAACACTCCACACACAGAAACACTCCGCACTACAGAAACACTCCGCACACAGAAACACTCCACACACAGAAACACTCCACACTACAGAAACACTCCGCACAACAGAAACACTCCACAGCACAGAAACACTCCACACACAGAAACACTCCACAGCACAGAAACACTCCACACTACAGAAACAATCCACACTACAGAAACACTCCACACTACAGAAACATTCCACACACAGAAACACTCCACACTACAGAAACACTCCACACAACAGAAACACTCCACACACAGAGACACTCCACACACAGGAACACTCCACACTACAGAAACACTCCACACTACAGAAACACTCCGCACACAGAAACACTCCACACACAGAAACACTCCACACACAGAAACACTCCACACACAGAAACACTCCACACACAGAAACACTCCACACTACAAAAACACTCCACACTACAGAAACACTCCACACACAGAAACAATCCACACACAGAAACACTCCACACTACAGAAACACTCCACACACAGAAACTCTCCACACTACAGAAACACTCCACACACAGAAACACTCCACACACAGAAACACTCCACACACAAAAAGAACTCCACACTACAGAAACACTCCACACTACAGAAACACTCCACACACAGATACACTCCACACACAAAAAGAACTCCACACTACAGAAACACTCCACACTACAGAAAAACTCCACACACAGAAACACTCCACACACAGAAACAATCCACACACAGAAGCACTCCACACTACAGAAACACTGCACACACAGAAACAATCCACACACAGAAACACTCCACACACAGAAACACTCCACACACAGAAACTCTCCACACACAGAAACACTCCACACACAGAAACACTCCACACACACAGAAACACTTCACACTACAGAAAAACTCCACAAACAGAAAAACTCAACACACAGAAACACTCCACACAAAGAAACACTCCACACACAGAAACACTCCACACACAGAAACAATCCACACACACAAACACTCCACACTACAGAAACATTCCACACTACAGAAACACTCCACACAGAAACACTCCACAAACAGAAACACCCCACACAAAGAAACACTCCACACACAGAAACACTCCACACTAATGAAACACTCCACACACAGAAACACTCCATGCACAGAAACACTCCACACACAGAAACACTCCACACTACAGAAACACTCCACACTACAGAAACACTCCACACACACAGAAACACTCCACACACAGAAACATTCCACGCAGAGAAACACTCCACACACAGAAACACTCCACACTACAGAAACACTCCACACACAGAAACAATCCACACACAGAAACACTCCACACTACAGAAACACTCCACACACAGAAAAATTCCACACTACAGAAACACTCCACACACAGAAACAATCCACACACAGAAACACTCCACACTACAGAAACACTCCACACACAGAAACAATCCACACACAGAAACACTCCACACGACAGAAACACTCCACACGACAGAAGCACTCCACATACAGAAAAACTCCACACACAGAAACACTCCACACACAGAAACACTCCACACTACAGAAACACTCCACATTACAGAAACACTCCACACACAGAAACACTCCACACTACAGGAGCACTCCACACACAGAAACACTCCACACTACAGAAATACTTCACACACAGAAACTCTCCACACACAGAAACACTCCACACTACAGAAACATTCCACACTACAGAAACACCCCACACTCCAGAAACACTCCACACACAGAAACACTCCACACACAGAAGCACTCCACACACAGAAACACTCCACACACAGATACACTCCACACACAAAAAGAACTCCACACTACAGAAACACTCCACACTACAGAAAAACTCCACACACAGAAACACTCCACACACAGAAACAATCCACACACAGAAGCACTCCACACTACAGAAACACTGCACACACAGAAACAATCCACACACAGAAACACTCCACACACAGAAACACTCCACACACAGAAACTCTCCACACACAGAAACACTCCACACACAGAAACACTCCACACACACAGAAACACTTCACACTACAGAAAAACTCCACAAACAGAAAAACTCAACACACAGAAACACTCCACACAAAGAAACACTCCACACACAGAAACACTCCACACACAGAAACAATCCACACACACAAACACTCCACACTACAGAAACATTCCACACTACAGAAACACTCCACACAGAAACACTCCACAAACAGAAACACCCCACACAAAGAAACACTCCACACACAGAAACACTCCACACTAATGAAACACTCCACACACAGAAACACTCCATGCACAGAAACACTCCACACACAGAAACACTCCACACTACAGAAACACTCCACACTACAGAAACACTCCACACACACAGAAACACTCCACACACAGAAACATTCCACGCAGAGAAACACTCCACACACAGAAACACTCCACACTACAGAAACACTCCACACACAGAAACAATCCACACACAGAAACACTCCACACTACAGAAACACTCCACACACAGAAAAATTCCACACTACAGAAACACTCCACACACAGAAACAATCCACACACAGAAACACTCCACACTACAGAAACACTCCACACACAGAAACAATCCACACACAGAAACACTCCACACGACAGAAACACTCCACACGACAGAAGCACTCCACATACAGAAAAACTCCACACACAGAAACACTCCACACACAGAAACACTCCACACTACAGAAACACTCCACATTACAGAAACACTCCACACACAGAAACACTCCACACTACAGGAGCACTCCACACACAGAAACACTCCACACTACAGAAATACTTCACACACAGAAACTCTCCACACACAGAAACACTCCACACTACAGAAACATTCCACACTACAGAAACACCCCACACTCCAGAAACACTCCACACACAGAAACACTCCACACACAGAAGCACTCCACACACAGAAACACTCCACACTACAGAAACATTCCACACACAGAAACACTCCACACAGAAACACTCCACACTACAGAAACACTCCACAGCACAGAAACACTCCACACACAGAAACACTCCACACACAGAAACACTCCACACAGAAACACTCCACACTACAGAAACACTCCACACACAGAAACACTCCACACACAGAAACACTCCACACTACAGAAATACTCCACACACTGAAACACTCCACACTACAGAAACACTCCACACTACAGAAACACTCCACACACAGAAACACTCCACACACAGAAACACTCCACACACAGGAACACTCCACACTACAGAAACACTCCACACTACAGAAACACTACACACACAGAAACACTCCACACTGCAGAAGCACTCCACACACAGAAACACTCCACACACAGAAACACTCCACACACGAGAAACACTCCACACACCAGAAACACTCCACACTACAGAAACATTTCACACACAGAAACACTCCACACTACAGAAACACTCCAGCACAGAAACACTCCACACACAGAAACACTCCACACACAGAAACACTCCACACACAGAAACACTCCACACTACAGAAACACTCCACACACAGAAACACTCCACACACAGAAACACTCCACACACAGAAACACTCCACACACAGAAACACTCCACACACAGAAACACTCCAAACACACAAACACTCCGCACAGAAACACTCCACACTACAGAAACACTCCACACTACAGAAACACTCCACAGCACAGAAACACTCCACACAGAAACACTCCACACACAGAAACACTCCACGCTACAGAAACACTCCACACAGAAACACTCCACACTACAGAAACACTCCACAGCACAGAAACACTCCACACACAGAAAATCTCCACACAGAATCACTCCACACACAGAAACACTCCACACAGAAACACTCCACACTACAGAAACACTCCACAGCACAGAAACACTCCACACACAGAAACACTCCACACACAGAAACACTCCACACACAGAAACACTCCACACACAGAAACACTCCACACTACAGAAACATTCCACACACACAGAAACACTCCACACAGAAACACTCCGCACAACAGAAACACTCCACAGCACAGAAACACTCCACAGCACAGAAACACTCCACAGCACAGAAACACTCCACACTACAGAAACACTCCACACTACAGAAACAATCCACACTACAGAAACACTCCACACTACAGAAACATTCCACACACAGAAACACTCCACACTACAGAAACACTCCACACAACAGAAACACTCCACACACAGAGACACTCCACACACAGGAACACTCCACACTACAGAAACACTCCACACTACAGAAACACTCCGCACACAGAAACACTCCACACACAGAAACACTCCACACACAGAAACACTCCACACACAGAAACACTCCACACACAGAAACACTCCACACTACAAAAACACTCCACACTACAGAAACAGTCCACACACAGAAACAATCCACACACAGAAACACTCCACACTACAGAAACACTCCACACACAGAAACTCTCCACACTACAGAAACACTCCACACACAGAAACACTCCACACACAGAAACACTCCACACTACAGAAACACTCCACACACAGAAAAATTCCACACTACAGAAACACTCCACACACAGAAACAATCCACACACAGAAACACTCCACACTACAGAAACACTCCACACACAGAAACAATCCACACACAGAAACACTCCACACGACAGAAACACTCCACACGACAGAAGCACTCCACATACAGAAAAACTCCACACACAGAAACACTCCACACACAGAAACACTCCACACTACAGAAACACTCCACATTACAGAAACACTCCACACACAGAAACACTCCACACTACAGGAGCACTCCACACACAGAAACACTCCACACTACAGAAATACTTCACACACAGAAACTCTCCACACACAGAAACACTCCACACTACAGAAACATTCCACACTACAGAAACACCCCACACTCCAGAAACACTCCACACACAGAAACACTCCACACACAGAAGCACTCCACACACAGAAACACTCCACACACAGATACACTCCACACACAAAAAGAACTCCACACTACAGAAACACTCCACACTACAGAAAAACTCCACACACAGAAACACTCCACACACAGAAACAATCCACACACAGAAGCACTCCACACTACAGAAACACTGCACACACAGAAACAATCCACACACAGAAACACTCCACACACAGAAACACTCCACACACAGAAACTCTCCACACACAGAAACACTCCACACACAGAAACACTCCACACACACAGAAACACTTCACACTACAGAAAAACTCCACAAACAGAAAAACTCAACACACAGAAACACTCCACACAAAGAAACACTCCACACACAGAAACACTCCACACACAGAAACAATCCACACACACAAACACTCCACACTACAGAAACATTCCACACTACAGAAACACTCCACACAGAAACACTCCACAAACAGAAACACCCCACACAAAGAAACACTCCACACACAGAAACACTCCACACTAATGAAACACTCCACACACAGAAACACTCCATGCACAGAAACACTCCACACACAGAAACACTCCACACTACAGAAACACTCCACACTACAGAAACACTCCACACACACAGAAACACTCCACACACAGAAACATTCCACGCAGAGAAACACTCCACACACAGAAACACTCCACACTACAGAAACACTCCACACACAGAAACAATCCACACACAGAAACACTCCACACTACAGAAACACTCCACACACAGAAAAATTCCACACTACAGAAACACTCCACACACAGAAACAATCCACACACAGAAACACTCCACACTACAGAAACACTCCACACACAGAAACAATCCACACACAGAAACACTCCACACGACAGAAACACTCCACACGACAGAAGCACTCCACATACAGAAAAACTCCACACACAGAAACACTCCACACACAGAAACACTCCACACTACAGAAACACTCCACATTACAGAAACACTCCACACACAGAAACACTCCACACTACAGGAGCACTCCACACACAGAAACACTCCACACTACAGAAATACTTCACACACAGAAACTCTCCACACACAGAAACACTCCACACTACAGAAACATTCCACACTACAGAAACACCCCACACTCCAGAAACACTCCACACACAGAAACACTCCACACACAGAAGCACTCCACACACAGAAACACTCCACACTACAGAAACATTCCACACACAGAAACACTCCACACAGAAACACTCCACACTACAGAAACACTCCACAGCACAGAAACACTCCACACACAGAAACACTCCACACACAGAAACACTCCACACAGAAACACTCCACACTACAGAAACACTCCACACACAGAAACACTCCACACACAGAAACACTCCACACTACAGAAATACTCCACACACTGAAACACTCCACACTACAGAAACACTCCACACTACAGAAACACTCCACACACAGAAACACTCCACACACAGAAACACTCCACACACAGGAACACTCCACACTACAGAAACACTCCACACTACAGAAACACTACACACACAGAAACACTCCACACTGCAGAAGCACTCCACACACAGAAACACTCCACACACAGAAACACTCCACACACGAGAAACACTCCACACACCAGAAACACTCCACACTACAGAAACATTTCACACACAGAAACACTCCACACTACAGAAACACTCCAGCACAGAAACACTCCACACACAGAAACACTCCACACACAGAAACACTCCACACACAGAAACACTCCACACTACAGAAACACTCCACACACAGAAACACTCCACACACAGAAACACTCCACACACAGAAACACTCCACACACAGAAACACTCCACACACAGAAACACTCCACACACAGAAACACTCCACACACACAAACACTCCGCACAGAAACACTCCACACTACAGAAACACTCCACACTACAGAAACACTCCACAGCACAGAAACACTCCACACAGAAACACTCCACACACAGAAACACTCCACGCTACAGAAACACTCCACACAGAAACACTCCACACTACAGAAACACTCCACAGCACAGAAACACTCCACACACAGAAAATCTCCACACAGAATCACTCCACACACAGAAACACTCCACACAGAAACACTCCACACTACAGAAACACTCCACAGCACAGAAACACTCCACACACAGAAACACTCCACACACAGAAACACTCCACACACAGAAACACTCCACACACAGAAACACTCCACACTACAGAAACATTCCACACACACAGAAACACTCCACACAGAAACACTCCGCACAACAGAAACACTCCACAGCACAGAAACACTCCACAGCACAGAAACACTCCACAGCACAGAAACACTCCACACTACAGAAACACTCCACACTACAGAAACAATCCACACTACAGAAACACTCCACACTACAGAAACATTCCACACACAGAAACACTCCACACTACAGAAACACTCCACACAACAGAAACACTCCACACACAGAGACACTCCACACACAGGAACACTCCACACTACAGAAACACTCCACACTACAGAAACACTCCGCACACAGAAACCCTCCACACACAGAAACACTCCACACACAGAAACACTCCACACACAGAAACACTCCACACACAGAAACACTCCACACTACAAAAACACTCCACACTACAGAAACACTCCACACACAGAAACAATCCACACACAGAAACACTCCACACTACAGAAACACTCCACACACAGAAACTCTCCACACTACAGAAACACTCCACACACAGAAACACTCCACACACAGAAACACTCCACACACAAAAAGAACTCCACACTACAGAAACACTCCACACTACAGAAACACTCCACACACAGATACACTCCACACACAAAAAGAACTCCACACTACAGAAACACTCCACACTACAGAAAAACTCCACACACAGAAACACTCCACACACAGAAACAATCCACACACAGAAACACTCCACACTACAGAAACACTGCACACACAGAAACAATCCACACACAGAAACACTCCACACACAGAAACACTCCACACACAGAAACTCTCCACACACAGAAACACTCCACACTACAGAAACACTCCACACACAGAAAAATTCCACACTACAGAAACACTCCACACACAGAAACAATCCACACACAGAAACACTCCACACTACAGAAACACTCCACACACAGAAACAATCCACACACAGAAACACTCCACACGACAGAAACACTCCACACGACAGAAGCACTCCACATACAGAAAAACTCCACACACAGAAACACTCCACACACAGAAACACTCCACACTACAGAAAAACTCCACACACAGAAACACTCCACACACAGAAACACTCCACATTACAGAAACACTCCACACACAGAAACACTCCACACTACAGGAGCACTCCACACACAGAAACACTCCACACTACAGAAATACTTCACACACAGAAACACTCCACACACAGAAACACTCCACACTACAGAAACATTCCACACTACAGAAACACCCCACACTCCAGAAACACTCCACACACAGAAACACTCCACACACAGAAGCACTCCACACACAGAAACACTCCACACACAGAAACACTCCACACTACAGAAACATTCCACACACAGAAACACTCCACACAGAAACACTCCACACTACAGAAACACTCCACAGCACAGAAACACTCCACACACAGAAACACTCCACACACAGAAACACTCCACACAGAAACACTCCACACTACAGAAACACTCCACACACAGAAACACTCCACACACAGAAACACTCCACACTACAGAAATACTCCACACACTGAAACACTCCACACTACAGAAACACTCCACACTACAGAAACACTCCACACACAGAAACACTCCACACACAGAAACACTCCACACACAGGAACACTCCACACTACAGAAACACTCCACACTACAGAAACACTACACACACAGAAACACTCCACACTGCAGAAGCACTCCACACACAGAAACACTCCACACACAGAAACACTCCACACACGAGAAACACTCCACACACCAGAAACACTCCACACTACAGAAACATTTCACACACAGAAACACTCCACACTACAGAAACACTCCAGCACAGAAACACTCCACACACAGAAACACTCCACACACAGAAACACTCCACACACAGAAACACTCCACACTACAGAAACACTCCACACACAGAAACACTCCACACACAGAAACACTCCACACACAGAAACACTCCACACACAGAAACACTCCACACACAGAAACACTCCACACACAGAAACACTCCACACACACAAACACTCCGCACAGAAACACTCCACACTACAGAAACACTCCACACTACAGAAACACTCCACAGCACAGAAACACTCCACACAGAAACACTCCACACACAGAAACACTCCACGCTACAGAAACACTCCACACAGAAACACTCCACACTACAGAAACACTCCACAGCACAGAAACACTCCACACACAGAAAATCTCCACACAGAATCACTCCACACACAGAAACACTCCACACAGAAACACTCCACACTACAGAAACACTCCACAGCACAGAAACACTCCACACACAGAAACACTCCACACACAGAAACACTCCACACACAGAAACACTCCACACACAGAAACACTCCACACACAGAAACACTCCACACTACAGAAACATTCCACACACACAGAAACACTCCACACAGAAACACTCCACACTACAGAAACACTCCACAGCACAGAAACACTCCACACACAGAAACACTCCACACACAGAAACACTCCACACAGAAACACTCCACACTACAGAAACACTCCACACACAGAAACACTCCACACACAGAAACACTCCACACACAGAAACACTCGACACACAGAAACACTCCACACACAGAAACACTCGACACTACAGAAACACTCCACACAGAAACACTCCACACACAGAAACACTCCACACACACAGAAACACTTCACACTACAGAAAAACTCCACACAGAAAAACTCCACACACAGAAACACTCCACACACAGAAACACTCCACACACAGAAACACTCCACACACAGAAACATTGCACACTACAGAAACACTCCACACACAGAA
The DNA here is from genome assembly GCF_052327205.1 of Somniosus microcephalus. Lineage (NCBI taxonomy): Eukaryota > Metazoa > Chordata > Chondrichthyes > Squaliformes > Somniosidae > Somniosus > Somniosus microcephalus. The sequence goes on along the minus strand of NC_141006.1, from coordinate 11,968,405 downwards.
ACACTCCACTCTACAGAAACACTCCACACTACAGAAACACTCCACACACAGAAACACTCCACACACAGAAACAATCCACACTACAGACACACTCCACACTACAGAAACACTCCACACACAGAAACACTCCACACTACAGAAACACTCCACACACAGAAACACTCCACTCTACAGAAACACTCCACACTGCAGAAGCACTCCACACACAGAAACACTCCACACACAGAAACACTCCACACACAGAAACACTCCACTCTACAGAAACACTCCACTCTACAGAAACACTCCACTCTACAGAAACACTCCACACTACAGAAACACTCCACACTACAGAAACACTCCACACACAGAAACACTCCACACACAGAAACACTCCACTCTACAGAAACACTCCACTCTACAGAAACACTCCACACTACAGAAACACTCCACACACACAAACACTCCACACACAGAAACAATCCACACTACAGACACACTCCACACTACAGAAACACTCCACACACAGAAACACTCCACACTACAGAAACACTCCACACACAGAAACACTCCACACACAGAAACACTCCACACACAGAAACACTCTACACACAGAAACACTCTACACACAGAAACACTCTACACACAGAAACACTCCACACACAGAAACACTCCACACACAGAAACACTCCCGTCCGTTGGGAGCGAGAAGGTAAGGACGGGAGTGTTTGGGAGGAAGGGGAATGGGAGGGAGCGGGATGGGAGGGTTGGGGTTGGGCAGGCGGGGGAAGTGCGGGAGTGTGTAGGAGGGAGGGAGATGGGTGGGAAGGTGGTGGGATGGTGAGTTTGGGAGGGAGGGGGAAGTGCAGGAGTGTTTGGGTGGGAGGGGGCTGGGGGGGAGGGGGATGGGAGGGTTGGGGGAATGGTGGGAGTGCTTGGTACGGAGGGGAATGGGAGGGAGGGGGAAGGGTGAGAGTGTTTGGGAGAGGGGGATGGGAGGGAGGGGGATGGGTAGGAGGTTGTGGGATGGTGTGGTTTCGAGGGCAGGGGATGTGAGGGAGGGGGAAATGCAGGAGTGATTGGTAGTGAGGGGGATGGGTGGAAGGGGGTGGGATGGTGTGGTTGGGAGGGAAGGGGTTGGGAGGGAGGGGGAAGAGCAGGAGTGCTTGGCAGGGAGGGGGATGGGTGGGAGGGGGATGGGATGGTGTGGTTGGGAGGGAAGGGGATGTGAGGGAGGGGGAAATGCAGGAGTGTTTGGCAGGGAGGGGGATGGGTGGGAGGGGGTGGGATGGATGGGTGGGAGGGGGTGGGATGGTGTGGTTGGGAGGGAGGGGGATGGGCAGGAGTGTTTGGGAGGGAGGGGGATGGGAGGGAGGGGGATGGGCAGCTATAGTTTCTGAACTCGGGTTGCCCTATCATATTAGCGAGGGTGAAATGGACGTTTTTACCTGTGGTTGGCTCCCTGGTGTCCATCTGGCCAGGGTGCTGTTCGCAGGGTTCGGTATCTTTGGCCACAGCTTTCCCGTCATCCTGTGAGTCGCATCAAATACATTTGCCATAAATCTTTTAAACGCACTGACTGTGACGCAATGATTATCATTAAAAGCATCTTGTGAATGAGCAATGTGTAATAGAACGACGTGGAGTGTAGGGCGGGGCAGGTCGAGGTGGGAGGTCTCATGATGGGTCCTCCAGAAATATATCCAACCAGAGTTGGAAACCCTCTCACAGCATCTAGATCGAGCCAGCGATCTGAGCGAGTGATATTATCCCCACGGACCGTAGTCCAATTCCACTCAGCCTGCTCACTCCCTTCAATATTCAAACAATTCATCCAAACTCCTGCAGCAACAATGTGAGCAAAAATTCCAGGTTCCAGTCTCCGTCTACTTACAGAATCCTTTCTAACTCCCCTTTAACTCTTCTTCCCAGAATCTGAGCTTCACACTCTCATTCCAGTCTCATCAAATAATGGAAGCAATCTCACTTTAACTGAGAGCCTCTCGTCTACCCAGAACTAACCCGCTGGGGGGTCCTGGCCACCAAAGTTAAGCAAAACTGTGCTCACATTCCTTGCACCAAATTCATCAAAACAAGAGGCAAATAAATATTCTGTGCTGAAAGGAACTACTTAAAAGAGGAACACACAGCACAGTGTGTCACTGACTACGAAATAAAGTACACATGGGACAGTGTGAAAGTGTCAGCGTGGCTCAGTTGGTAACACTCGTGCCTTTGAGTCAGAAGGTCGTGGGTTCAAGTCCCACTCCAGAGACATAAATACAAAATCTAGGCTGACACTCCAGTGCAGTACTGAGGGAGTGCTGCAGTGTTGGAGGTACCATCTTTCGGATGAGACCCCGTCTGCTCTCTCGGGTGGACATAAAAGATCCCATGGCACTATTTCAAAGAAGAGCAGGAGAGTTCTCCCCAGTGTCCTGGCCAATATTTATCACTCAAGCAGATTCTCTGGGCCTTATTACAATACTGTTTGTGGGACCACAAAGGGCGGAAAACATTGGTGGGAGTTGTGTATAGGCCACCAAACAGTAGTGGTAATTTAGGGCACAGTAGCAATCAAAAGATTAGAACTGCATGTAACAAGGACAATACGGTAATCATGGGGGACTTTAATAAGAACATAAGAAATAGGAGCAGGAGTAGGCCAATCGGCCCCTCGAGCCTGCTCCGCCATTCAATAAGATCATGGCTGATCTGATCCTAACCGCCAATCCACTATCACAGAACCATCTCCTGAATCTAACAGAGTTAGACACACGAAATAGGAGCAGGATCAGGCTACACGGCCCCTGGGCCCGCTCTGCTACCCACAGGGCCATGACCGATCCGAACCTAGACTCATGTCCAAATTCCTGCCCGCTCCCCGTAACCTTTAATTCCCTTTACTTCTAGGAAACTGTCTATTTTTGTTTTAAATTTATGTAATGATGTAGCTTCAACAGCTTTTTGGGGCAGCATATTCCATGGGCCTACCACCCTCTGAGTGAAGTAGTTCCTCCTCATCTCAGTTTTGAAAGAGCAGCCCCTTATTCTAAGACTATGCCCCCTAGTTCTAGTTTCACCCATCATCGGGAACATCTTCCCCGCATCCACCCGATCCAACCCCTTCACAATCTTATATGTTTCAATAAGATTGCCTCTCATTCTTCTGAACTCCAATGAGTAGAGTCCCAATCTACTCAACCTCTCCTCATATGTCCATCCCCTCATCATCGGGATTAACCGAGTGAACCTTCTTTGTACTGACTCGAGAGCAAGTATGTCCTTTCTTAAGTATGGACACCAAAACTGTATGCAGTATTCCAGGTGCGGTCTCACCAATACCTTGTACAACTGAAGCAATACCTCCCTATTTTTATATTCTATCCCCCTAGCAATGAAAGCCAACATTCCATTGGCCTTCTTAATCACTTGCTGCACCTGCATACTAACCTTTTGAGTTTCGTGCACCAGGACCCCCAGATCCCTTTGTACTTCAGTACTTTCCAGTTTCTTGCCATTAAGATAATAACTTGCTCTACGATTTTTCCTGCCAAAGTGCATAACCTCACACTTTCCAGTATTGTATTCCATCTGCCAAATCTGTGCCCACTTACTTAGCCTGTCTATGTCCCTTTGCAGGTTTTTTATGTCCTCCTCACTCACTACTTTCCCTCCCATCTTAGTATCATCTGCAAACTTTGATGTGTTACACTTGGTCCCCTCCTCCAAATCGTTAATATAGATTGTAAAGAGTTGGGGACCCAGCACTGACCCCTGCGGAACACCACTAGTTACTGATTGCCAGTCTGAGAATGAACCATTTATCCCAACTCTCCGCCTTCTGTTAGATAGCCAATCCTCTATCCATGCCAGAATATTACCTCCAATCCCGTGATTTTTTATATTAAGCAATAATCTTTTGTGTGGCACCTTGTCAAATGCCTTTTGGAAGTCTAAATACACTATGTCCACTGGTTCTCCTTTATCCACCCTATATGCTACTTCCTCAAAGAACTCCAGCAAATTTGTCAAACATGACTTCCCCTTCATAAAACCATGCTGACTTTGTCCTATTAAATTATGATTATCCAAATGTCCTGTTACTGTCTCCTTAATAATGGACTCCAAAATTTTACCTACCACAGATGTTAGGCTAACCGGTCTATAGTTTCCAGCCTTCTGTCTACTGCCCTTTTTAAATAAGGGTGTTACATTTGCAGTTTTCCAGTCTGCCGGGACCTTTGCCGAGTCCAGGGAGTTTTGGAAAATTATTACCAATGCATCCACAATCCCTACCGCCACTTCCCTCAAGACCCTTGGATGTAAGCCATCAGGTCCAGGTGATTTATCCGCCTTGAGTCCCATTATTTTACCGAGTACCACTTCCTTAGTGATTTTGATCATGTTTAGCTCCTCCCCCCCTTTAGCCCCCTGTTTGTCCAGTGTTGGGATATTCTTAGTGTCTTCTACTGTAAAGACTGATGTAAAATATTCATTCAGTGTTTTTGCCATCTCCATATTTCCCACCATTAATTTCCCGGTCTCATCCTCTAAGGGACCAACATTTACTTTAGCCACCCTTTTTCTTTTTATATAACTATAAAAACTCTTACTATCTGTTTTTATATTTTTTGCTAATTTACTTTCATAATCTATCTTCCCTTTCTTAATCAATCTTTTTGTTATTTTTTTGCTGTCTTTTAAAGTTTTCCCAATCCTCTATCCTCCCACTAGATTTGGCTACCTTATATGCCCTTGTTTTTAGTCGAATACTATCCTTAATTTCTTTATTTAGCCACGGATGGCTGTCTTTTCTTTTACACCCTTTTCTTCTCAGTGGAATATATATTTTTTGGAAGTTGTAAAATAACTCCTTAAATGTACACCACTGATCATGTATCGTCTTACCCTTTAATCTATTTTCCCAATCCACTCTACTCAATTCCGCTCTCATACCTTCATAGTCTCCTTTATTCAAGCTTAGCACGCTTGTTTGAGATCCAACCTTCTCACCCTCTAATTGAATATGGAATTCAACCATGTTATGGTCACTCATTCCAAGGGGATCCTTTACTTGGACATTTTTAATTAATCCCGTCTCGTTACACAGGACCAGATCTAAGGTTGCTTGCCCCCTGGTCGGTTCAGTTACATACTGCTCAAGAAACCCATCCCTAATACACTCAATGAACTCATCCTCAAGGCAGCCCTGCCCAATTTGATTTGTCCAATTAATATGATAGTTAAAATCCCCCATAATTATAGATGTTCCCTTATTACAAGCCTCAACTATTTCCTGATTGATACTCCGTCCAACAGATTTGCCACTGTTCGGAGGCCTATAGACTACACCCACTAGTGTTTTTTTCCCCTCATTATTCCTTACCTCCACCCAAACTGTTTCATTATCCAGATCTTTTGACCCAATATCATTTCTCTGTATTACAGTGATTCCTTCCTTTATTAACATAGCCACCCCACCTCCCCTTCCTTCCTGCCTGTCCTTCCTGATCGTTAAATAACCTGGTATGTTTAATTCCCAGGCATTGTCACCCTGCAGCCATGTTTCTGTAATGGCCACAAGATCATACCCATATGTAGTTATTTGTGCCATTAACTCGTCTATTTTGTTACGAATGCTACGTGCATTCAGATAGAGAACTTTCAAATATGTTTTGTGACACTTAGTTCCTGCTTTTGCCCTTTTTATTACTTTACCTTTTACTCCATACCTTCTGCCCCTTCCTGACACGCTCTGGTTTTTAATTTCCCCACTGCTACCTAAGTCTATGACCTTCTCTGTTGTCATTTTTATTATTTGCTCTCTAGGAACCTCACCCCACTAGTTAGTTTAAAGCCCTCTCTACAGCCCTAGTTATATGATCCGCCAGGACTCTAGTCCCAGCACTGGCCAAGTGAAGCCTGTCCCGACGGAACAGCTCCCTCCTGCCCCAGTACTGGTGCCAGTGTCCCAGGAAGCAAAACCGATTTCTCCCACACCAGTCTTTGAGCCACGCATTTAACTCTCTAATTTTATTTGTCCTAGCCAAATTCACTCATGGCTCAGGTAATAAGAGATTATTACCCTTGTGGTTCTGCTTTTTAATTTGGCCCCTAGCTGCTCAAACTCCCTCAGCAGAACCTCCTTCCTTGTCCTATCTATGTCGTTGGTACCAACATGGACCACGACAACTGGATCCTCCCCCTCCCACTCCAAGTTTCTCTCCAGCCCAGAGGAGATGTCCTTAACCCTGGCACCGGGTAGGCAACACAGCCTTCGGGACTCTCGCTCTCGGCTGCAAAGAACTCTATCTATCCCCCTAATGATACTATCCCCTACCACTACAACATTTCTTTTAACTCCCCCCACTTGAATGGCCCCCTGCTCCACGGTGCTGTAGCCAGGTTACTCATCCTCCCTGCAGTCCCTGCTCCTGTCCCCACAGGGAGTAAGAGCCTCGAACCTGTTGGACAAGTGCAAGGGCTGCGGTTCCTCCAACACTACCTCCTGGATCCCCGTACCTGCCTCACTTCTAGTCACACCATCTTGACCCTGGCCACGGACTACATCTGCATTAATTAATCTAATTGGTGTGACTACCTCGTGATACACAGAGTCCAGGTAACTCTCCCCCTCCCTGATGTGTCTCAGTATTTGAAGCTCGGACTCCAGCTCTTCAACACGGAGCCGGAATTCCTCGAGCAGCCAACACTTACTGCAAATGTGATCACTGTGAGCATCAATGGTGTTCACCAGCTCCCACATATTGCAGCAGCAACACATCGCCTGATCTCCCATTCTATGTAATTAATTAAATTTATTAATATTATTCTTAAATATCCTCTGCCCCGATTCTAGATGGTGAATATCACACCTTAGAAACTATGGCCTAGAAATTCAGTATAGCCACTTTTGGGGCGGTAAAGTCGGGCGGCCGCTAAAGTTTGCGCCCGGCGCAAAGTCACGCCCCATTCACCGATATTCAGTCGCATCGCCCCAAGAGGTTGCTGCTGCGCAAAAACTGGCGATGCACGACTATCTTTAGGCGCTAAGCCGGCGGTGCTGAGCGATACCCCCGAGGCCGGGCGCAGCGCAGGTGCGGCGAGTTCTTGATTGACGGCAGACACTCTGGCGCCGGTCATCTCTTAAAGGGGGAGGGTGTATTTGTTTGCCTGCCACGCCCTGCACACTGAAGCCCTCAACCTAGGCCTGACCACTTCAGCTTCACCTGTACAACGCCCAGGACTATGGAGAAGGCCAGGGAGAGAGCGCAGCGCTTCAGTGATGGTGACCTGAGGCTGCTGGTTGGCGCAGTGGAGCGCAGGTGCCATGTTTTGTACCCAGAAGGTGGCAAGAGGCCGCTGCCCAGCGCCTACCGGAAAGCCTGGAGGGAGGTGTCCAACAGGGTGTCTTCCAACGGCGTGGTTGCCAGGACTCCTGTACAATGCCGGAAGAAGTTCAACGACCTCACTTGGATTGTCAGGGTGAGTACCCTTTCCAGTGTCCTCCTCATCCTTGCATGTGCACCTCACATTATGGGCAAAGGGACCTGAAAGCCCTAATGGCGAGCCCTCATCCAGCAGCTATGGGCCTGGCATGAAAATCAATTGCACATTCAGCACTTTACACTCTGTCCAAGCTATTCGACCATGGCAGGCATTGCAGACAAGATCAGGGCTACACACTGTCCAAGCTATTCGACCATGGGAGGCAGTGCAGACAAGATCAGGGCTACACACTGTCCAAGCTATTCGACCATGGGAGGCATTGCAGACACGATCAGGGCTACACACTGTCCAAGCTATTCAACCATGGGAGGCATTGCAGACAAGATCAGGGCTACACACTGTCCAAGCTATTCGACCATGGGAGGCATTGCAGACAAGATCAGGGCTACACACTGTCCAAGCTATTCGACCATGGGAGGCAGTGCAGACAAGATCAGGGCTACACACTGTACTTAGAGGCCGTCCTTTCTCTTGCAGGCCAAGGTTGCGCACAACCGGCGCAACCAAACTGAGACCGGGGGAGGCCGTCCTGACCTCAAAGAGCTCTCCGACCTCGACCAGCGTGTGGAGCGCATTATGGGAGGCCGGCTGATTGGCCCCGTCGCCACTGGAGATGCCGACCCTGTTCTGGGCACCAATGGTAAGGGCATCACCTTTTGGACCTCTCTCGTTCCACTTGCGCATCAGATCAGCATCCTTTGCCACTGTCCGACCAATGCGGTGAATGGCACCACTCATGCCTCCCTCGCTGCCGCCCTGTCCTCACTCTAAAGCTACTCTTGTGCCTTCCTGCTTTCAGATGGTGAATCGCCAGGTGAGGAGGCGGGCCCTCAAGCTGCCACTGTCAGCCCTTCGGAAGGCGAGGAGGAGGAAGAGGAAGCCGGCCCATCAGTGCCACCCTCAGCCGTGCCAGCCCATGGCGATGTAGGGGACACGTCTTCCCTGGAGGGGAGCCGGGGGGGAAGGGTCGGAGGAGAGTGAAGCTCCGGGGCCCAGTGGCCTGCAGCAACGCGGGAGGGGTGGGGAAGCTCGGCGGACTTCTCCCCAGAGGGTGAGTTCGGCCTCCAGTCCTGCGACGGTGAGCGCAGAGGAGGTGCGCCTCCTAGAGGAAATGGCCGTCCAGGCTGAGCGCAGGCACATTGAGCTCATGGCTGCAGTGGGAAGGATGCCTGACTCCATAGAGTCACTGGCAAGGAGTGTCCAGGAATTCGGGGCAGCACAGGCCAGGAGTCTGCAACAATTCAGTGCAGCACAGGCCAGGAGTCTGGAACAGTTCAATGCAGCACAGGCCAGGAGTCTGCAGGACATCGCGGCAGCACAGGCCAGGAGTCTGCAGGACTTCGCGGCAGCACAGTCGGCTTCTAGCCAAGTGTTCAGTCGTGCCGTCCATTCACTGGCTGGTGTGATGTGGACACAGACCAGGGCCACACGGGCACTAACTGCTGCCACCCTCGCTGGATCAGCCAGGCATCGCCAGGGCACTCGCCGCGCAGCAGCAGCCCAGCAGTCTGTCCTTCAGCTGTTTGCTGCGCATGCTGCAGTGCTGGCCCGTGCGAGTGCCAATGTGTCAGGCGACCAGCGAGCACCTGCGATCTGCCAGGTTGCCACCATTCCTGCAGCCAACACTGCCACTCCGCCACTGCAGCTGCCAGGAGCTGCTGGGCACACTGCTGCCGCCCAGCCAGAGTTGGAGCAGTCAGCAGCCGGCCACTCCAAGGCCAGAGCTGGTGCAGGCTGACCCCCAAGGGCATCTGCCGTCTCGCCATCTGCCCCTCAGCAGCCTTCCCCCAGCCTTGCTGCAGCCGCTGGGGTCCCATTGAGGAGGAGCTGCAGGGCAGGAAGGGGCCACTCGCGGAAGCGAGGTGGATCACCCTCGCAGGAGAAAAAGTAGAAGGTGTGGCCATGTGTTTTTTTTATATATGAGGCCGAGAAGGTTTTTTTATATATGAAGGCCGAGGCTGTTGTGTTTTTTGATATATGAAGGCCGAGACTGGTGTCTATCTTTTTTTGTGTAAGGCCGAGACTGGTGTCTTTCTTTATTTGTGTAAGGCCGAGACTGGTGTCTTTCTTTATTTGTGTAAGGCCGAGACTGGTGTCCTTCTTTCTTTTTGTAAGGCCGAGACTGGTGTCCTTCTTTCTTTTTGTAAGGCCGAGACTGGTAGTTTTGTGTTTTTGGAGGGGGCTTCTCCACATGAGCATGTAATGTGGGAAGGGCAGAGGTGTTCAATAAATTTTTGTTGTTAAATTGCAGTGTGCATGGTTTTTTGGTTAAGTCCTGGTTGCCCTGCTTGGCTGAGGGCTTGTGGAGCGGCTACATTCATCTGCTGACATTGGCACAAGCCAGTCCCTGAGAGGGGGCCTAGAACCAACGTTCAATAAGCCGGCGATGGGCAGCCCTTGCACTTTGTGCCTCCCTCCTGTGCTGGTCCTCCTCCTCCTCCTCCTGCTCCTCCTCCTGAGGTGGTCCTCCAATCTGTGGTGGCAGTGGCTGAGTCCTGCGGATAGCCAGGTTGTGCAGCATGCAGCAAACGATCACGAAATGGGAGACTCGCTCCGGAGAATACTGCAGGGCTCCACCAGAACGATCGAGACAGTGGAACCGTTGCTTCAGGATGCCAATTGTTTGTTCGATGATGTTCCTGGTCGCTTGATGGCTCTAGTTGTATCGCTCTTCAGCAGGGGTGCTGGGCGCACGGAGCAGGGTCATCAGCCAGGTACACAAAGGATAGCCTTTGTCCCCGATAAGCCATCCTCGTGGGCGAGGCTGTGCCTGGAACATGACTGCCACAGAAGTCTGTCGCAGGATGAAGGCATCGTGGCTGCTGCCTGGAAAGCGGGCATTGACAGCTAGGATGAGCTGCCTGTGGTCACACACCAGCTGTACGTTTCAGCGAATGGTAGCCCTTCCGGTTGCGGTAATCCTCGGCATTCTCCAGAGGTGCCCGCAAAGCCACATGCGTGCAGTCAATGGCGCCCTGCACCATGGGGAAGCCCGCGAATGCTGCAAAGCCCATTGCACGCTGTTGCTGCTTGTCAAGGGCCATGGAGAAGGAGATGAACTGACGTCTCCTTTTGAAAAGGGCATTGGTCACCTGGCGGATGCAGCAATGCACGGCGAACTGGGAGATGTTGGCAATGTCCCCAGTAGTGGATTGGAAGGAGCCGGTGGCATAAAAGTTGAGAGCCACTGTCACCTTCACTGCCACCGACAGAGACGTCCTGCTCCTCAGCTGTGGCTGCATATCAACGGCAAGCAGCTGGCAGATCTCTGTGACCACCTCCCTTCTGAATCGCAGCCTCCGAACACACTGCTCCTCAGACATCTGGAGATAGGAGAACTGCTGGCGGTATACCCTGGGTGGGTAAGGCCTCCTTTGCCGACGCCTGTTGCCCCCTCTCCGTCTAACCAGGGCTGCCACTCTCTCACGGCGTCTGTGAGCCCTTTGGATGTAATTGAGAAAGCCTGCGTTGACACCCATTGCAGCCCCCATAATATGCTGGCAAACAATGAGATGTCAATGAAGGCAAAAACTTTTTGAAAGCTGTGGCCTGAAGCCTAGAAGTGCCTGTCCGAGTGTTGGGCCAAAGCAGAAAGCTATCTACCTTGGTCTCTCTCCAAAGATCCGTTTCGCAAGAAGGTGTGCTGCAAAATGGCAGCCTTTTATATTGCAGGATGCGTGCCCTTTAATTTGCGCCCCCCGCATCGGCTGAGCACCGTTCCACTTCACAGTCGCTAGGGGCGCCAGGCGCACAATGGGGCGGCGCGACTGAAGTTCTGGTTGGGGGCGCACAAAGGGCGTTGCACGAGGAAATGACGTCATGATCTGCGCGCGCGGCTGAGCGCGCGCAAAGACTTTGCGCCGGCGCTAAATCTCTAGTGAAGTTGGGGCGAGGCACAGTTCACGCTGCGCCCGGGCGCAGCCCGCCTAGCGCCCGACATCTACTCCTCCTAAGGCGCTAACGGCTGGCGCAGCCAACTGAATTTCTAGGCCATTAAACCAAAGAGATTTAAGCTTAAAAGGGAGAAATACTTACCAACCAATCACTTACCCGCTTTCTGGTGACGTCACACTTGGATTACTTTTTACCTCTCTCCTTCCAGACTGGAGACTGGAGACTGGTATGCCTTACCTGGTCTCTGGGGACTTTTATACCCCGCTCTGCCGCTCAGGTTTCCCACCGACGCTGTGAGGCCTTACCTGGTCTCTGGGGACTTTTATACCCCGCTCTGCCGCTCAGGTTTCCCACCGACGCTGTGAGGCCTTACCTGGTCTCTGGGGACTTTTATACCCCGCTCTGCCGCTCAGGTTTCCCGCCGATGCTGTGAGGCCTTACCTGGTCTCTGTGGACTTTTATAGCCCCGCTCTGCCGCTCAGGTTTCCCGCCGACGCTGTGAGGCCTTACCTGGTCTCTGTGGACTTTTATACCCCACTCTGCCGCTCAGGTTTCCCGCCCGCCCAGTCAATCTACATATTGACCTGGCAAATCAAATTACCACTAATGGTGTGGAGGACAAATTCTTGGAATGCATGCGAGATGGTTTCCTGGATCAGTATGTGGAGGAACCAACCAGGGAACAGGCTATTCTGGATCTGGTACTGTGTAATGAGAAAGGGCTAATCAATAATCTTGTGGTGTGGAGATGCCGGAGTTGGACTGGGGTGGACAAATGTAAGAAGTCACACAACAACCAGCTGTTGGACTATAACCTGGTGTTGTGTGACTTCTTACAATAATCTTGTGGTAGAGGGGCCTTTAGGGACAAGTGACCATAATATGATTTAATTTTATATTAAGTTTGAGAGTGATGTAGTCCAATCTGAAACTAAGGTCTTCAATCTAAACAGAGGAAACTACAAGGGTATGAGGGACAAGTTGACCATGGTAGATTGGGAAACTATACTAAAAGGTATGAAGAGAAAATGCTGGAAATACTCAGCAGGCCAGACAGCATCCGTGGAGAGAGAAACAGAGTTAACGTTTCAGGACCGAGCGGCGTCAACGAGAGAGGCGCGCAGGAAAACGCGCAGTGCACGGCTGGTGTTCAAGGGCTGAGCAGCGTCCGCGGGGGAAGAAAGGAAAGCACTGGAAACGCCATTTGAGCCGCAGCGGAGAAGAAGGGAGAGCGCGGGAGACGCCATTTTTGAGCCGCAGCGGAGAAGAAGGGAGAGCGCGGGAGACGCCATTTTGAGCCACAGCGGAGAAGAAGGGAGAGCGCGGGAGATGCCATTATTAGCCAGTCTAACCACACCCAGGGATGCCGAAGAGTGGCAGTGTCACAGCGTTTGAAAATGAAGGCGAAGATTGGGCGACATATGTAGAACGCATAGAAGTGTACTGCAAGGCGAATGACGTGCCAGATGCCAGGACAGCAGTGGTATTGTTGAATTCCATGGGTGCAAAAACGTATGGCTTACTGCGAAACCTAGTAACCCCAGAGAAGCCAGTGGAAAAGGATATTGAAAGCACAGTGGCAATCCTACAGGACCACTAAACCCCACACCGCTGCTGATAGCAGAAAGATTTAAGTTTCACAAAAGGAACCAGCATAAAGACGAAAGTAATGCTGAGTATTTAAGGGAACTGCGCAAGCTATCGAAACACTGCCAGTTTGGAACAGGACTAGCAGATATTTTAAGGGACTAGTTTGTGTGTGGGCTTCAAAGTGAAGGACCCCAGAAACGGCTTCTATCAGAAAAGGATCTTACGCTGGACAAGGCTTTCAGCATGGCAGTATCACACGAAACAGCCGCACGGGGCGCTGCAGAGATACAACGGAGACCACAAGAATATGGCACAAATGAAATGTCATATGGAGCAGTGAAGTGTTATCGCTGCGGCAGAACAACACACGACCATAAGGATTGTTGGTTCAAGGACCAAGTGTGCAGACAGTGTGGAAAAGTAGGACACATAGCAGGAGTCTGCAGGTCGGGAAAGGAAACCAGCAGCAAGAAATCTCCACAGGAGAAGTACAAAAAGGTACATAAGGTGACGGAGAGTAGTTCAGACGAACAGAAAAGTGATACAGACACCGGAAGCAAGGAGCTGGGTTGTCTGAAAATACATAATGTAATCAAAATGGAGGATCACCAAACTATCTGGGTCACGCTCAAGATAGACGGAGTCCAAGTGAAAATGGAATTGGACACAGGATCAGCCCTAACAGTCATAAACCGAAGGGACTACAAGCGGCTATTCTCACATATAACCTTGAGAGATACAGAGATTGTCTTGAAGATGTACACGGGGCAAAAAGTCTACCCCAAAGGAAAAATAAGGGTGAACGTTATATATAACGGCAAGGAAACACCATAAATGGACCTATATGTATTGCCAGATGGAGGACCACCATTACTGGGACGTGAATGGATCCGGAAGATACAGCTAGATTGGCATTCCATACAAGCACTGACTGTAGATGCCAAAAAGGATGACGACGTCACACCTGGACGACTGTCAAAAATGCTAACTGACGCACAAGAAGTGTTCCAGGAGGGACTCGGAACACTAAAAGGCATAACAGCGACGATCAAAATAGAGGAAAATGCAAGCCCAAAGATTTTTAAGGCCAGACCGGTGCCTTATGCGATCCGCCCAGCCGTCGAAGCAGAGCTGGAAGGTTTGGAACGTTCTGGAGTACTGTCCAAAGTGGACTGGAGCGAGTGGCCTACACCCATCATTCCTGTAATGAAGAGGTCATTGAGTAATACGCCTGGGGGACCAAAGAAGGTTCGCATCTGTGGGGACTTTAAGGTGACAGTGAACCCAGTCCTTCACACGGTACAATATCCGCTTCCGCGGATTGAAGATATTTTCGCCTCGCTATCTGGAGGAAAACACTTCACTAAGATTGATCTGGCCCAGGCGTACCTGCAAATGGAGGTAGAAGAAGCCTCGAAACAGTACCTCACGATCAACACTCATAAAGGTCTCTACCAATACAACCGGCTGGTGTTCGGGGTAGCATCAGCTCCGGCTATTTGGCAAAGGGCAATGGATCAAGTCCTGCAAGGGATTCCAGGGACCCAGTGTTATTTGGACGACATCCTGGTCACGGGCGAAAATGACAGTGATCACCTCGCCAACCTGGAGCAGGTGCTCACCAGATTGAAGGAATATGGGCTCCGAGCTAATCACCACAAATGCGAGTTTTTCCAGAAGCAGATCTCGTATTGTGGCCACGTTATTGATGAAGAGGGGTTACATAAGTCCCCTGAAAAGATTGAGGCAGTAGTCAAGGCTCCAGCACCGGAAAATGTGTCACAACTGAGGTTGTTCCTCGGGCTGGTGAAATACTACCATAAGTTCTTGCCGAATTTGTCTACAGTACTACACCCACTGAACACCCTACTGCAAACGGGGGTACCATGGAAGTGGAATGACTAATGTAAACGAGCTTTCCAGAAGTGCAAAGAATTGATCACATCAAAAGAGGTGTTGGCTCATTTCAACCCAGCACTACCAATTCGGTTGGCGTGTGATGCATCACCCTATGGTATTGGAGCGGTGCTGTCGCACAAATTCCTGGACGGCTCGGAGAGGCCAGTAGCCTTTGCGTCTCGGTCACTAACCTCAGCCGAGCATAACTACGCACAGATTGACAGGGAGGCCCTCAGCCTAGTGTGGGGAGTGAAAAAGTTCAACCACTATCTGCAGGGGCAGAAGTTCACCTTGCTGACTGACCGCCAACCACTTGTCTCCATCTTTAATCCAAAGAAGGGCGTTCCGGTGATGACTGCGCAACGGCTACAAAGATGGTCCCTTTTTCTAGGGGCGAACCAATATGAAATCGAGTATAAGGGCACGAAACAGCATGGAAACGCTGATGGTCTATCACGCCTGCCACTGCCTACGGCGGAGGAAGCACCAGCAGTGGACCCTGTCGAAATATTTTATTCGACTATAATTGAACGCTTGCCAGTAACTAACGCGGATATAGAGAAGGAGACCCGAAATGACCCAACACTGTCTCGGGTATATGACTTGACGGTGAAGGGATGGCCAACACATGGCGACTCACTGTTGCCAGCATTTTCATCCAGAAGAGAACAGCTGTCAGTATGCCAGGGGACCTTGATGTGTGGATCCCGAGTGGTAATTCCACCCAAGTTAAGGGAGAGAGTACTCGATGAGCTTCACGAAGGTCATCTGGGAGGGGTGAAAATGAAAAGCCTTGCTAGGGCTTATGTGTGGTGGCCGGGGATCGATCAGCAAATCGAGGACCTGACAAAGGGCTGCTCAGGATGCCAGAAGATCCAAAATGCACCACCACTTGCCCCTCTACACCCATGGGAGTGGCCCTCCTCTCCATGGCAATGGGTGCATATTGATTTTGCTGGTCCATTCATGGACTCAATGTTTTTAATAGCTGTGGATGCGCACTCGAAATGGCCTGAGGTGATCAAAATGTCCTCCACCACCACGGAGAAAACGATTGCAGTCCTACGGACCATATTTGCCAGGAACGGCTTGCCAGAGCAGATTTGCTCTGATAACGGACCACAGTTTGTGTCCGAAGAGTTTCGGAAATTTATGAAAAGGAATGGGGTAAGGCATTACACATCCGCCCCGTATCATCCAGCCACAAATGGATTGGCTGAGAGGTTCGTACAAACCTTTAAAAAGGCAGTAAGGGCCATGTGCGATGACGAAATTCCACTGCAGCATAAGGTGGACAATTTCCTGTTAGCCTGCAGAAATGCGACACATGCAGTTACCAACCAGACCCCGGCCATGATGTTCTTTAACCGAAGGTTGAGATCTCGTCTGGATTTGCTCAGACCAAATGTACGAAGAGATCTTGAGAATAAGCAATTCCAGCACATCAACGAGAAGCCGACAAGGAGCTTCAATGTAGGGCAACAAGTCTTGGCCCGCGACTACCGAACAGAGAAATGGCAACCCGGAACGATATGCACACAGCAGGGGCCACTAATGTACACAGTGGATGTTGGGGAGAACATTGTGAGATGCCATGTCGACCAGATCCTAGAGTCACAGGAACGAGTCAACCCCATGTCTCGCGTACCTGGTGATGAACCCGACGTACAGGTAGCATCTACCCCAAAAACAGTAGCATCGGAAGCTGATGAACCAACCGACGACAGGGGGCCAGAATTGCCTCCGCACCAAGAGCAAGACACTCAGGGAAGGCGCTATCCAGAAAGGATAAGGAAGCCGCCCCAAAGACTGAATTTATAAATGGACTATTTTCAGTTAATGTTGCATGTTAAAAGTGTTAATTGTTAAATGAATGTTATGGTACTGTTAATCTAAAAGGGGAGGAATTATAGTGTATGTACCTTTAAGGGGAGAACTACTTTTTACAGCTCCTGTATACTGTAGAACCGGCAGTGACCACACCTGTATATAAACCCTGAGTAGGGATCTGTACTGTTAGTTTTAGAGTAACCCTCATCCAGTAAACACCTGTTGATTGTTCCTCTGCAGTCTCTGTCTATTTCTTGAAGGACACCATACATCAAGATTCACGGATTTAACAAATACGAGAAAACCAAGGGTGTGGCGAGAATGAGGAACTTAAAGTGATTATTATTAGTAAAAAAACAGTACTAGCAAACTTAATGGGAGTAAAAGTCGATAAATCTCAAGGACCGGATGACCTATATCCTAAGGTTTTGAAAGAGGTGATCATTGGGATAGTGGACGCATTGGTTGTCATCTTCCAACTTTCTATAGATTCTGGAATGGTTCCTGCAGATTAGAGAATAGCAAATGTAACCCCGCTATTTAAGAAAGGAGGGAGAGAGAAAACGGGGAACTACAGCCCTGTTAGCCTCACATCAGGAGTTGGGAAAATGCTGGAATCTATTATAAAGGATGCAATAACTGGGCACTTAGAAACTAATAGTAAGGTTGGGCAGAGTCAACATGGATTTATGAAAGGGAAGTCCTGTTTGACAAACCTATTGGAGTTCTTTGAGGATGTAACTAGTGGAGTAGACAAAGGGGAACCGCTGGATGTGGTGTATTTAGATTTTCAGAAGGCCTTCGATATGGTCCCACACAAGAGGTTGGTGAACAAAATTAGGGCACTTGGAATTGGGGGTAATATACTAGCATGGATTGAGAATTGGTTAACAGACAGAAAACAAAGAGTAGGGATAAACGGGTCTTTTTCAGGATGGCAGGCTGTGACTAGTGGGGTACCGCAAGGATCGGTGCTTGGGTCCCGGCTATTCACAATCTATATCAATGATTTGGATGAGGGGACTAAATGTAACATTTCCAAATTTGCTGATGACACAAAGCTGGATGGCAGTATTAGTTGTGAAGAGGATGTGAAGAGGCTTCAAGGGGATCTCGACAAGGTCAGTGAGTGGGTGAGAACATGGCAGATGGATTATAATGTGGATAAATGTGAAGTTATCCACTTTGGTAGAAAAAACAGAAAGGCAGAGCATTTCCTAAATGGTGAAAGATTGGGGAATGCAGATGCTCAAAGGGACCTGGGTGTCCTTGTACATGAGTCACTGAGAGTGAATGTGCAGGTGCAGTAAGCCATTAGGAAGGCAAATGATATGCTGGCCTTCATTACAAGAGGATTTGAGAACAGGAGTAACAAAGTCTTACTCCAATTATATAGGGCCTTGGTGAGACCACACCTGGAGTACAGTATACAATTTTGGTCTCCTTACCTAAGGAAGGGTATACTTGCCATAGAGGGAGTGCAACGAAGGTTCACGAAATTGATTCCTGGGATGGCAGGACTGTTGTATGAGAAGAGATTGAGTAAACTAGGCCTGTATTCTCTTGAATTCAGAAGAATGAGAGGGGATCTCATTGAAGCATACAAAATTATTACAGGGCTTGATAGGGTGGATGCTGGGAGAATGTTTCCCTTGGCTGGGGAGTCTAGAACCAGGGGCCACAGCCTCAGGATAAATGGTAGGCCATTCAGGACTGAGATGAGAAGACATTTCTTCACACAGAGGGTGGGGAATCTTTGGAATTCTCTACCCCAGAGGGCTGTGGAGGCTCAGTCATTGGGTATATTCAAAACAGAAGTCGATAGATTTCTGACTAGTAAGGGCATCAAGGGATATGGCGATAAGGGCGGTGAATGGAATTGAGGCAGAAGATCAGCCATGATCTCACTGAATGGTGGAGCAGGCTCGAGGGGCCGAATGGCCTACTCCTGCTCCTATTTGTTATGTTCTTATGTTCTTATGACCTTGCTTTGTGCAAATTGTCTGCTGCGTTTCCTACATTACAACAGTGACTACACTTCTAAAGTACTTCATTGGCTGTAAAGCACTTTGTAGATGTCCTGAGGTCATGAAAGGTGCTATATAAATGCAATTCTTTCTTTTTCAAACTGACTACTAAATAAAGGGACACACATCACAGTGTGAAAATGACTTGGGTTGGCAGCTTATAAATAGGATCAGTGCTTGGGCCTCAGCTATTCACAATCTATATCAATGACTCAGATGAGGGGACCAAATGTAATATATCCAAGTTTGCCAATGATACAAAGCTAGGTGGGAAAGTAAGCTGTGAGGAGAACGCAAAGAGGCTGCAAAGGGATATTGACAGGTTAAGTGAGTGGGCAAGAATGTGGCAGATGGAATATAATGTAGAGAAATGTGAAGTTATCCACTTTGGTAGGAATAATAGAAAAGCAGAGTATTTTTTAAATGGTGAGAGATCGGGAAATGTTGGTATTCAGAGGGACCTGGGTGTCCTTGTACATGAATCACTGAAAGTTAACATGCAGGTACAGCAAGCAATTAGGAAAGCAAAAGGTATGTTAGCCTTTATTACAAAAGGATTGGAGTATAAGAGTAAAGAAGTCTCACTACATTTATATAGGACTTTGGTGAAACCACACCTGGAGTATTGTGTACAGTTTTGGTCTCCTTACCTAAGGAAGGATATACTTGCCATAGAGGGAGTGCAACAAAGGTTCACCAGACTGGTTCCTGGGATGGGGGGATTGTCCTGAGGTGAGTTGAGTAGACTAGGCCTATATTCTCTAGAGTTTAGAAGAATGAGAGGTGATCTCATTGAAACATTTAAAATTCTTAAGGGAATTGACAGGATAGATGCAGGGAGGATGTTTCCGCTGGCTGGGGAGTCTAGAACACGGGGTCACAGTCTCAGAATAAGGGATCGGCCATTTAGAACTGAGATGGAAAGGATTGTGAATCTTTGGAATTCTCTACCCCAGAGGGCTGCGAATCCTCAGTCATTGAGTATATTCAAGACAGAGATCGATAGATTTTTGGATCCTAAGGGAACCAAGGGATATGGGGATAGTGCGAGTAGGTGGGTTGATGTAGAAGCACAGCCATGATCTTATTAAAGATCATGTTGTGTGGCACTACCATCATGCTAAATGGGATAGATTCAGAACAGATCTACCAGCTCAAAACTGGGCATCCATGAGGCGCTGTGGGCCATCAGCAGCAGCAGAATTGTATTCCACGACAATCTGTAACCTCATGGCCCGGCATAGCCCTCACTCTATCATTACCTGCAAGCCAGGGGACCAACCCTGGTTCAATAAGGAGCAGGAGCAGCACCAGGCATACCTAAAAATGAGGTGCCAACCTAGGGAAGCTGCAACACAGGACTACATGCATGCTAAATAGCGGAAGCAGCATGCTATAGACAGGGCTAAGTGATCCCACAAGCAACAGATCAGATCAAAGCTCTGCAGTCCTGCCACATCCAGTCGTGAATGGTGGTGGACCATTAAACAACTAACGGGAGGAGGAGGCTCCATGAATATCCCCATCCTCATTGATGGTGGAGCCCAGCACATGAGTGCAAAAGACAAGGCTGAAGCGTTTGCAAACAACTTCAGCCAGAAGTACCGAGTAGATGATCCATATCGGCCTACTCCTGAGGTCCCCACTATCACAGAAGCCAGTCTTCAGCCAATTCGATTCACTCCACGTGATATCAAGAAATGGCTGAGTGCACTGGATACAGCAAAGGCTATGGGCCCTGACAACATTCCGGCTTTCGTGCTGAAGACTTGTGCTCCAGAACTAGCCGCGCCTCTAGCCAAGCTGTTCCAGTACAGCTACAAAACTGGCATCTATCCGGCAATGTGGAAAACTGCCCAGATGTGTCCTGTCCACAAAGAGTAGGACAAATCCAATCCGGCCAATTACCATACCCAGCAGTCTACTCTCAATCATCAGCAAAGTGATGGAAGGTGTCGTCGACAGTGCTATCAAGTGGCACTTACTCACCAATAACCTGCTCACTGATGCCCAGTTTGGCTTCCGCCGAGACCACCCGGCTCCTGACGTCATTACAGCCTTGGCCCAAACATGGACAAAGGAGCTGAATTCCAGAGGTGAGGTGAGAGTGACTGCCCTTGACATCAAGGCAGCATTTGACCGAGTCTGGCATCAAGGAGCCCAGTAAAACTGAAGTCAATGGGAATCAGGGGGAAAACTCTCCACTGGCTGGAGTCATACCTAGCACAAAGGAAGATGGTTATGGTGGTTGAAGGTCAATCATCACAGCCCCAGGACATCGCTGCAGGAGTTCCTCAGGGCAATGTCCTAGGCCCAACCATCTTCAGCTGCTTCATCAATGTCCCTCCCTCCAACATAAGGTCAGAAATGGGGATGTTCGCTGATGACTGCACAGTGTTCAGCGCCATTCACAACTACTCAGATAATGAAGCAGTCCATGCCTGCATGCAACAAGACCTGGACGACGTTCAGGCTTGGGCTGATATATGGCAGGTAACATTCATGCCACAAAAGTGCCAGGCAATGAATATCTCCAGCAAGTGAGAGTCTAACCACTGCCACTTCATGCAATGGCATTACCATCGCCGAATCCCCCACCATCAAAATCCTGGGGGTCACCATTAACCAGAAACTTAACTGGACCAGCCACATAAATACTGTGGCAACAAGAGCAGGTCAGAGGCTGGGTATTCTGTGGTGAGTGTCTCACCTCCTGACTCCCCAAAGCCTTTCCACCATTTACAAGGCACAAGTCAGGAGTGTGATGGAATACTCTCCACTTGCCTGGATGAGTGCAGCTCCAACAACACTCAAGAAGCTCCACACCATCCAGGACAAAGCAGCCCTCTTGATTGGCACTCCATCTACCACCTTAAACATTCACTCCCTCCCCCACCGGTGTACCGTGGCTGCAGTGTGTACCATCTAGAAGATGCACTGCAGCAACTCGCCAAGGCTTCTTCGGCAGCAACTCCCAAACCCGCGACCTCTTCCACCTAAAAGGACAAGGGCAGCAGGCGCATGGGAACACCACCACCTCCAAGTCACACACCATCCTGACTTAGAAGTATATCGCTGCTCCTTCATCGTCACTGGGTCAAAATCCTGGAACTCACTACGTAACAGCACTGTGGGAGTACCTTCACCACATGGACTGCAGCGGTTCAAGAAAGCGGCTCACCATCACCTTCTCGAGGGCAATTAGGGATGGGCAATAAATGCTGGCCTTGCCCACGACGCCCACATCCCATAAACGAAAACAAAAAAATGGCAGAGCGGTCTCGTTGGGCCGTCTGGCCTATTCTTGCTCCTATTTCTTATGTTCTTATGTTCTAAATAGAGGGACACACATGAACAGGAGCTGCTCGATGGCTCGGAGTCTCCTGTTTCTCACTCGCTCTGCTATAGACATCCTATAAAACAGGAACACTGAGGAATCGGAGTCGCTCTACTTATTACAGGTGATTGAGCTTCTTACATTCTTCGCCGAAGGAAACACATCAACAGCAGAAGGGACATCAGTAAAAGGAGAAGAGGGCAGAGCCAAACAAGGATGGCCAGTACGTCCCCATCATCTGGAAGAGAAAGCAGCATTGTTACATCAGCAAGGTCATAGAAATCTGCTAAATCTCTCTCTCTGTCTCTCAGTCTGTCTCTCTCTCTTTCGCTCTGTCTGTCAGTCTCTCTCTCTGTCTCTCCCTCTGTCTTACTGCCTCTCTCTCTTTGTCGGTCTCTCTTTTTCTCTCTGTCACTCTCTCTGTCTGTCTCTTTGTCTCCCTCTCTGTCTCTCTGTCTCACTCTCTGTCTGTCTGTCTGTCTCCCTCTCTGTCTCTCTGTCTTACTCTCTGTCTGTCTGTCTCTTTGTCTCCCTCTCTATCTCTCTGTCTCCCTCTCTGTCTCACTCTCTGTCTGTCTGTCTGTCTCTCTCTCTGTCTCTCTGTCTCACTCTCTGTCTGTCTGTCTGTCACACTCTGTCTCACTCTCTGTCTGTCTGTCTCACTCTCTGTCTGTCTCTCTGTCTGTATCACTGTCTGTCTGTCTGTATCTCTGTCTGTTTCTATCTCTCTCCACTTACAGCTGAAGTGATTTCAGTTCCGGTGAATCAGGCCCAAGGTTGGTGATGGGGGGGGGGTGGGTCGGTGATATCGGAGTTCGGGGGGTCGGCGATGGGGGGGTCAGAGTTTGGGGGGTCAGTGATCGGGGGGGGTCGGAGTTCGGGGGGGTTGGTGATCGGGGGGGTCGTGATCGGGGGGTTGATTTTCGGGGGGTCGGTCATGGGGGTATCGGAGTTCGGGGGGTCGGTGATCGGGCGGGTCGGAGTTCGGGAGGGTCGGTGATCGGGGGGGGTCGGAGTTCGGGAGGGTCGGTGATCGCGGGGGTCGGAGTTCGGGAGGGTCGGTGATCGGGGGTGTTGGTGATCAGAGGGCATAGGAGATCGAGGTGGGCGGAGGCCGAAGCTTGATTGAGGGTCTGTGAGGAACAATTCTGCCTCTCTTGGCCCACAAGGAGTGTTGGAAGAGCCACTTACCTGGGGCTGGCTCCTCCGGCCTCGGACCAGCAGCCGGAGTCCCACAGATCGCGGACTCCCCTCACTCACTTTCAAATTTAGCTCATCACGCCGATGATGTCATCGCACCAGGACTTTGGGATGGTGATTAGGCCCCAGGCTGCCTTTCCCTGGATCCTCGGTTCGACCTGGGGCAGGAAGCAGGTCGGGGTCAGGGACGGGATCAGGGTGGAGTCGGGGTCGGGTTCGGGATCGGGGTTGAGGTCGGGTCGGGGTCAAGGTCGGGTCAGGTCGGACTCGGGGTCGGGGGGGTCGGTTCGGGTTGGGGTTGGGTCAGGTTCGGGGTCGGGGGGGTCAGGTCGGGGGGTCGGGGGGGTCGGGTCAGGGTCGGGGGTCGGTTCAGGGTCGGGTTGGGGTCGGGGTCGAGGTCGGGTCAGGGCCGGGGTGTCGGGGTCGGGGTCGGGGTTGCGGTCGAGGTTGGTGTCGGGGTCGGGTCGAGTTGGCTGGGGCGCGAGTAATCCCACTTTGTTAAACACTGGACGTTATTCGTCATTTGTTCTCAAATCTTTTTATTATTCTTATACGTCAACAATTATCCTACACAGCTTTAGTTAATTTTAGATGGCGATTTGGTTAATATAGAACACAGAATTACAGACGATATAACAATACTCACAAGCCCGTGACAATGAGTATGTTTTCGGTTGTTGCTCTGCTCCACTCTTTTATTCTGATCTCCCTGCTCCTGACCTGCTTCTTTTACATCTTGACTCCTTCTTCTCTGCATCTCTCCTGAGCTCCTCTCTTCTACCTCATACTTCTCCCCACCACCGCACTTCTGCCACCCGCTGCTCCGCACCACCAGCTTCTTCACTCCCCCAATCCACGTGACGTCCGCCCGCAACATGGCCGCCGAGCAGGCGCAATGCCACAATCCATTCGCTACACAACCTTGTGTCTATATCTACCTACCTACCCATATCTACCTAGTTACCTGTCCACATCCTCCTACCATATATACCTATCTCTATATCTATCTGTGCATGCATCTGTGTAACTATCTTGGTATCTGTATAACTATCTATGTATCTGCCTTGCAATATATGTGAGACAAATTTCAGCATTAAAAGTACTATTAGCGCAATTATAAAGGTGCAGGAACATAGATACCTCTGCGTGTACATACACAAATCTTTGAAGGTGGCAGGACAAGTTGGTAAATCTTTTTTTTAAAAAGAATATGATATCTGTGGCTTTATAAATAGACGCATAGAGTACAAAAACAAGGAAGTTATGCTAAACCATTATAAAACACTGGTTCGGCCTCAGCTGGAGTATTGTGCCCTGTACACCCAAGTCTAAGTCATTAATATATATCAAGAAAAGCAGTGGTCCTAGAACCGACCCCTGGGGAACACCACTGTACACCTTCCTCCAGTCCGAAAAACAACCGTTCACCACTACGCTCTGTTTCCTGTCACTTGGCCAATTTCGTATCCGTGCTGCCACTGTCCCTTTTATTTCATGGGCTTCAACTTTGCTGGCAAGCCTATTAGGTAGCACTTTTTAAACGCCTTTTGGAAATCCATGAACACCACATCAACCGCATTGCCCTCATCAACCCTCTCTGTTACCTCATCAAAAACTCAATCAAATTAGTTAAACATGATTTGCCTTTAACAAACCCATGCTGGCTTTCCTTAATTAATCCATATTTGTCCATTGGAATGTTAATTTTGTCCCGGATTATCATTTCAAAAAGCTTCCCTGTTACCGAGGTTAAACTGACTGGCCTGTAGTTGCTGGGTTTATCCTTACACCCTTTTTTGAACAAGGGTGTAACATTTGCAATTCTGCAGTCCTCTGGCACCACCCCTGTATCCGAAAAGGATTGGAAGATTATGGCCAGTATCTCTGCAATTTCCACCTTTCTTTCCCTCGGCATCCTAGGGTGCATCCCATCCGGTCCTGGTGACTTATCTACTTTAAGTACAGCCAGCCTTTCTAGTACCTCCTCCTTATCAAATTTTATCCCATCCAGTATCTCAACTACCAACTCTTTCACTATGACTTTGGCAGCATCTTCTTCCTTGGTGAAGACAGATGCAAAGTATACATTTAGTACCTCAGCCATACCATCTGCCTCCATGCGTAGGTCTCCTTTTTGGTCCCTAATCAGCCCCACCCCTCCTCTTACTACCTATTTACTATTTATATGCCTATAGAAGACTTCTGGATTCCCTTTTATGTTAGCTGCCAATCTAATCTTATACTCTCTCTTTGCCCCTCTTATTTCCTTTTTTACTTCCCCGCTGAATTTTCTATATTCAGCCTGGTTCTCACTTGTATTCTCGACCTGGTATCTGTCATACGCCCCCTTTTTCTGCTTCATGTTACTCTCTATCTCTTTCATCATCCAGGGAGCTCTGACTTTGGTTGCCCCACCTTTCCCCCTCATGGGAATGTACCTCAACTGTACCCAAACCATCCCCTCTTTAAAGGCAGCCCATTCTTTGATTACAGTTTTGCCTGCTAATCTTTGATTCCAATTACCCGGGCCAGATCCATTCTCAACCCACTAAAATTGGCTTTCCGCCAATTAAATATTTTTACTCTAGATTGCTCCCTGTCCTTTTCCATATCTAGTCTAAACCTTATGATACTGTGATCACTGTTCCCTAAATGTTCCCCTACTGACACTTGCTCCACTTGACCCACCTCATTCCCCAGAACCAGATCCAGCAATGCCTTCTTCCTCATTGGGCAGGAAATGTACTGATCAGGAAAGTTCTCCTGAACACACTTCCGAAATTCTTCCCCCTCTCTGCCCTTTTACACTATTACTATCTCAGTCTGTATTAGGATAGTTGAAGTCCCCCATTATCACTACTCTATAGTTCTTGAACCTCTCTGTAATTGCAAATTTGCTCCTCTATATCCTTCCCAATAGTTGGCAGCCTCTAGAATAAACATAGCAGTGTAATGGCACCTCTACTGTTTCTCAACTCTAACCAAATAGATTCTGTCCTTGACCCCTCCAGGACATCCTCTCTCTCCAGCACTGTGATATTCTCCCTAATCAATAGTGCCAACCCACCTCCTTTCTTTCCTTCCCTATCTTTCCTGAATACCTTATATCCAGGAATATTTCATACCCAATCCTACGCTTTTTTGAGCCAGGTCTCCATTATCACCATGACATCACATTCCCATGTGTCTATTTGCGCCTGCAGCTCACCAACCTTATTTACCACTATTCATGCATTCACACACGTGCACTGTAAACCTATCTTAGACCTTCTTGTATTCTCTCTTAGTCTGACTTAGTTATAGAAACTTAAAGCACAGAAGGAGGCCATTCGGCCCGTCGTGCCTGTGCCGGCTCTTTGAAAAAGCAGTTGTGCTCAGTCCCACACCCCCGCTTTTAGTCCGTAACCCTGTAAGTTTCTCATCCTCAAGTACCTGTCCAACTCCCTGTTAGAATTATTTATGGAATCAGCTTCTACCACCTTTTCAGGTATAGCGTTCCAGATCCCAACAACTCTCTCAGTGAAAAACTTCTCCTCCTCTCCCCTCTAGATCCTTTGCCATTGATTTTGTATCTATGACCTCTGGTTATTGACCCACTCACCAGTGGGAATAGTTTTTCTCTCTCTACTCTATCAAAACCTCTCATCTTGAAAACCTCTACTAGATCACCTTCTCTGTTCCAAGGAGAACATGTGAAGGAATGAGCCATATAACCTATTCAGAGAAATACACCATCTTATGGAAGCATTCTAGCCTTATTGAAACAGGACAAACTGGGTCTGGAAATCTAGAAACTTAACGATGAAATAGCTGTGAAAGAATGCTGGCTATTGAGATAAGACAGTGGTTGACCCTGAATAAATAACCTTATTGAAACAGAAGGTGCATGGCTCCGACAGGCTGACCTTTGGGAACAAAAACAATGGTTCACCATGGATAAGGTGTTCTAATTTATACTTCGTAAAGAGGCACATAAGATAAGGAACATCTGCCCTCGTAAAGATGACATCAAGTAAGGAACACCTGCCGTCACAACATTTTTATATGGTAAACTTAGAACACCTAGAGATGAGACACGAGTCTGACTGAGGTGGCAGTAAGAGTTGCAGAGGTCGGCAGAAAAATGACTAGAGATAATTAGCTTGCATCAGCAGAAAACCTTAAAGGAAATACCACTGGAAAAAGGTATAAATATTGATCTCTCAAATAGGATAGTAGACTCGCTTGAAAGGGGCAAAGGGATTCTTGGCTTCAGAGGCGGCTCTGTAAGTCTCCAACTCTTTATACCTCGGGGGTCAAAGGTATTTGATTTTGGTGGATATCCTTTGGAACACTTTAAGAACTGTAATACTGTAGTGAAGTTAAGATTTAAAAGTAAGATTCTCTGATAATAAGATTGTAAGTTTTCTCTTTTTGGAACTGTTAATGTTGCGATTGACTCACCAACTGTAAATTTCATGTCGGTTCTTTAATAAATCTACATATTTTTAGAATTGTCTCACATAAGACTTCTGTATCAAAAACTCATGAACTCAATCTCTGTACACTCTCTGGTGAGGAATTGCAGAATTCTGAGGGAGTTTTCCGGACCCTCGTAAAATCCAGAATGTTACAGTCTAGCTAAACTTATTAAAAGTGCTATCTGGAGGACGGTAACATTTTCAGGTTGCCTTTAGGGAGAGATAGTCCGGACCTTGAGACCCAATTAAGCATCTTTAGGATTCAGCTACCTCAAACTTTAGTTGAAAGTGAATGTCTTGAGAAATACGCCTGATCCGGAGTAGCCCTAAAGGGGCTAGGACTAGTAATTATCCCTTCAAACAGTCCTAACTTTTCCAACCTCTCCTCATAACTGAAGTCCCTCATCCCTGGTAACATCCTGGTAAACCTACTCTGCCTTTTCAGGGCGCTAAAAGTAGCGCCCCGGCGAAGTTAGCACCCCAAAGAGGGCGTGACTCAATTTTCCCCCCATATTATTATAATATGTTTTAGGTTTCAATTTAATGTTGCCTGCTAATCCTTTCTCATAACCACTCTTTGCCTCTCGTATTAACTTTTTCAATTCCCTCCTGTACTTTCCACAATCTTCCTGGTTATTAATTGAATCTTGCTCCTGACATTTGTCATAAGCGATGTTCCTTTTAAGCTGCATTCAGGACCTCCCGCACAGCCATCTCACCAGCTTTACAATGGGAAAAACCGCGCACGGGTGGTATTTTGAATGGGCCACGAAGCCCGTTAACGGGGCCGCGCACCCAAAAAAATAATTAAGGGGAACATTGGTCATAAGCCTCCTTTTTCTTTTAACTTTTATTTCCTTTTTCATCCAGGGCACATTAGTTTTTTATGCTCTACCCTTTCCCTTCAAAGGAATATGCCTAGTTTGCCTCTGAACTATCTCTTCCCTGAAGGCCCTCCATTGCTCTGTTACTGCTTTACCCTGCAATCACCTTTTCCAATCTACCTGTGCTAGGTCCCTTCTTAAATCGCTGAAAATCAGCTCTTCCCCAGTTGAGCATTTTTACCTTTGATATTTTCTGTTCTCTTTCCATAATTACTTTAAACCGAATGATGTTGTGGTGATTGTTAGCTAGATGATCTCCTACTGTAACATACTCCACTTGCCCTACTTCATTTCCCAGAGCCAGATCCAACATAACTTCCTTCCTTGTTGGACTGGGGACATATTGATTGAGAAAGTTTTCCTGTACACACATCAGAAATTCCTTTCCTTTCCTACCCTGAGCACTATGTTTTTCCCAGTCCAGATTAGGGTAATTAAAGTCTCCTAATATCACTACTCTATTTTTGTTACACACCTTTAACATTTGCTGAAAATTTGCTCATCTATCTCCTTCTCATATTTAGAGCTCTATAAAAAACTCCCAACAATGTAACAGCTCCCCCTCGGTTCCTCAACTCAAGCCAAATAGATTCAGCCTTAGAACCATCTAGTATATCCTTTCTATTTAGAACTGTAACATCATGTTTAATCAATGCTGCCACGCCCCCTTCTCTTTTTCCTTCTCTATCATTTCTGAATACTTGTTAACCAGGAATATTAAGAACCTATTCCTGGCCTTGTTTGAGCCATGTCTCTGTTAATGCAACCACGTCATAATCCCATGTAGCAGAAGGTTAAGGGGAGATTTAATAGAGGTATTCAAAATTATGAGGGATTTTGATAGACTAGCTGGGAGAAACTGTTTCCACTGGCCAGAGGAATTGAAAACGTTATTACGGGAGGCAAAGAGAGGTTACTAGAAAAGATTAGCAGGCAACATTAAATTGAACCCTAAAACATTTTATAAACATATATAAAGTGTAAGAGGATAACTAGGGAAAAAGTTGGGCCTATTAAGGACCCAAAGGAAAATCTTCATGTAGAGGCAGAAGACATAGCTAAGACATTAAATTAGTACTTTGCATAACTTCAAGAAAGGGGAGAGGGATAAACCAGGAAACTACAGGCCAGTCAACCTAACATCAGTGGTGGGGAAGTTTTTGGAAACCATTATCAGGGACAAAATAAACTTTCATTTGGAAAGGCATGGGTTAATCAAGGAGAGCCAGCATGGATTTGTTAAAGGCAAATCATGTCTGACTAATCATGATTGAACACTTTGATGAGGTAACAGAGAAGGTTGATCAGGGTAGTGCAGTAGATGTTGTAAATATGGATTTTTGGAACCCATTCAACAAAATACCACATAGGAGGCTTTTTAAGAAGATAGAAGCCCCTGGAATTAAGGGGAGAGTGGCGGTATAGAAGATTGGCTCAGTGAAAGGAAATACAAGGGGATGGTGGATGGATGTTTTCCACACTGGGAGGTGGTTTGCAGTGGTGTTCCCCGAGGGTCAGTTTTCAGTTTTGGGTCCATTACTCTTTTCAATTTTTATAAACGACCTAACTTGGGTGTAGAGAGCATGATAACATTTGCAGATGATACAAAACTTGGCAAAGTAGATGATACTGATGAGGATAATTATAGGCTTCAGGATGACAGACAGGATGGTGAAATGGGCAGAAGCCCATTCTTTTTCTGCAGCGAGTTGTTATTATCTGGAATACACTGTCTGAATAGTTATATTTATATAGGAAGATAAAATTGGCAACAATATTGACAAACAACAATGTAGAACGACAATGGGAAACATTTAAAACGGTGTTCAACAAAGTGCAGGAACAATATATTCCGCGAAAAGGAAAGAACAAACTAAACACGAATGAGACTCCATGGATGAATAAAGACATAAGGAAACAATTGAGGTTAAGGAAAGAGGCATACATTAAGTACATTATCAGCAGGGGAGTGCATGATAAGAGAGAATACGAAGGGATAAGGAGACGAGTCAAAAAAACAATTTGGGAGGCAAAGAGGAACTATGAAATTAAATTATCAAGGAACATAAAACAAAATAATAAAATATTTTACAGGCACATCAATATAAAAAGGAAGGTTGGGATGGGAATAGGGCCATTAAGGGATGGATAGGACAATACCACAGGTAATGATAGGGAGATGGCAGAAATATTAAATCATTATTTTGCTTCGGTATTTACCAGGGAGATAGAACAGGTGGACATGACATTGGATGATGAGATTAGTAATGAGATAAGTGCATTTAAAATTAAAAAGGGGATATATTAAATAAACTAATCAAACTCAAAGAGGATAAAACCCCTGGTCCGGATGGATTGCATCCACACATTTTAAAAGAATCTAGGGAAGAGATAGCAGAGGCATTACTACACAGATTTAATAATTCGTTAGAAAAAGGCATAGTGCCAGAGGACTGGCGGATAGCTAATGTAATACCGATATTTAAGAAGGGAGATAGAACATGTCCAGGGAATTATAGACCTGTCATCTTAACATCGGTGGTAAGAAAAATAATGGAATCCCTACTAAAGGAGAGAATAGAAGAACATCTAGAAATGAAAAATATAATAATGAATAGTCAACATGGATTTCAACAGGGAAAGTCTTGCTTGACCGACCTTATTGAATTTTTTGAAGAGGTAACAGAGAGAGTAGACAAGGGTAATGCAGTAGATGTAATTTATCTAGATTTTCAAAAGGCCTTCGATAAGGTACCCCATAATAGACTGATGAATAAGGTCAGAGATTGCGGAGTCAGGGAACAAGTAGCAGAATGATTGCTGGCTGGCTCCAGGACAGAAAGCAGAGAGTAGGAGTAAAGGGTAGCTATTCACAGTGGCAGAAGGTGGATAGTGGTGTTCCACAAGGATCAGTGCTGGGACCACTGCTGTTCACAATTTATATTAATGATTTAGACTTTGGAATCAAAAACACAATTTCTAAATTTGCGGATGATACCAAATTGGGGGGGATAGCCAATACTGAGGAGGACTGCAACAAATTACAGGAAGACATTAATAAACTTGCAGAATGGGCATATAATTGGCAATGAAGTTCAACACAGACAAATGTAAGGTATTACATTTTGGTAGGAAGAATAGGGAGGTCACTGATCACTTGGAGGGTGCGAGTCTAGGTGGGGTAGAGGAACAAAGGAATCTCGGGGTACAAATACACAAATCACTAAAAGTTGCGACACAGATTAGCAAGGCCATTAAAATGCAAACCAAGCACTAGGGTGTATTTCTAGAGGTATAGAATTGAAAAGTAGGGAAGTTATGCTAAACCTGTATCGAACCTTGGTTAGACCACACTTGGAGTACTGTGTACAGTTCTGGTCGCCATATTATAAAAAGATATAGAGGCACTGGAGAGGGTACAGGGAAGATTTACAAGGATGATACCAGAAATGCGAGGGTATACATATCAGGAAAGCATGAATAGGCTGGGGCTCTTTACTCTTGAAAAAAGAAGGCTGAGGGGTGACCTAATAGAGGTCTTTAAAATCATGAAAGGTTTTGATAGAGTGGATACAGTGAGAATGTTTCCACTTGTGGGGAAGGGCATAATTAGAGGCCATCAATATAAGATAGTCACCAAGAAATCCAATAGGGAATTCAGAAGAAACTTCTTTACCCAAAGAGTGGTGAGAATGTGGAACTCGCTACCACAGGGAGTGGTTGAAGTGAATAGTATAGATGCATTTAAGGGGAGGCTGGACAACCATATGAGGGAGAAGGGAATAGAGGGTTACGCTGATAGATTTAGATGAGGAAAGACGGGAGGAGGCTCAAGTGGAGCATAAACACCGGCATGGACTGGTTGGGCCGAATGGCCTGTTTCTGTGCCATATATCCTATGTATATTCTATGAAGCCCTTTAAAGATGCAAAGTGCATGTTTCATTTAGCACTACAGATACACTAACAAGGCATTCTTAAATTGCTGCGTACTCGCAACTTACAGCCTAATACTTACCAGCGCATTCTGTTCTACAAAGTTCTCCCACCAAAGCAATTAAACTCTGATTGGCCTCAGCCTGTTTCATAACAATTAGATATAGTGCATCTTAGCAGCAGAATAATACTTTGTACCTTACATGCTGTATTATGCCTGGCATTACAAAACTGTACTTCACCCAGGGCAATCTAAGCAATATCGCCACAGGTGCGCTAGTAACTGATAACATGGAAGGTGTGAAATTGCCTACCTTTATTGTATATTTATGAGTTGAGTAAAATAGTTTGTGCCCAATATTTAATTTTGAAAAGAGCTGTTCATTTCTTACATTAATCTTATGATATTTACCAGATTTCTTTGTGGTGAGATTCATGGCTGAACCGTTTGTTCCGCCCGCATCTGTTGTTGCCATGACTTGCACTTGGTAATCGGTGGCAGCGAGCAGGCCAGTCAGAGTGTATCTCCTCTCCAACGCATTGCACACAATATCTAAATATGTCCAATGAAGCAAAATATGTGTGAAAGTCACATGGAGAATTGGCGAATCCCACCTGAGACACATCTAATACTGCGAGAGCAGAGCAATACTTGGAGAATGTCTGAGTGAAACTGAGATCTGGCTCAGTGGACACTGGGAAATCTAGCATTAGAAACTCACTGAATGATTTCTATGGAGCATTAACCCCACCCAGAGTTCCACTGACTGGGAAAATGAGGCTGATTTCCCAGCAGATGCAATCCTTGTTGTCGAGGAAACCGTATGAGGCACAGTTCAGTTTAGCCAATTCTTGAAGGTTGCAGCATCCCACTGAAGGGTTCTGTTCCTCCGATGTGAATGTAGAATTTCACTCTGCTTTAAAACATGCAGGTCCAGAAATTGGATGAGGCCCGAAAACGAGCACGGGCATCTCGCAGCGCGACGTGCCCGCACTCGTTCAAAGTGGTTCAGGCAGCACGCAAGTTCACGCTGCCTGTTCATTATAATGATTGCAGCGCTGATCTCAGAGCTAAATGCGTTGCTGATTGGCTTAGCGCTGAACGGAGGGGGGGGGCGTGGGGGGTGGGGTGCAATATCGGGTGCAGTCTACTGGCCAGTAAAGTTTGGCCCAGGTGCTCTGCAATACTTAAAGGGGAAACACCTCGCCGTCATCGTGGACAGAGCCGTGGCCCAATAGCCAAGGGAAACGGCAAGGGGATTTTCGGGTGCGGCACTGGAGGCCTTGGTCCTCTGGAGGTACAAAGACGCTGTCAGGTCCTCTACCCGCAGGGGGGCAGGAGGCATTCCAGACACACTGTTCGAAGGCAGTGAGAGGAGATTGCTGAAGCGGTCAGTACCACCAGTCTTTCTCCCAGGACCTGAAGCCAGTGCCAGAAGATGGTTAATGACCTCACACGAGTGGTCAAGGTGAGTGAATGCCTCTTCAAATGCCATATCCCACAAACTGCACCGCTCGCCTCTGACACTGCTCAATGGATCACACCCCCAACACTCACGTATCAACACTCTCTAGCAATCACCACTCATACCTCACAATCATATCTTCATCTCACCCTCACACACTTACCACTGCTGCAAGACTCACACCCACATCTTACACCTTGCACACACTGCCAGCTACTCAACCATGGTAGGCACATCACCCAAACACATTGCACCACACTCACTGACACACTTCTCATTCTCATGCGGCAGAGGTGGCACGCAACCGCCAGGAGCAGCAGCAGACGGTTGGAAGGGAAGCCAGACTTCAGAACCTGATGGAGCTGGAGGAAGTGGTTCTGGACATAACTGGAGGGGCAGTCACAGAGTCCGTGGCGAGCGGGGAAGTTGAAAGCATTGCTGATGATGATGGAATGCTCATAACTAATCCTTCTTCTCACATCCCACCTGTCCCTCATCCCACAATCTCTTCTCACTTACAAGCTGCTGATGGTGTATGAATAGATATCTTGCTTTTGCCCCTTCCCCTCACCACAACCCAACCCTTGTGCCTTTCTCCTTTCAGATACCCAAGAACTCCAACTTGCCCAGCCAGTTCCTGAAGTGATGGAGGAGGACAGTATAGGAGAAGAAGATACATCGGCACTGCATCTGACACTCGCAGAGACCAGCTCAGAAAATGGCACTGTGCGTACTTTGGAGGGTAGTATAGAGGCAGGATCTGCACACTGTGAGTCACCGGGCATGAGTGGGCTTCAGCCAGGCCAGGGGGAAAGTATAGCTCGGGTGCCAGCTCCCCAGAGGACACGTTTGCCCACGAGTTCTGCTGCACAGGACTCAGATGACGACCTCGATAGGGCAGCAATCAGAAGAAGGGTGATGGCTGTTGTGTATGTACCTTTAAGAGAAGAACTGATTCTATATTGCAGTACCGGCAGTGACCACCCCTGTATATAAAGCCATAGCAGGCTTCTGTATTTCAGTCTTGAGTTCCCCTCTGTTCAGTAAATACCTGTTTCATTGTTCTCCTGCAGTCTGAGTATTATTGATCCTCGGACACTACACTGGCGACGGGCAGGTTTGAACTCACCTGCAGTACTGCATCACCTCACGGGGATCTTTTCCCTGAAGAGAAGCTTCTTGGAGGTCGAAGTCAGAACGGCGGGCGTCGACCGCGGGCAACCGCCCAGGGATCCATCGGAGAGTTGCAGGGGAGGCTGTGGAGAGCTGGGCCTGGCTCCTGAGTCGAGGTGTTCCAGCAAGTTGTGCTGGTAGCAGGTAGCGCGCTGACCCTTCCGGACAGCGGTGGGCTCGGGCTCGATCGAGCGGCTCGACAAAGGGGCCGTGCAGCGTCGTCGGGAGGAAGAGAGAGAGAGAGGGTGGAGCACACAGGGCGCGGTCGGTGCTCAAGAACCGGGCAGCGTGGAGAGGATAGAACGAGGGGAAGGAAAAGTGATACGCGCCGAAGCCGCGGGTCGCCGCCATTACCCTGTAGAACGCTAGGAGCAGCGTGGCAGCAAGGGGAAGAAGGAAAAGCGCGGGAGGCGCCATTTTATTCCATTGAGGAAGAAGGAAAAGCGCGGGAGGTGCCATTTTATTCCATTGGGGAAGAAGAAAAAGCGTGGGAGGCGCCATTTTAAATCACTCAAGATGCTGAAGAGTGGCAGTATCACTGCTTTCGACAACGAGGTAGAAGACTGGACCACGTATGTGGAAAGAATTGAAGTGTACTGCAAGGCAAATGAGGTGGCCGATGGAAAGAAAGCGTCGGTATTATTAAATTTGATGGGCGCGAGAACGTACGGCCTATTGCGGAATTTAATTACCCCAGCTAAACCAATGGAGAAAAGTTTTGAAGAGATTGTTAATATCTTACAGGAACACCTAAACCCTACACCGCTGCTGATAGCAGAAAGATTCAAGTTCCATAAAAGAAACCAGCACAAAGATGAGAGCAATGCTGACTATCTTACGGAACTACGCAAGTTATCGAAACACTGCCAGTTCGGAGCAGGACTGGCAGACACCTTACGGGATAGGTTTGTCTGCAGGCTCCAGAGTGAAGGAACCCAGAAACGACTACTTTCGGAAAAGGACCTGACGCTAGAACAGGCTTTCAGCGTGGCAGTATCCTACGAAGCAGCAGCACGGGGAGCTGCGGAAATACAACAGAAACCACAGGAATACAGCGCTAACGAAATGGCGTATGGAGCAGAAAAGTGCTATCGCTGCGGCAGAACAACCCATGATCAGAAGGACTGCTGGTTTAAGGACAAAGTATGCAGGCAATGTGGGAAAATGGGACACATAGCAAGAGTCTGCAGGTCGGGAAAGAAAACCAACATTACGAGAACTACTAAGGAAAAGTACAATAAAGTAAAGAAATTGACAGACAGTAGTTCGGAAGATCAGGAGAGTGATAAGGACTCCGGTAGCAGGAGACTAAGTTGTCTAAAGTTACACAACGTGATCGCAAAGGAGGATCACCGAACCATTTGGGTCACCCTCATGATAGCAGGGTCCCCAGTAAAGATGGAATTGGACACAGGATCAGCCCTAACTGTCATGAATCGACGAGACTATGAGCGGCTATTCTCACACATACCCTTGAAGGACACATCCATTGTATTGAAGACATACACGGGGCAAAAAGTCTACCCCAGAGGAAAAATAAGGGTGCCAGTTGAATACAACGGCAAGGAAACACAGAAACTGTATCGATATATACTACCAGATGGAGGACCACCATTATTGGGACGTGAATGGATCCGAAAAATACAATTGGATTGGCATTCCATTCAGGCGCTAACTGTGACTGATAAAAAGGATGATGATGTCACACCTGGGCGACTGTCAAAAATTCTAACTGACACGAAAGAGGTGTTCCAACAAGGACTTGGGACTCTAAAAGGAGTAACGGCAACGATAAAAATCGAAGATAACGCAAACCCAAAATTTTTTAAGGCCAGACCAGTACCTTACGCGATCCGCCCAGCCGTTGAAGCAGAGCTGGAGAGTCTGGAGCGTTCGGGTGTGCTGTCCAAGTTGGACTGGAGCGAGTGGGCCACACCCATCGTTCCTGTAATGAAGAAATCATTGAGCAGCACGCCTGGGGAACCAAAGAAGGTTCGCATCTGTGGGGGCTTCAAGGTAACTGTGAACCCAGTCCTGCACACAGTACAATATCCACTTCCACGGTTAGAAGATATTTTCGCCTCACTATCTGGAGGGAAACGCTTTACAAAGATTGATCTGGCCCAAGCGTATCTACAAATGGAGGTGGAAGAAGCATCTAGGAAATACCTCACGATAAACACTCACAAAGGCCTTTACCAGTACAATCGACTGGTATTCGGGGTAGCATCAGCCCCAGCTGTTTGGCAGAGGGCGATGGAACAAGTCCTGCAAGGGATCCCGGGGACCCAGTGTTATTTGGACGACATCCTGGTTACGGGCGAAAATGACAGTGAACACCTTGCCAACCTGGAGCAGGTGCTCACGAGATTACAGGAATATGGGCTACGAGCCAACCGCCCCAAATGCGAGTTTTTCAGGAGACAAATCTCGTATTGTGGCCACATGATTGATGAGGAAGGGTTGCATAAGTCGCCGGACAAGATTGAGGCAGTAGTCAAGGCTCCAGCACCGGAAAATGTGTCGCAACTGAGGTCGTTCCTCGGGTTGGTGAACTACTACCATAAGTTCTTGCCGAATTTATCTACAATTCTGCACCCACTGAACGCCCTGCTGCAAACTGGAGTAACATGGAAATGGAGTGATGAGTGTAAGCATGCCTTTCAGAAATGTAAATGCCTAATCACATCAAAAGAAGTATTGGCCCACTACAATCCAACACTACCGATTCGGTTAGCATGTGATGCGTCTCCCTACGGCATCGGAGCGGTGCTGTCACACAAATTCCTTGACGGTTCAGAGAGGCCAATAGTCTTTGCGTCGCGCTCGTTAACCTCAGCCGAGCGTAACTATGCCCAGATTGACAGGGAGGCCCTCAGCCTGGTGTGGGGGGTGAATAAGTTCAATCACTATCTGCACGGGCAGAAATTCACCCTACTGACTGATCATCAGCCCCTGGTCTCCATTTTTAACCCAAAGAAGGGCGTTCCGGTGATGACGACGCAACGGCTGCAAAGATGGTCACTTTTTCTAGGGGCACATCAGTACGACATAGAGTACAATGGTACAAAACAGCATGGAAACGCTGATGGGCTATCGCGCCTACCATTGCCTACGGTAGAGGAAGCACCTGCAGTGGACCCTGTTGAGATATTCCATGCGACCATAGTCGAATGTCTGCCTGTTACAAACTCAAGTATAGAGAAGGAAACCCGAAATGACCCGACACTCTCTCGGGTCTATGATTTGATGGTGAAGGGATGGCCAGCACATGGCGACTCACTGTTGCCAGCATTCTCGCCAAGGAGAGAACAGCTGTCAGTGTGCCGGGGGACCTTGATGTGTGGATCCCGAGTGGTAATTCCACCGAAGTTGAGAGATAGAGTGCTCAATGAGCTTCATGAGGGTCATCTGGGAGGGGTAAAAATGAAGAGCCTAGCCAGGGCGTTTGTGTGGTGGCTGGGAATCGATAAAGAAATCGAGAATATGACCAAGAGATGCACAGGATGCCAGAAGGTCCAAAACGCTCCACCGCAGGCCCCGCTACATCCATGGGAGTGGCCCTCATCTCCATGGCAACGGGAACACATTGATTTTGCTGGTCCATTTATGGACTCAATGTTCCTAATCGCTGTGGACACCCATTCGAAATGGCCAGAGGTCATCAAAATGTCCTCCACCACCACGGAGAAACTATTGCAGTCCTACGGCAGCACGGTGGCATAGTGGTTAGCACTGTTGCCTCACAGCGCCAGGGACCCGGGTTCAAATCTGGCCTCGGGCGACTGTCTGTGTGGAGTTTGCACATTCTCCCCGTGTTTGCGTGGGTTTTCTCCGGGTGCTCCGGTTTCCTCCCACAGTCCAAAGATGTGCGGGTTAGGTTGATTGGCTATGATAAATTGACCCTTAGTGTTAGGGGGATTAAATACATGGGGTTACGGGGATAGGGTGGGATATGTGTTGGTGTAGGGGTTACGGGGATCGGGTGGGATATGTGTCGGTGCAGGCTCGATGGGCCGAAATGGCCTCTATCTGCACTGTGGGGTTTCTGTGATTTCTGTGATCTTCGCCAGGAATGGCTTGCCAGAACAGATTTGCTCCGACAATGGGCCACAGTTTGTTTCCGAGGATTTCCGGAGGTTTCTGAGGAATAATGGGGTGAAACATTACACATCTGCCCCATATCATCCAGCCACAAATGGATTGGCTGAGAGGTTTGTTCAGACCTTTAAAAAGGCAATAAAGGCAATGTATAATGACAACATACCACTACAACACAAGGTGGATAATTTCTTGTTTGCTTACCGGAATGCGACACATGCAGTCACCAACCAAGCTCCAGCCATAATGTTCTTCAACCGAAGGCTAAGATGTCGCCTGGATTTGCTCAAACCAAACATAAGACGAGATGTTGAGGATAAGCAATTCCAGCACATAAATGAGAAGCCAACCAGGAGCTTCAAGATAGGGTAAACAGTCTTGGCCCGCGACTACCGAACAGAAAAATGGCAGCCAGGAACGATATGCACACAGTGGACGTTGGAGAGAGCATCGTGAGACGCCATGCTGACCAGATTCTAGAGTCACAGGAACAAGCCAAACCCATACTACGAGCAGGTGCACCTGGTAATCAACCTGAAATACAGATTGCGTCTACCTCAGAAGCAGTGGTAGTGGAAGCTGACGAACCAACCAATGACAATGAGCCAGAATCAACTCCGCCGCAAGAACAGGATACTCGAGAAAGGCGCTATCCAGTCAGGATCAGGAAGCCGCCTCAAAGACTGAACTTATAAATGATTATTTCAGTTGCTGTATATAGTACAGAGAAAATTGTAATTGTAATTAGTTATTATTTAGTTGTTAAATGAATGTTATGTACTGTTTATCTAAAAGGGGAGGAATTGTTGTGTATGTACCTTTAAGAGAAGAACTGATTCTATACTGCAGTACCGGCAGTGACCACCTCTGTATATAAAACCATAGCAGGCTTCTGTATTTCAGTCTTGAATTCCCCTCTGTTCAGTAAATACCTGTTTTATTGTTCTCCTGCAGGCCGAGTATTATTGATACCCGAACACTACAATGGCCATGCACACAGAAATGCTCGGTGCAATGGCAGGCCTGCCAGAGAACTTCTTGTCAGTGTCAAGGAGCATGGAGGAGTCTGGCTCCAACAATGCACGGGGCTTTGCATGCAGCTTGGAGCCCGTGATTTCCAGGATGGAAATGATAGGCATCTCCATGAGAGGCATTGCGGATCCAGCCATGATGTTGCGTGTGATGTCACAGCTTCCATTGCAGCACAGGTGGAAGCGACCCAACATCTCAGAGCTGCAGTGGAATCTCAGACTGCTGCCATCGTGGCTGGGTTTACGAGTGTGGAAGGGGCTTGCAGGATGTCACAGCACTCCAGCAATCTCACTTCCAACAGATGGCGAGGAATGCTGAGGCGCTGCCCCGGGGGAGTGGCAGTGGCTCCGTGGAGCAAGAACCTACTGTCCTCTCTCAGGATGACAACATTCCTACTCCCACCACTGCCACTCCACCAGTGCCCTTGCTGCTGCCTGTCATCCAGCCAGCCCAGACCACAGTCACCCAGGTCGAGGTGGTGCAGACCTTCTAGGCCTAGAGTTGCTTGAGATCATCCTGGAAGGCCACCTGCCATCTCCCTCACTGAAAGTCAGCAGCCTTCCACCAGCCATGCTGCAGCCACTGGGGGAGCACTTCATAGGGGCACTGGAGTAAGACAAGGAACACGAAAGACAGACACTAAGGGAATGCACAAGGGTGATTAGTTGATGTTGTTTATTTTGATTTGCATTTGTTAAATTTATAAATTATGTTTAGAATGTTTGCTTTGTGGTGGCTCTCATTTCAGCTCTGTGGCCAGGAGGACTCTGTGATGTTCCGTGACAGAGGGATGGTAAGATGGGGATGTGGTGAGCAACAGGGATCTGGGGTTTCATTCACTGGAACCAGGTCTGACGAGGCGCTCACGGACAGCCCGTCCGG
Organism: Somniosus microcephalus; assembly: GCF_052327205.1. Classification (NCBI taxonomy): domain Eukaryota; kingdom Metazoa; phylum Chordata; class Chondrichthyes; order Squaliformes; family Somniosidae; genus Somniosus; species Somniosus microcephalus. The sequence continues at coordinate 11,927,204 of NC_141006.1, read as the reverse complement.
ACTGGGATATGCTGCCTGCCTTCTCCTTTCCTCCGCCTCCTCCTCCTCCTGAGGTGGTCCTGCAATCACTGGTGACAAGGGCTGCGCCTTCATGATGGCCAAGTTGTGGAGCATGCAGCAGACCATCACAGAATGGGATACCCACTCTGGCATGTACTGGATGGCTCCTCCCGAGCAGTCAAGGCAGTGGAACCATTGCTTTAGCTGCCCGATAGTCTGCTCAATGAAGTTCCTCGTGGCAGCATGGCTGTCATTATATGAGTGCTGACCACGAGTGGTGGGGCTGGGGAGGGGAGTCATCAGCCAGGTATAAAGTGGATAGTCCTTGTCTCCAAGCAACCACCCTCAGGTTTGCCATGGTGGCTGGAAGATTGCTGGCACACTGGGCCAGTATGAAGGCATCGTGACTGCTGCCAGGGTACCGGGCATTCACCATCATGATGTGCTGGGCATGGGTGCACAACAACTGCACATTAAGTCAGTGGTAGTCTTTGCAGTTACGGAACATCTCAGGATTGATATGCAGCACCTGCAAAGCAACATATGTGCAGTTGAAAGTGCCCTGCACCATGGGGGAGCCCGATATCCTGGCAAAGCCACATGCGCGCTCCACCTGCTTCTCTCTGTTCAGTGGGAAGACAATACAAGAGCACAAGAACACAGGAAATAGGAGCAGGAATAGGCCATTTGGCCCCTCGAGCCTGCTCCGCCATTCAATAAGATCATGGCTGATCTTGGGCTCAAAGCCACTTCCCCGCCCGCTCCCCATAACCCTTCATTCCCTTATCTTGCAAAAATGTGTCTATCTCCACCTTAAATGTATTTAATGACTCAGCCTCCACAGCTCTCTGGGGCAGAGAATTCCACAGATTTATGACCCTCTGAGAGAAGAAATTCCTTCTCATCTCAGTTCTAAAAGGGCGACCCTTTATTCTAAAGCTGTGGCCCGCGTTCTAGATTTCCCCACAAGGGGAAACATCCTCTCTGCATCTACCCTGTCGAGCCCCCTCAGTATCTTATATGTTTCAATAAGATCACCTCTCATTCTTCTAAATTCCAATGAGTATAGGCCCAGCCTGCTCAACCTTTCCTCATAAGTCAATCCCCTCATCTCTGGAATTAACCTAGTGAATCATCTCTGAACTGCCTCCAATGCAAGTATATCCTTCCTTAAATAAGGAGACCAAAACTGTACGCAGTACTCCAGGTGTGGTCTCATCAATACCCTGTACAGTTGTAGCAGGACTTCCCTGCTTTTATACTCCAACCCCTTTGAAATAAAGGCCAACATTCCATTTGGCTTTTTGATTACTTGCTGCACCTGCATGCTAACTTTTTGTGTTTCATGCACAAGGACCCCCAGGTCCCTCTGAATTGTAACATTTTGTAATCTCTCTCTATTTAAATAATAATTTGTTCTTTATTTTTCCTGCCAAAGTATATAAACTCACACTTTCCCACATTATACTCCATCTGCCAAATGCTTGCCCACTCACTTAGCCTGTCTATATCCCTTTGCCGGTTCTTTGAGTCCTCTGCATAATTTGCTTTCCCACCCATCTTTGTATCATCTGCAAACTTGGCTACATTACACTCGATCCCTTCATCCAAGTCATTAATGTAGATTGTAAATAGTTGAGGCCGCAGCACTGATCCCTGTGGCACCCGACTAGTTATCGTTTGCCAATCGGAAAATGACCCATTTATCCCAACTCTCTGCTTTCTGTTAGTTAGCCAATTCTCTAACCATGCTAATATATTACTCCCAATTCCGTGAGCTCTTATCTTATGCAGTAACCTTTTATGTGGCACCTTATCGAATGCCTTCTGGAAATCCAAATACACCACATCCACTGGCTCACCTTTGTCCACCCTGTTCGTTACATCCTCAAAGAACTCCAGCAAATTTGTTAAACATGATTTCCCTTTCATAAAACCATGCTGACTCTGCTTGATTGCATTATGGTTTTCCAAATGCCCTGCTACTGCTTCCTTAATGAAGGACTCCAGCATTTTCCCAACGACCGATGTTAGGCTAACTGGTCTATAGTTTCCTGCTTTCTGTCTCCCTCCTTTCTTAAATAGGGGTGTTACATTTGCGGTTTTCCAATCCGCTGGGACCTCTCCAGAGTCCAGGGAATTTTGGTATATTGCAACCAATGCATCCACTATCTCTGCAGCCACTTCTTTTAAGACCCTGGGGTGCAGGCCATCTGGTCCAGGGGACTGGTTGTCTTTTAGTCCCATTATTTTACCAAGTACTATTTCCTTAGTGATAGTGATTGTCTTTAGTCCCCCCCTCCCTCTGGCCCCTTGATTATCCATTATTGGGATGTTGTTAGTGTCTACAGTGAAGATAGATACAAAATATTTGTTCAGAGTCTCTGCCATTTCCCCGTTTCCCATTATTAATTCCCCTGTCTCAGCCTCTAAGGGACCAACGTTTACTTTAGCTACCCTCTTCCTTTTTATATACCTGTAGAAGCTCTTACTATCTGTTTTAATGTTTCTTGCCAGTTTATTCTCATAATTTATCTTCTCTCTCTTTATTTTTTTTTAGTCATCCTTTGCTGGTTTTTAAAATTTCCCAATCCTCTGGTCTCCCATTAATCTTGGCAACATTGTATGCCTTTGTTTTCAATTTGATACCACCCTTTACTTCCTTAGTTAGCCACGGATGGTGCTCCCTTCTCTTAAAATCTTTCTTTCTCACTGGAATATATTTTTGTTGAGAGTTATGAAATATCTCCTTAAATGTCCGCCACTGCATTTCAACTGTCTTACCCTTTAATTTATTTTTCCAGCCCACTTTAGCCAGTTCTGCCCTCATGCCATTATAATTGCCTTTGTTTAAGATCAGGACACTGGTTTGAGATACAACTTTCTCGCCCTCCAACTGAATTTGAAATTCAACCATGCTATGATCACTCTTTCCTAGAGGATCCTTTACTATGAGATCATTTATCAATTCTGTCTTATTGCACAGTACCAGATCCAAGATAGCCTGCTCCCTGGTTGGTTCCATTACATACTGTTCTAGGAAACCATTCCGGATGCACTCTATGAACTCCTCCTCAAGGCTACCATGGCCAACTTGATTTGTCCAATCAATATGGAGATTAAAATTACCCATGTTTATTACCGTACTTTTTTTACAGGCCTCCATTATTTGTTGATTTATACTCTGTCCAACAGCATTGCTACTGTTCGGGGGCCTGTAGACTACGCCCACCAGAGGCTTTTTCCCTTTATTATTTTTTATCTCCACCCAAACCGATTCTACATCTTGAGCTTCTGAACCAATATCACTTCTCACCACTGCACCGATCCCATCCTTTACCAACAAAGCCACCCCACCTCCCTTTCATTTCTGTCTATCCTTCTGAATTGTCAAATAACCTGGAATATTCAGTTCCCAGCCCTGGTCACCTTGCAGCCACGTCTCTGTAATGGCGATCAGATCATCCCCATTTGTATCTATTTGTGTCGTCAACCCATCTATCTTGTTACAAATGCTGCGTGCATTCAGATAGAGAGCTTTTAACTTTGTCTTTTTACCATTTCTCCTTGTTTTGGCCCCATTTTCTGTTGCACTCTTATTTTTAAACATTCTGAGGGCTAGAAATTCGGTATCGCCCTGTTTGGGGCGCTAGTCCTGGCGAAGCGCAAAGCATAGCGCCAGGTGCAAATTAGCGCCACCTAGCGCGATATTGGGTTGCAGCGCCCTTGAAGGTGATTGCGGCGCTAAATCAGGCGCTGCACGAGACTCCTAAGGTGCTAACCCGGCAGCGCAACCCAATTTCACCACGGCAGGGCGCAGCGCAGGTGCTGTCAATAATCACTTTCCCTGAGACACACTGGTGCCGGCCAGCTCTTAAAGGGGCAGGTCAATTGGCATCACCAGACACACTCACTGCCTTTCAGGCCTTCAAATCGGTGGGAGCCTACCTGTAGCAAGACATGGAAAGGGTGAGGCAGAGGGCAGAACGCCTCACTGATGGGGCATTGGATGCTTTGGTTGGCGCAGTGGAATCAAGGCCAAGGAAGATGGTTGGAATGTGATTGATGTTTTGGACAGTCTCCCGGGTGTGAGAGGCAGTTATGTGTCAGTGTATTAGTTTTGCTTTCTGTTGCCATAGCTTTCTCATGTTTGAAGGAACCACATTTTGTGTAATGAAACACTTTCTTCATTTACAATGGCCATGCCTGCTATTTACATGCATCTTGCCCTTCACAGGCTTGGGGGTATCAGACCGGTTCCATTCCTGTTCTTGGAATGGCAGCAAGCATTCCGTGAGAGGGGCCTAGAAGCTACTTCTGATCAGCCTCTGACGCGCAGCCTGAGAAGAGCCGTTTGCGTAGAAGTTCAGGACAACAGTAATCTTCCCAGCCACTGACAGAGATGTCCTGCACCTTATCTGAGGCTGCAGATCTGTCCGAAGCAGGTGGCACAGCTCAGTAACCACCTCCTTTCTAAATCGCAGCTTTCTGACACACTGCTCCTCCGGCATGTTCATGTAGGAAAAGTGCTGTCGGAAAACCCTGGCAGCGTAAGGTCTGCTGTGGCGACGTCTGTTGGCCCTCCTCCGCCTGGCCATGCCTGCCCCTCTCTCCCTGTGTCTCAGTGCCCTTTGCAGATGATACAGCAGCAGGACGTTCCCCTCCAATGCAGCCCCATAATAAGTGCCCACAGGAAGGTTTCCTGTTGTTAAGGCTCACCAACAGCAAGGTGATGGTCAGAAGGCTGAAGTTCGTCTGCCTGCGCTGGCTCAGTGGTCAAATGGCTCTCAGTGTGCAGCTCAGCAACTCTTTGTAGCTCTCGAGGAGGTTGTGCTCCAAAAATGGCTGCCGCTTTCAAACCACATCAGTCCCCTTTAAATAACGCTCCTCCAGCCCGAGAGTGACTTGGTAAGGTTCCAGGTAAGCTGTCACTATTAGCACCAGGCGCTACGGAGGGAGGCGCCACTGAATTTCCGGTCCGGGGCGCCCAAAAGGCGTTGCACACTCAAATGACGTCATAATCTGCCTGCGCCCATGAGCGGGTGCTAAGATTTAGCGCTGGCGCTAAATGCATGCTCAATATGGGGCGAGGCGCAAGGCGCCCTGCGCCTGCCCAGAAATTGGCTAGCGCCCCACTTCTCGGCCTCTTTAGGCGTTAATCGGTGGCACTAACAGCCGAATTTCTAGCCCTCAGAGTCTGTCCCTTCCTGTCACACTCTGGTTATTTCCCCATCTTTATCCTGCTCTATTGCTTTCTCATTTCTCATTGACTTTTTAAATTCCTGCTCACCTGGATCCTCCCCCCAATTATTTAGTTCCTTCTCCTAGATTACAGAGCCTCTTTGACCTCCTGGATGCAGCGATGGACGACGACCTGTGAGATGTTTGCAATGTCGCCTGCTCCAGACTGGAAGTATCTGCTGGTAAAAAAATTCAGGGCCACGGTCACCTTAAGGGCCACTGGTAGCATCGTCATCGCCTTGCTCTGAGGCTGCAGGTCTGGTTGCAAGAGGTGGCAGAGTTCCGTGACCAACTCCTTGGTGAAGCAGAGCTGGTGAGCACACTGCTCCTCGCTTAGGTGCAGGTAGGCGAAGTGCTCCCTGAAGACCCGAGGTGGGTAAGGCCTCCTGCTGAGAACCCTCCACCCCTCCTCCTCCCTCTTCTCCTCTCTCTGCAAGCAGCTTGTCCTCTTCTTTGCTGCCTCTGCTCCGTCTCCCTGTCATGCTGCAGCGCAAGGGGGACTGCAACTAGAGCCCCCATGACTGGGAACAAGAGGTGTAATCGGAGGCCTCCCAGGAGCAGCCAGCAACTTCCCAATGTCTAGCAGCACTCCCTGCACTTTAACAATGTTATAAATATCTTCCAGAAAGCCAGTATTAATATAAACTCTGCAAGAGTCAGTACAAGAGAAAAGATCAACTTTGCTGCAAGTTGGATGTATCCCTTTACATAGCGCTGGTGGGGGATCCCTCGTGCAGCTGAACGCATGCACCCTTTCATTTATTTTTTGGTCCGTGCGGCCCCTTTAACGGGTGGTGCAGCCCATTCAAAATTCTGCACATGTGCAGTTTTTCTATTTAAAAGCCGGTGAGCCAGCTGCGCGGGAGGTCCGGAGTGCTGCACGGCTGCACAGCCGTGTAGTTTAAAGGGAACATTGGTTATGTTTCAAATCAGCGCCACACGCTGACTGACATCATGATCTGCCTACTCTGCATACTGCTGGTGCATGCCCGTCCTGCCCGCGCTATCACCCTCACAAGCGAGGGCCAAGCTGGAAGTCGGCAAATACCTTAGTTATAATTTCCCAAATCTCTCTAGATTCAGAAATTGTACCTTTGGATTTGAAAATTACAAATGTCACTCCATTATTTAAGTAGGGCGGGAGGGACAAATCAGGAGACTACGGTCCTGCCAATTTAACAGTGGTTGTGGGGAAGTTACGGGAATCTATCAACAGGGCAGAGTGACTGAGCACATGGACAATATCAGCTGATCAAAGAGTCAGCATGGGTTAGTGAAGGGGAGGTCATGTCTGACTATTCTAGCTGAAGTTTTGAGGAGGTCATTAGCATGGTGGATAGAGCAGTGTCTATGGATGTTGTCGATATGGATTTCCAGAAGGCATTTGATAAGGTTCTGCACAAGAGGTTATTAGCAAAAATGAGATTGTATGGGATTGTGGGTAACCTTGTGACATGGGTCAGTAACTGGTTAGGAGGCAGGAGACAGAGAGTGGGGATAAAGGGAATGTACTCTGATTGGTGGTGTAATGTAGATACCTTTAAGGGGGGAACCACGTTTTACAGCTCATGTATACTGTAGTACCGGCAGTGACCACACCGGTATATAGCACTCAGTAGTAATCTGTACAGTTCAGTTCCAGAGTGAGCCATGTTGAGTAAACACCTGTTGTACCGTTCTCTTGCAGTCTTGTGTCTTACTACTGACGGACACAACATTGGCGACGAGGCAAATTCGATCATACCTGCAACTCTGCATCACCTCCCAGGGATTCGTTCCTGGAGACCAGTAGATTGGAGGTCAAGGCCAGAGACACGGGCATCGACCACGGGCAACCGCCCAGTCATCCAGCAGAGACTCGAGAATTGCGGGGGAGGCTGTTGAGAGCCAGGCTTGGCTTTCCAGTCGCGGTGGTCCAGCGAAACGGGCTGGCAACAGGTAGTGCGCAGACACTACCCAGACAGCGGCGGGCTAGAGCCCGACCGAGCGGCACAGCAAAGGGCCGAGCAGCGTCGACGGGAGAGAGAAAGAGAGGGCAGAGCGCACAGGGCGCAGCCGGTGTTCAGGGGCCGAGTAGCGTTGAGGAGAGGGAGAGAGACGCGCAGAAACCCGCGAGGCGCTGCCATTGCCACGAGGACCGCCGAGAGCGGCGTTGGCAGCAATGCAGGAGAAGCGCACAAAACCTACAGGGCGCCGCCATTGCCACGAGGACCGCCGAGAGCGGCATTGGCAGCAGCGGGGGAGGAAGGAAAGCGCGGGAGACGCCATTTTAAGCCATTTTAAACCACACCCAAAATGCCGAAGAGTGGCAGTATCACCGCATTTGACAATTAAGTCGAAGATTGGACTACATATGTCGAACGAATAGAGGTGTACTGCAAGGCAAATGAGGTGTCAGATGACAAGAAAGCGCCGGTATTGTTAAATTTAATGGGTGCAAAGACGTATGGCTTATTACGAAATCTAGTAACCCCAGCGAAGCCAGTGGAAAAGAGTTTTGGAGACATAGTGACGATATTACAGGAACATTTAAACCCCACACCACTGCTGATAGCAGAAAGATTCAAGTTTCACAAATGGAACCAGCATAAGGATGAAAGCAATGCTGAATATTTAACAGAACTGCGCAAACTATCGAAACACTGCCAGTTTGGAACGGGACTGGCAGATACCTTAAGGGACAAGTTTGTGTGTGGGCTTCAAAGTGAAGGAACCCAGAAACGGCTTTTATCTGAAAAGGACCTTACGCTGGACAAGGCTTTCAGTATTGCGGTATCATATGAAGCAGCAGCACGGGGCGCTGCAGAGATACAACAGAGACCGCAAGAATATGGCACAAACGAAATGTCATACAGAACAGAGAAGTGCTATCGCTGCGGCAGAACAACACATGACCACAATGATTGCTGGTTCAAAGACAAAGTGTGCAGACACTGTGGAAAAGTAGGACACATAGCATGAGTCTGCAGGTCGGGAAAGAAAACCAGCAATAAGAAATCTCCAAAAGAAAAGTACAAGAAGGTACATAAGGTGACGCAGAATAGTTCAGACGAACAAAAGATTGATACCGACTCCGAAAGCAGGGAGCTGAGTTGTCTGAAACTACATAATGTGATCAAAATGGAGGATCACCGAACCATTTGGGTCACTCTCAAGATAGCAGGAGTCCAGGTAAAAATGGAATTGGACACAGGATCAGCCCTAACAGTCATAAACCGACGGGACTACGAGCGGCTATTCTCACACATACTCTTGAGAGACACAAAAATTATTTTGAAGACGTACACGGGGCAAAAAGTCTACCCCAAAGGAAAAATAAGGGTGACCATTATATGTAACGGTAAGGAAACACCAAAACTAGACCTGTATGTATTGCAAGATGGAGGACCACCATTACAGGGACGTGAATGGATCCGGAAAATACAGCTGGATTGGCATTCCATACAAGCACTGACTGTGGCTGCCAAAAAGGATGACGACCCTAACCGACGCGCAAGAAGTGTTCCAGCAAGGACCCGGAACACTAAAAGGCATGACAGCAACAATTAAAATCGAAGAAAACGCAAGCCCAAAATTTTTTAAGGCCAGACCGGTACCTTATGCGATCCGCCCAGCCGTCGAAGCAGAGCTGGAGAGTTTGGAACGTTCAGGAGTACTGTCCAAGGTAGACTGGAGCGAGTGGGCTACACCCATCGTCCCTGTGATGAAAAAGTCGTTGAGCAGCACGCCTGGGGAACCAAGGAAGGTTCGCATCTGTGGGGACTTTAAGGTAACAGTGAACCCAGTCCTTCACACTGTGCAATATCCACTTCCGCGGATTGAAGATATTTTCGCCTCGCTATCTGGAAGGAAACGCTTCACTAAGATTGATCTGGCTCAGGCGTATCTGCAAATGGAGGTAGAAGAAGCATCAAAAAAATACCTCACAATCAACACCCATAAAGGTCTCTACCAATACAACCGGCTGGTATTCGGGGTAGCATCAGCTCCGGCTATTTGGCAAAGGACAATGGAACAAGTCCTGCAAGGGATCCCAGGGACCCAGTGTTATTTGGACGACATCCTGGTCACGGGTGAAAATGACAGTGATCACCTCGCCAACCTGGAGCAGGTGCTCACTACATTGAAGGAATATGGGCACCGAGCTAACCGCCCCAAATGCGAGTTTTTTAAAAAACAGATCTCGTATTGTGGCCACGTTATCGATAAAGAGGTGTTACATAAGTCCCCAGAAAAGATTGAGACAGTAGTCAAGGCCCCAGCGCCGGAAAACGTGTCACAACTGAGGTCGTTCCTCGGGCTGGTAAACTACTACCATAAGTTCTTGCCAAATTTGTCTACAATACTACACCCACTGAACACCCTACTGCAAACTGGAGTGCCATGGAAGTGGAGTGACAAATGTAGACGAGCTTTCCAGAAGAGCAAAACACTAATCACATCGAAAGAGGTATTGGCCCATTTCAACCCAGCACTACCAATTCGGTTGGCGTGTGATGCGTCACCCTACGGCATTGGAGTGGTGCTGTCGCACAAATTCTCGGACGGCTCAGAGAAGCCAATAGCCTTTGCATCACGATCACTAACCTCAGCCGAGCGTAACTACGCCCAGATTGACAGGGAGGCCCTCAGCCTAGTGTGGGGAGTGAAAAAGTTCAATCAATATCTGCACGGGCAGAAATTCACCTTGCTGACTGACCACCAGCCTCTTGTCTCCATTTTTAATCCGAAGAAGGGCTTATGTGTGGTGGCCGGGAATCGATAAACAAATCGAGGACCTGACCAAGAGCTGCTCAGGATGCCAGAAAGTCCAAAATGCACCACCACATGCCCCTCTACAGCCATGGGAGTGGCCCTCATCTCCATGGCAACAGGTGCATATTGATTTTGCTGTTCCATTCATGGACTCAATGTTTTTAATAGCCGTGGATGCGCACTCGAAATGGCCTGAGGTCATCAAAATGTCCTCCACCACCACGGAGAAAACTATTGCAGTCCTATGGACCATTTTTGCCAGGAACGGATTGCCATAACAGATTTGCTCCGATAACAGACCACAGTTTGTGTCCGAAGAGTTCCGGAGGTTTATGAAGAAGAATGGGGTAAGGCATTACACATCCGCCCCGTATCATCCAGCCACAAATGGATTGGCTGAGAGGTTCGTACAAACCTTTATGAAGGCAATAAAGGCTATGTGCAATGACAACATTCCGCTGCAGCATAAGGTGGACAATTTCCTGTTCGCCTAACGGAATGCGACATATGCAGTCACCAACCAGGCCCCGGCCATGATGTTCTTGAACCGAAGGTTAAGATCTCGCCTGGATTTGCTCAGACCAAACGTACGAAGAGATGTTGAGAGTAAGCAATTCCAGCACATCCATGAGAAGCCAACAAGGAGCTTCAATGTAGGGCAACCAGTCTTGGCCCGCGACTACCAAACAGAAAAATGGCAGCCAGGAACGATATGCACACAGCAGGGCCCACTAATGTACACAGTGGACGTTGGGGAGAACATCGTGAGACGCCATGCTGACCAGATCCTAGAGTCACAGGAACAAGTCAACCCCATGCCTCGCCCATACGTACCTGGTGAGGAACCCGACGTACAGGTCGCATCTACCCCAGAAACAGTAGCATCGGAAGCTGATGACCCAACCGACGACAGGGTGCCAGAATCGCCTCCGCACCAAGAGCGAGACACTCAGGAAAGGAGCTATCCAGAAAGGATCAGGAAGCCTCCCCAAAGACTATTTTCAGCTAACGTTGCATGTTAAAAGTGTTAATTGTAATTAGTTTGATATTTAATTGTTAAATGAGTGTTATGGTACTGTTAATCTAAAAGGGGAGGAATTGTAATGTATGTACCTTTAAGGGGGGAACTACTTTTTACAGCTCATGCATACTGTAGTACCGGCAGTGACCACACCTGTATATAGCACTGAGTAGTAATCTGTACAGTTCAGTTCCAGAGTGAGCCATGTTGAGTAAACACCTGTTGTACCGTTCTCCTGCAGTCTTGTGTCTTTCTACTGACGGACACAACAGGTGGGATGTGACAAGTGGTGTTCCCCAGGGATCTGTTCTGGGACCTCAGCTTTTCACTATATTTATCAATAACAATGAAGGAATAGAGAGTTGTACATCTAATTTGAAGATGACACTAAATTAAGAGGAATAGTAAGTAGTGTAGATGGGATCAGAAAGTTATGAAGGGACATTGATAGATGAAGTGAGTGGGAAAAAGTGTGGCAGATGGAGTTTAATGTGGGGAAGGGTGAGGTCAAAGTTTCCTGAATTTTTATTTGGGTGTGCAGCCCATTCAAACTTCCGCACATGCACAGTTTTTCCATTCAGAAAGTGGTAAGTGGCCTGCGCGGGCGCTTCAGCTGCAAGGCCACACGGGGAACATTGGGTGAGGTCATCATCTTTGCATCCAAGAAAAACAAATCAGAATATTTTCTTAATGATGAGAGACAAGGAACTGTGGATGAGCAGAGAGATTTGGGTGTCTGTGTACACAAATCACTAAAAGTTATTGGACAGATACAAAAAATCAATCAAAAAGGCTAATGGAATGTTGGCCTTTATCTGAAGGGGGCTGGAATACAGTGGGGTGAAGTTATGTTCCAGCTGTACAGAGCTCTGGTCAGACCCCATCTGGACACTGTGTTCAGTCTGGGCCCCGCACCTCAGGAAGGGTATATGGAGGGGGTGCAGCGCAGATTCACCAGAGTAATACCGGGGCTAAAAGTCTAGACTAGGAATGTATTCCCTTGAGTTTAGAAGGTTGAGGCATGATCGAATCGTGGTGTTTAAAATGTTACATTAAATTGATAGATACAGGAAAATGATTTCCTCTACTGGGGGAATTCAGAACAAGGGGGCATAACCTTAAAATCAGAGCGAGGCCATTCAGAGGTGATGTCAGAAAGCTCTTCTCCAAAGGGTAGTGGAAATCTCGAACTCTCTCCCCAAAATGCTGTCAAGACTGATTGAAAGATTGTTGTTGGTTCAGGGTATGGTGCAAAGGCAGGTTGCTAGGATGGAGTGGCAGAACAGAATGATCTGACAGAATGGCGGCCCTTCTGTAGATCATTGAATGTTGCACAATTGGGCTAAAGAGGAGGGTTCTGTGTCCAGTGATCACACAGTGCAAGCCGGCATTTTGTTCTGTGATGTGTGGAGAGACTCCTTTTAGTGCTGTGTATTGCTGACTCTGATACTCACATCGAACAAGCCCTGTCTTATCGCTGTAGAATATTGTGTAATTCCGAATAAAGCCTTGGCGTTTGTCGATTGCAATCTCGTCCCATGTCACCTCGGCCTGTGATTTCCAAATACGGTTTCCACTTACTTTGGGGCCAATCAGAGGAGCTGAGACAGGAGGAATCAAAATGAGGCAGTCACTAACGAACATGGATTAATCTGACTCTGGAGGGCAGGCACTTGCTCAACATTTCACTTCCATTCTTGGGGCCATTTTGCTGTTTTCATAATAAATTAATTTGAAAATTGTACATTCAACAACAGAAAACCAATTAATTAAAAGGCAATGATAATCTTAGCATCTTCTGGATTAGAATGACGGAGAGGGGGAGAGGAGGGAGAGGGCGAGGAGAAAGAGAGGGAGAGGGAGGGAATGAGAGAGGAGAGGGAGGGAGAGGGAGAGAGGGAGAGAGGAGAGTGAGGGGAGTGGCAGGGAGGGGGGAGGGAGAAAGGGACAGGGAGGGCGAGGGAGGGTGCGAGGGTGAGGGGTGGAGGGACAGGGTGAGGGGGAAAGGGTTGGAAGGATAGGGAGTGAGTGGGAGAGGAAAATGGAGTGAGGGGAAGAGGGAGGGAGAGAGTGGGAGAGGGAGAGAGTGAGTGCGAGCATGAGAAAGGAAGGGAGGGGGAGAGGGATGTGGAGGGAGGGAGAAGGAGGGAAAAGATGGGAGGGGGAGGAAGAGGGAGGAAGAGGGAAGGCAAAAGAGGGAGGAGAGAGGGAGTGAGGGAGCAAGAGGGAGTGAGGGAGAGGGAGGGAGAAGGAGAGAGGGAGTGAGGGAGGACGAGCAGGCCAGAGGCTAGGTATTCTGCAACGAGTGTCTCACCTCCAGACTCCCCAAAGCCTTTCCACCATCTACAAGGCACAAGCCAGGAGTGTGATGGAATACTCTCCACTTGCCTGGATGAGTGCAGCTCCAACAACACAAGAAGCTCCACACCGTCCAGGACAAAGCAGCCCGCTTGATTGGCACCCCATCCACCACTATAAACATTCACTCCCTCTACCACCGCTGCACCGTGGCTGCAGTGTGTACCATCTACAAGATGCACTACAGCAACTCGCCAAGGCTTCTTCGGCAGCACCTCCCAAACCCGCGACCTCTACCACCTAGAGGGACAAGGGCAGCAGGCACATGGGAACACCACCACCTCCAAGTACCCCTCCAAGTCACACGCCATCCTGACTTAGAAGTATATCGCTGTTCCTTCATCGTCGCTGGGTCAAAATCCTGGAACTCCCTCCCTAACAGCACTGGGAGTACCTTCACCACACGGACTGCAGCGGTTCAAGAAGGCAGCGCACCACCACCTTCACAAGGGTAATTAGGGATGGGCAATAAATGATGGCCTTGCCAGCGATGCCCACATCCCATGAACGAATATAAAAAAGGGAAGAGGGAGGGTTGGAGGGAAATTGTGGGAGAGGGAGGGAGGGAAGGACAGGAAGGGTGAGGGAGGGAGGGAGAGGGTGAGGGAGATGGATGAAGAAGGAGGGAGGAGCGGGAGAAGAAAAGGAGGGAGGAAGAGGGAGGGTGAGGGAGGGAGGGAGGGAAAGAGAGTAAGGGAGGGGGTGAGGGGAGTGGAGAGAAGCGGAGGGAAGGGGAGGAGAGGGAAGGAGGGTGGAGAGAAGCAGCGGGGAGGGGAGGAGAGGGAAGGACAGGGGAGAGGAGCGGGGAGTGGAGGAGAGTGTAGAGGGGGGAAGGAGGGTGGAGAGGAGCAGAGGGGAGGAGAGGGATGGAGGGTGGAGAGGAGAGGATGCTGAAGCAAGTGTAGAGGAGGGGAGGGGAGGGAATGGGAGGGGTGGAGTGGAGGGGGTCACTGAGGACAGTGGTGAGGAGGAGAGTGGAGGTGAGGGGATAGTGGATGGGCAAGGAGGAGTCTGGTTCAGTAGGTGTGGTGTTGGGACTTTTGACAGGTGAGTGTTGCGTGGGACCAGTTTCCCATTTGGCCCTGGTTGTAGTCTGGAGAACACTTTGGTTCGAGGTTCGCACTTGTGACGTGGACTGTTGCTATTACCGCGCCTTGTTCCATTGCACCCCACACTAATAAAGCATCGGATGGCTCACAGGTGGTAGATGGAATTCCATTCGGAGATTTGTGAAGTGATGCACTTTGGGAGGATTAATATGGATAGACAGTATACTTTAAATGGCACGATTTTGAAAAGTTCAGATGTGTCGATAAACACAAATCCTTAAAGGTGGCAGGGCAAGTTGATAAGGTGGTTAAAAAAGCACATGGGTTATTGGATTTATAAATAGAGGAATAGAATACAAAAGCAAAGAGATTATGCTAGAACTTTATAAATCACTGGTTAGGCTTCAGCTAGAGTATTGTGGACAATTCTGGGCCCCACACTTCAGGAAAGATGGAAAGGCCTTAGGAAGGGTGCAGAGGAGGATAACCAGGATGTTCCCAGGGATGAGGGACTTCAGTTATGAGGAGAGGTTGGAAAAGTTAGGATTGTTCTTCTTGGAACAGAGAAGGTGAAGAGGTAACCTAATCGAGGTTTTCAGGATGATGAGAGGTTTTGATAGAGTAGAGAGAAAAACTATTCCCTCTGGGGAGTGGGTCAATAACCAGAGGTCACAGATTCCAAATCAACGACAAAAGGATCTAGAGGGGAGATGAGGAGAAATGTTTTCACTCAGAGAGTTGTCGGGATCGGGAACGCTCGACCTGAAAAGGTGGTGGGAGTTGATTCCATATAAATAATTCTAACAGGGCGTTGGACAGGTACTGGAGGATGTGGGACTCACAGGGTTATGGATATAAAGCGGGGATGTGGGACTCACAGGGTTATGGATATAAAGCGGGGGTGTGAGACTCGCAGGGTTATGGATATAAAGCGGGGGGTGTGGGACTCACAGGGTTATGGATATAAAGCGGGGGTGTGGGACTCACAGGGTTATGGATATAAAGCGGGGATGTGGGACTCGCAGGGTTATGGATATAAAGCGGGGGTGTGAGACTCGCAGGGTTATGGATATAAAGCGGGGGGTGTGGGACTCACAGGGTTATGGATATAAAGCGGGGGTGTGGGACTCACAGGGTTATGGATATAAAGCGGGGATGTGGGACTCGCAGGGTTATGGATATAAAGCGGGGGTGTGGGACTCACAGGGTTATGGATATAAAGCAGGGGTGTGGGACTCACAGGGTTATGGATATAAAGCGGGGATGTGGGACTCACAGGGTTATGGATATAAAGTGGGGGGTGTGGGACCCACAGGGTTATGGATATAAAGCGGGATGTGGGACTCACAGGGTTATGGATATAAAGCGGGGATGTGGGACTCACAGGGTTATGGATATAAAGCGGGGGTGTGAGACTCGCAGGGTTATGGATATAAAGCGGGGGGTGTGGGACTCACAGGGTTATGGATATAAAGCGGGGGTGTGGGACTCACAGGGTTATGGATATAAAGCGGGGATGTGGGACTCGCAGGGTTATGGATATAAAGCGGGGGTGTGAGACTCGCAGGGTTATGGATATAAAGCGGGGGGTGTGGGACTCACAGGGTTATGGATATAAAGCGGGGGTGTGGGACTCACAGGGTTATGGATATAAAGCGGGGGTGTGGGACTCACAGGGTTATGGATATAAAGTGGGGGGTGTGGGACTCACAGGGTTATGGATATAAAGCGGGGATGTGGGACTCGCAGGGTTATGGATATAAAGCGGGGGTGTGGGACTCACAGGGTTATGGATATAAAGCAGGGGTGTGGGACTCACAGGGTTATGGATATAAAGCGGGGATGTGGGACTCACAGGGTTATGGATATAAAGTGGGGGGTGTGGGACCCACAGGGTTATGGATATAAAGCGGGATGTGGGACTCACAGGGTTATGGATATAAAGCGGGGATGTGGGACTCACAGGGTTATGGATATAAAGCGGGGATGTGGGACTCACAGGGTTATGGATATAAAGCGGGGGGTGTGGGACTCACAGGGTTATGGATATAAAGCGGGGATGTGGGACTCACAGGGTTATGGATATAAAGCGGGGATGTGGGACTCACAGGGTTATGGATATAAAGCGGGATGTGGGACTCACAGGGTTATGGATATAAAGCGGGGGGTGTGGGACTCACAGGGTTATGGATATAAAGCGGGGGGTGTGGGACTCGCAGGGTTATGGATATAAAGCGGGGATGTGGGACTCGCAGGGTTATGGATATAAAGCGGGGAGGTGGGATTCGCAGGGTTATGGATATAAAGCGGGGGTGTGGGATTCGCAGGGTTATGGATATAAAGCGGGGGTGTGGGACTCACAGGGTTATGGATATAAAGCGGGGGTGTGGGATTAAGACCGACTGCTCTCGCCAAGAGCCAGCACAGGCACGATGGGCCGAATGGCCTCCTCCTGCACTGTAAGTTTCTATGATGCTATGATTCCATGCCCCTGTGCCCATTTCATGCTCCAAGCAGTGTGAGACTCACCCTACTCCACCTCACTCTGCTTTGAGACTAGGCCCAGATGTGTCCTGTTCACACTATGCCTGCAGTGTGAAATCAATCAGCAGTTTGAGAAGTCACAGGAAGCAATGCAGGGAAACACTGACCAAGGAGCTGAAGTGTGATTGGTGAAGAAATGGACGAGGGGAATGTTTGCGAGTCACTTACCTCCTTGCTTGGAGTATGCTTCAGTAGAAACTGGAAGTGCGGGTCCCTTCCAATGCAGAGGGTAGATGGAGATGGCATAGCGTTTCATGGGCTCGATATTCTCTGCAAGGATGAACAGCATGTGTGCAAGGCTTTATTGATGTACTAGTAGTCATTTGAAATATGTATCAGGATTAATCTATCAATGGCAGCATACGATACAGTCCCATTCAGGGCTTGAAATGGAAATGGTGAAAACAACGGTAAGGTATTCACATAACCCACAGGCTGCCCCAGCAATCAGCCGAGCACACCCTCTGAAAGGCCACACACGCCCAGTCAGGCACCTCTCCACATCCCGACCCTCTTTACTATTGGCCTTGAATACAGCAGGAGATGGGGAGTGAGAGTGAGCCAGCAACCAATAACCTGTTCTTTCTGAATTGGACTCACATCCCCTCCAAACGAGTTAAAGCACCAATTTTGATGCTGAAACAAGCTTCCAGCCCAATTGTTCCAAATATCTTTGTGCTTTTTTTAATGCGGTCCTGCAGTTTCTCGCGGTTTGTTTTAAGAATCGAAAGAAATTGCATTGATGGGAACATTTGGAACATGAAGAAACCATTCAGCCGCTCGGGCATGTTCTGCCATTTAATGAGATCATGGCTGATCTGCACCTCAACCCTATTTTCCCGCCTTTGCTCCATATCCCATGATACTCATATCAAACAACAACCTATCAATCTCGGTGTTGACATTTTCAATTGGCCCCCAGCATTCACAGCCTTTTGGGGGAGAGAGTTCCAGATTTCCACTACCTTTTATGTGAGGAAGTGCTTCCTGACATCACTCCTGAGCGGCCTGGCTCGAATCTTAAGGTGATGCCCCCTTGTTCTGGACTCTCTCACCCACCAGAGGAAGTAGTTTCTCCATATCTACCCTACCAAATCCTTTATTCACCTTAAACACCTCAATTAGATCACCCCTCAATCATTTCAACTCAAGGGAATACAGCCTAGTCTATGCGATCTGTCCTCATAATTTAACCCTCTAAGACAGGGTATCATTCTGGTGAATCTGCGCTGCACTCCCTCCAATATAACCTTCCTGAGGTGCGGGGTCCAGACTGAACACAGTGTCCAGATGGGGTCTGAACAGAGCTTTATATAACTGTAACATAACTTCCACCCCATTGTATTTCAGCCCCCTTCAGATAAAGGCTAACATTCCATTAGCCATTTAAATTATTTTTTGTACCTGCCTATGAACTTATAGTGATTCCTGTATTTGGACACCCATGTTTCTCACCATTAAGAAAATATTCTGATTTATCTTTCTCAGGTCCAAAGTTGATGACCTCACACTTCCCCATGTTGAATTCCATCTGCCACAGTTTTGCCCACTCACTTAATCTATCAATGTCCTTCAGTAACTTTCCGATCCCATCTACACTACTTACTGTTCCTCCTAACTTGGTGTCATCAGCACACTTGGATATACAACTCTCTATTTCTTCTTTCAATCATTCATAAATATAGCGAAAAGCCGAATCCCCAGTACAGATCTCTGGGGAACACCACTTATCACATCCCGCCAATCAGAGCACATTCCCTTTAGCCCCACTCTCTGTCTCCTGCCTCCCAACCAATCACCAACCCATGTCACAAGGTTACCTCCAATCCCATACAATCTCATGTTTGCTTACAATCACTTGTGTGGAACTTAATCAGATGCCTTCTAGAATTCCATATAGACAACATCCATAGACACTCACTTATTTACCTTAATAGTTATCTTCTCAAACAATTCAACTAAATACTAAAATCGGCTGTGTGGTTGATAACACATCTCAGTGTCCTACCATTTAATGTGTATTCCCTTGCCTTGTTAGCCCTCCCCAAATGCATTACCTCACACTTCTCCAGATTGAATACCGTTTGCCACTGTTCTGTCCACCTGACCAGTCCATTGATATCTTCCTGCAGTCTACAGCTTTCTTCTTCACTATCAACCACACGGCCAATTTTAGCATCATCTGCAAACTTCTTAATCGTACCCCCTACATTCAAGTCTAAATCATTGATATATACCACAAAAAACAAGGGACCTCGTACTGAGCACTGCGGAACCCCACTGGAAACAGCCTTCCAGTCACAAAAACACCCATCAACCATTACACTTGGGTTCCTGCCTCTGAACCAATTTTGGATCCAACTTGCCACTTTACCCTGGCTCCCATGGGCTTTTAACTTTGTGACCAGTCTGCCACCTGGGACCTTATCAATAAATCCATATACACTACATCAAACGCACTACCCTCATTGACCCTCCTTGTTACCTCCTCAAAAAATTCAATCAAGTTTGTCAGACATGACCTTCCCTTAACAAATCCACGCTGACTGTCCTTGATTAATCCGTGTCTTTCTGAATGAAGATTTATCCTGTCCCTCAGAACTTTTTCCAATAATTTTCCCACCACCGAGGTTAGGCTGACTGGCCTGTCATTACTTGTTCTATCCCTTTCTCTCTTTTTAAATAAAGGTACAACATTAGCAGTCCTCCAGTCCTCCGGCACCACACCTGAAGCCAGAGAGGATTGAAAAATGACGGTCAAGACCTCTGCTATTTCCTCTTTTGCTTCTCTTAACAGCCTGGGATACATTTCATCTGGGCCTGGGGATTTATCCATTTTCAAAGCTGCTAGGCCCCTTAATACTTCCTCTCTCACTATGTTTATTTCATCAAATATTTCACACTTCTCCCTGATTGCAATGTCTGCAACGCCCCTTTCTTTTGTGAAAACAGATGCAAAGTATTCATTAAGAATATTTAATGTAGAGTGTAGAGGAACAAAGGAAGCTTGGAGTGCATGTCCACAGATCCCTGAAGGTAGCAGGCCAAGTAGATAAGGTAGTTAAGAAGGCATACGGAATACTTGCCTTTATTAGCCGTGGCATAGAATTCAAGAGCAGGGGGGTTATGCTTCAACTGTATAAAACACTAGTTAGGCCACAGCTAGAGTACTGCGTGCAGTTCTGGTCAGATGTGATACTAGAGAGGGTACAGAGGAGATGTACGAGGACAAAAAGAAAATACTGCAGATGCTGGAAATCTGAAATAAAAACAGAAAATGCTGGAAATACTCAGCAGGTCAGGCAGCAGCTGTGAAGAGAGAAACCGAGTTAACGTTTCAGGTCGATGACCTTTCGTCAGAACTGGAAAAAGCAGGAAATGGAACAGATTTTTAATTAAAGTGTAGGGGCTGGGAAATGGGGGAGGGGATGAAAGAACAGAAGGGAAGGCCTGTGATAGGCTGGAAGGCAGGAGAGGTTAAGAGACATTGAGAGACATGAAGAGATATTCAAGGCAAAAGGGGATGGTAATGAGACAGGTTAAGAAACAAAGGATGGCTCTAGATGAAGTGTAAATTGCGCTGGCAGAATGAAGGACAGTTGCCCTGTGGGAGAGAAGAACAGAACAAAAGTGTGGATAAAAAATATATATATATGTTATAATCTGAAACTGTTGAACTCTATGTTGAGTCCGGAAGGCTGTAAAGTGCCTAATCGAAAGATGAGGTGCTGTTCCTCGAGCTTACGCTGAGCTTCAGTGGAACAATGCAAGAGGCCGAGGAGGGAGAGGTCAGAGTGGGAGTGGAGCGGAGAATTTAAGTGACAGGCGACC
Source organism: Somniosus microcephalus (assembly GCF_052327205.1). Lineage (NCBI taxonomy): Eukaryota > Metazoa > Chordata > Chondrichthyes > Squaliformes > Somniosidae > Somniosus > Somniosus microcephalus. The sequence continues at coordinate 11,906,405 of NC_141006.1, read as the reverse complement.
GGAAGCTCAGGGTCCCCCTTACGGACTGAACGGAGGTGTTCCGCAAAGCGGTCACCCAATCTGCGTTTGGTCTCCCCAATGTAGAGGAGACCATATCGTGAGCAGCGAATACAGTATACTAAATTGCAAGAAGTACAAGTAAATCGCTGTTTCACCTGGAAGGGGTGTTTGGGGCCCTGGACAGTGGGAAGGTGGGAGGTATAATGGCAGTCGAGGGCCGTGTCCACCACTGTGGAGGGGAATCCTCGGTTGAGGAAAAAGGAAGACATGTCGGAAGCACTGGTATGGAAGGTGGCATCGTCAGAGGAGATGCGGTGGAGACGGAGAAGCTGGGAGAATGGAATAGAGTCCTTACAGGAGGTGGGATGGGAGGAAGTGTAGTCCAGGTAGCTGTGGGAGTCAGTGGGCTTGTAGTGAATGTTGGTCAATAACCTATCCCCAGAGATGGAGACGGAGAAGTCGAGGAAGGGAAGGGAAGAGTCGGAGATGGACCATGTGAAGGTGAGGGAAGGGTGGAAATTGGAAGCAAAGTGAATGAAATTATCTAGTTCAGGGCGAGAGCAGGAAACAGCACCGATACAGTCATCAATGTACTGGAAAAAGAGGTGAGCGAGAGGACCTGTGTCGGACTGGAACAAAGAGTGTTCCACATATCCCATGAAAAGGCAGGCATAGCTAGGAGCCATGCGGGTTCCCATAGCAACACCTTTGATTTGGAGGAAGTGAGTGGAGTCAAAGGAAAAGTTGTTCAATGTGAGAACAAGTTCAGCCAGGCGGAGGAGGGTGGTGGTGGATGGGGACTGGTCGGGCCTCTGTTCAAGGAAGAAGCGGAGCGACCTCAGGCCATCCTGGTGGGGGATGGAGGTGTAGAGGGATTGTATGTCCATAGTGAAAAGGAGGTGGTTGGGGCCAGGAAACTGGAAACTGTAAAAGTGGCGGAGGGCGTCGGAAGAGTCACGGATGTAGGTGGGAAGAGACTGGACAAGGGGAGAAAAAATAGAGTCAAGAAAGGAAGAGATAAGTTCTGTGTGGAGTTTGCACATTCTCCCCGTGTTTGCGTGGGTTTCCTCCGGGTGCTCCGGTTTCCTCCCACAGTCCAAAGATGTGCGGGTTAGGTTGATTGGCTATGATAAATTGACCCTTAGTGTTAAGGGGATTAAATACGTGGGGTTACGGGGATAGGGTGGGATATGTGTTGGTGTAGGGGTTACGGGAATCGGGTGGGATATGTGTCGGTGCAGGCTCGATGGGCCGAAATGGCCTCTATCTGCACTGTGGGGTTTCTGTGAACAGGCTGAAACGATGGGTCTACCAGGGCAGTCCTACTTGTGGATCTTGGGAAGGAGGTAGAAGCGGGCTGTGTGGGGTTGGGGAACTATGAGGATGGCGGCCGTGGGGGAAGATTGCCAGAGGAGATGAGGTCAGTGACAGTTCTTGGAAACGGTGGCTTGATGTTCGGTAGTGGGGTCATGGTCCAGGCGGAGGTAGGAGGAGGTGTCGGAGAGTTGGCGTTCAGCTTCACGAGATGCACGAGGATGCTGCCTTGACTGGAGAATTTTAGCTATGAGGAAAGACTGGATAGGCTGGGTTTGTTTTCTTTGGAACAGAGGAGGCTGAGGGGAGACCTTATTGAGGTGTATAAAATTATGAGGGGCCTAGATAGAGTGGATAGGAAGGACCTATTTCCCTTAGCAGAGAGGTCAACAACCAGGGGGCACAGATTTAAAGTAATTGGTAGGGGTTTAGAGGGGATTTGAGGGGAAATTTCTTCACCCAGAGGGTTGTGGGGGTCTGAAACTCACTGCCTGAAAGGGTGGTAGAGGCAGAAACCCTCACTACATTTAAAAAGTACTTGGATATGCACTTGAAGTGCTGTAACCTACAAGGCTACGGACCAAGAGCTGGGAAGTGGGATTAGGCTGGATAGCTCTTTGTCAGCCGGCGCGGACACGATGGGCCGAATGGCCTCCTTCCATGCTGTAACTTTCTATGATTCTATGAAATTAGTCAGACATGACCTCTCTTAACAAAGCCATGCAGACTCTTCTGGGTCAGTTCATATTTGTTCAAATGCTCAGCCACTCTGTCCTAACAGATTCTGGTAACTGCCCCAAGATTGATGTTAAACTGACAGGTCTGTAGTTACCTGGTTTCACTAAATCTTTATTGTGTTCAAGAGGGTCCAGTGAAGCAGAAATTCACTGACCCCAACAATATCCCTCAAAGCGTTCGATATGGAAGGTGATAAAATTAGGTTATTACAAAACTGGTGAATTCTGACAGAATTTAAACACATGTTGCATCAGGAAGTTTTATAGAATCATAGAATGATACAACACAGAAGGTGGCCATCGTGCCTGTGCCGGCTCTTGGAACGAGCTCTCCAATTAGTCCCACTCCCTTGCTCTTTCCCCAGAGCCCTGCAAATGTTTCTCCTTCAAGAATTTATCCAATTCCCTCTTGAAAGGTATTATTGAATCTGCTTCCACCGCCCTTGCAGGCAGCGCATTCCAGATCACAACAACTCGCTGCGTAGAACAAATTCCTCCGATCTCACCTCTGGTTCTTTTACCAGTGAGAAGGAATTATTTAATTCACACATTAGACAACTCAAGTCAGTGAGTTGAAAAGGAATCTGGCGCAGGTGGCCTTCTATGGCAGGTAAGACAGTAAATCAGCAATGGGATGTCTTCCATGAGGAGACATTTCAGGTATTCCTATGAGGGGGAAAGGAAGGGCATCCAAAGCTAGAGCTCCCTGGATGACTAAAGGTATTGCGATTAAACTGAAACAAACAAAGGGGGCTTATGATAAATGCCAGACTCATAATACAGTAGAGAACCAAGCTTAATACAGAAAGTAGAGAGGAGATCGGAAAAGAAATAACAGGGCAAAGAGACAGTCTGAGAATAGATTAGCAGGTAACATAAAAAGGAACCTTAAAGTCTTTTATAAATGTGTAAATAGTAAAAGGATAGTCAAAGGAAGGGTGAGGCTGATTAGGGAGCAAAAAGGAGATCTTATGGAGGCAGAGGGCATGGCTGAGGTACTAATTGAATACTTTGCATTGTCTTCACGAAAGAGGATGCTGCCAATGTTACAGTATCATAGAATCATAGAAAGTTACAGCACGGAAGGAGGCCATTTCGGCCCATCGTGTCCGCGCCGGCCAACAAAGAGCTCTCCAGCCTAATCCCACTTCCCAGCTCTTGGTCCGTAGCCCTGCAGGTTACAGCATCCCAAGTGCACACCCAAGTACTTTTTAAATGTGGTTAGGATTCCTGCCTCTACCACCCTTTCAGGCAGTGAGTTCCAGACCCCCACAACCCTCTGGGTGAAGAAATTTCCCCTCAAATCTCCTCTAAACCTTCCAACAATTATTTTAAATCTGTGCCCCCTGGTTTTTGACCCATCTGCTAAGGGAAATTGATCCTTTCGATCCACTTTATCATAATTTTATACGCCTCAATAAGGTCTCCCCTCAGCCTCCTCTGTTCCAAGGAAAACAGACCCAGCCTATCCAATCTTTCCTCATAGCTAAGATTCTCTACTCCCAGCAACATCCTTGTAAATCTCCTCTGTACCCTCTCTAGTGCAATCACATCTTTCCTGTAATGTGGTGACCAGAACTGCACGCAGTGCTCTAGCTGAGGCCTAACTAGTATTTTATACAGTTGAAGCATAACCCCCCCCCCTGCTCTTGTATTCTATGCCAGGGCTAATAAAGGCAAGCATTCCGTATGCCTTCTTAACCACCTTATCTACCTGGCCTGCTACCTTCAGGGATCTGTGGACATGCACTCCAAGGTCCCTTTGTTCCTCTACACTACTCAGTGTCCTACCATTTAATGTGTATTCCCTTTCCTTGTTAGCACACCCCAAATGCATTACCTCACACTTCTCCGGATTGAGTTCCATTTGCCACTGTTCTGCCCACCTGACCAATTCATTGATATCTTCCTGCAGTCTACAGCTTCCTTCTTCAGTATCAACCACACAGCCGATTTTAGTATCATCTGCAAACTTCTTAATCATACCCTCTGTATTCAAGTCTAGATCATTGATATATACCACAAAAAGCAAGGGACCTAGTACTGAGCCCTGCGGAACCCCACTGGAAACAGCCTTCCAGTCACAAAAATACTCATCAACCATTACCCTCTGCTTCCCGTCTCCGAGCCAGTTTTGAATCCAACTTGACACTTTGCCCTGGATCCCATGGGCTTTTCGTGACCAGTCTGCCATGTGGAACCTTATCAAAAGCCTTGTTAAAGTCCATATGCACTACATCAAATGCACTACCCTCATCTACACTCCTTGTTACCTACTCAAAAAATTCAATCAAGTTTGTCAGACATGACCTTCCTTTAACAAATCTGTGCTGACTATCCTTGATTAATCCTTGGAGGAGGTAGTACAGAACTGGATAGGATAAAAATAGATAAAGAGGTTGTGGCAAAGCCACTAAGAGACTCTCACTGTGACTTGTATAATTGCCTTTAATCATGTTTATTACCTTTCAATGTTGGCTCTGGTTAAACAGAGCTAGATCGACAAAATCGCGATCTGACGCGATGACGTCATCACGTGGGTCATGTGACGTCCCCAATGGCGGGAAACATGATGACATCATGACGTCAGAGGTAGAGGGCGTGGTCAACCAGTCCTCGTGTGGAGTGATAGTGAAAAGACCTGTTTAGAGCTTCTCCTGCATTTTCTTGTTTTGTAAAGTTTTAATACATTAAACTCAGTTTGTTAACTTCTAGTGAGTTTATAGATTCTTTGCTAGGAGTGCAGAGACTCCTACAAGGTACTTAAAACGGTTGGCAGTGCTCAAATTAGATAAGTCACACGGTCATAGGAACATATGGAGGAGGTGATTCAGCTCCTCGAGCCTGTTCTACCATTCAATGAGATCATGGTTAATCTGTAATCTAACTCCATCCACCTGCCTTGGTTCCATATCCCTTAATGCCCTTGGCTAGCAAAAAATCTATCAATTTCAGATTTAAAATGATTGATTGAGCTAGCATCTATCACTTATTGTGCGGAAGAGTTCTCCACGTTTACCACCCTTTGTGTGAAGAAGTGTATTCGAAATTCTTTCCTGAAAGGCCTGGCTCTGATTTTAAGGAGATCGCCCCTTGTCGGAGACTCCCCACCAGCAGAAAGTTTCTCTCTATCCACCCGATCAATTCCTTTCAAAATTCTAAAAAACCTCAATCAAATCACCCCTTAACCTTCTATATTCCAGGGAACACAAGCCTAGTTTATGTAATCTCTCCTCATAATCTAAACCTTGGAGAACTGGTAACATTTTGGTGAATCTACACTGCACTCCTTCTAAGGTCAATATATCTTTTCTAAAGTATAGTGCCCAGAACTGAACCTAGTCCTCCAGAAGTGGTCTAACCAGGGCTTTGTAGCAAAACTTCTTCCCCTTTATATTCTAGCCCCCTAGTTGTAAAGGCTAATGTTCCAATTTCCTTTTTGACTATTTTTGTACCTGACTACCTCATTTTAGTGATTTGTGTATATGGACCCTTAAATCTCTTTGGACCTCCACTGTTCCTAGCTTTTCACCATTTAAGTAATATTCGGATCTATCCTTTTTTGGTCCAAAATGGATGAGCTCACACTTACCTGCGTTGAAATCCATCTGCCACAGTTTGGCCCACTCACTTAATCTATCAATGTCTCTTTGTAATTTTATGTTCCCATCTACACTACTTGCTATGCCACCAATCTTTCTGTCATTAGCAAACTTAGATATAAAGTGTTTTTTTCCTTCATCCAAGTCCTTTATAAATATAGTGAATAGTTGAGGCCCCGGTACAGATCCTTGTGGGACATCACTTGTCACTTCCTTCCAATTCAAGTACATACCCATTATCCCTACTCTACTGCCTAACCAGTCTCCTAACCAGGTCAACAATTTGCCTTCAATTCCATGAGCTATAATTTTAGCTAACAGTCTCTTACATGGAACTTTATCAAATGCCTTCTGGAAGTTCATATAAACAACAGCTATATACATTCCCTATCTACTACTTTAGTTACTTCCTCAAAAAATTCAATTGGGTTCGTTAGACATGACCTACCCTTTATAAATCCACATTGGCTCTCTCTAATCAGCTCAAATTTCTCTCAGTGCTCAGTCACTCTGTCCTTAATTAGAGATTCCAACAGATGTTAGAGTAACAGGTCTATAATTTCCTGGTTTTTCTCTCTCACCTTTCTTAAATAATGGAGTTACATTTGCAATTTTCCAATCTAAAAGGAAAATTCCTGAATCGAGATTGCTTTGGAAGATTATGGCTGAACAATCTGCAATTTCCTCACCGACTTCCTTTAAAACCCTGGGGTGGAAACCATCAGATTCTGGGGATTCGTCAGTCTTTGGTGCCATTATTTTTTCTAAAATTGTTTTCTTGCTTACATTAACTTTACTGAATTCCAGTCCTTGATTCATTATTAATTTCTCCATTTGTCAGGTGTAATTATCCTCTTCCTCTACTGTGAAGACTGACATAAAGGATTTAATTTTAACATTGAGGAGTGTGTGGGTTTGTGTGTGGGTGAGGGGTTAAATTCGGTGAAAATGTCAGCGTCTCCAGAACCCGGCTCCAACACACTGACTTCCGGGTTTAACTCGGGTGCGTTCGGCTGCTTGCGGGTAACCCCCTCCGGAGACCCGGGTTAGCGATTAGAATATTTAAATCACTGAATTGCAGCAATATTTAAACCAGCATTTAAATTTAACAGCACAGGTTTCCTGGGTTTCCTGAAACTCACCATTGAATCCAAACAAGTTGAGAACGGCAATTCATGGGGCTCATTAAAAGTCAGGCAAATCCTCCAATACACGCTCAGTGCTCACTGCTGCTTTCTGACCTCCCTCTGGGAAAGGCTGTGCTCAGGGTACATGTGGTGAGAGGCTAATTTGTGCACTTTGGAGGTATATCAAGATCAGGATGGGTGGCATGGTTGCCTTAGATTGGACCTCGGATGAGGAGCAAGGTGACCATCAGCAGCAGCAACAGCCCGCTGTGGAGAGACCTGCAGGTGGTCAGCACAGAGGGCAGCAGCATAGAGAGGGAACCAGCAGAGAGAGAACCAGCACAGAGAGGGAACCAGCAGAGAGAGAACCAACACAGAGAGGGAACCAGCACAGAGAGGGAACCAGCAGAGAGAGGGGAGCAGCACAGAAAGGAGCAGCACAGAGAGGGGAGCAGCACAGAGAGGGGAGCAGCAGAGAGAAAACCAGCAGAGAGGATACCAGCAGAGGAATGGGAACCAGCAGAGAGGGAACCAGCAGAGGGGGAACCAGCAGAGGGGAGGAAACTAGCAGAAAGGGAACCAGCAGAGAAAAGGAAACCAGCAGAGAGGAAACCAGCAGAGGAGAGGGATCCAGCAGCCATGGAACCAGCAGAGGAGAGGAACCAGCAGAGGAGAGGGACCAGCAGAGGAGAGGGATCCAGCAGAGGAAAGGCACCAGCAGAGGAGAGGGACCAGCAGAGGAGAGGGATCCAGCAGAGGAAAGGCACCAGCAGAGGAGAGGGACCAGCAGAGGAGAGGGACCAGCAGAGGGGGGCGAACTCACAGGAGGCACTACCCATGTCACAGGGTGTACAGGCAGAGGCTGAGTTTCCTTGACCTGTCGGAACACCAGTGTCTCAGGAGGCACAGGAAGTCACGTCAGGTGGCGACAGACACCTGCAGCCTCCTAGAAGAAGACCTGCTCCCTGCTGGACCTGGTGGCCATGCATTACCAGTGGCTGTCAAAGTCACCAACACCCTCAACGTTTTTGCCTCTGGATCCTTCCAGGACTCTGCTGGGGACATAACTGGAATCTCCCAGCAGCCCAGAAATACAAAAGACAGTAACTGATGGCTTGTTTGCCAGGGCCGGCAATTATGACAACTTCGCTTGCGATGATCCAGTCAGAATGAGCGGGCACTCGGGTTTGTGGCTCTGGCTGGCTTCCCACAGGTACAGGGCGTCATCGACTGTACACACGTGGCAATCCAGGCACCCCCAGATCACCCAGGAGTATTCTTGAACCGCAAGGGCTTCCACTCCATCAATGGGCAGCTAGTGATTCTTTCGTCCTGCAAAAGTTCAAGCACCCTGACGTCTTCGGACCTGGAAGCAGACTGAAGGGGTGGCTGCTAGGAGACAAGGGATACCCACTTCAAACTTGGCTGATGACACTTGTCAGAAACCCAACCAATGAAGCCCAAGAGCAGTGTGATGATACCCATATGACAACCAGGTGTGTCATTGAGCAAGCGATCAACATGCTCACGATGCACTTCAGGTTCCTGGACAGATGTGGAGGCTCCCTTCATTTGTGTCATTTTTCCCACATTACAACAGTGACTCCACTTCAAAAGTACCTCACTGGCTGTTAAGCGCTTTAAGGCATCCGGTGGTCATGAAAGGCGCTATATAAATGCAAGTCTTTCTTTTTTTCTTCAGTATGCACCAGCCAGGGTCTCCAGCATGATTGTGGTGTGCTGTGCTCTGCACAACACTGCGTAGCAGCGAGGACTGGCACTGCAGGAGGAACAAGGCGCAGCACACACATCATCTGTGGACGAATCCAAGGAGGAAGAGGAGGAAGAAGAGGAGGAGGAAGAGGAGGAAGAGGAAGGTGGCAACCCCATTGCAGCACCAGCCGCTCACATTACTGCCTGGGATTCCAGGGATTCCCTTATAGCTGTAAGGTTCAGTTAGTCACTCCCACTGGACCGATGTGACAATAACATCCAATGGCCACTTTCACCTTCCCCCCCACCCCCCACCCCAATCTCACTGACACAAAGCAGTCCTGTAAACACCCACCCACCCATTGCACATCTTCCGTCAGTTCATGTCTTCCCATTCATCAACAAGCAACTGAAAAGCTGAGTTGCCACCCAGCAACCAAGAATGGGAAACATGGGAAAGTGGTGCAAACTAATAAATTTTATCTGATTCTACTAAACAATGGAAATTTAACATAACATTTTCTCATACCCCCGTGTGCATACCCTTGTGCAACTACAAAGCTTCACTCTTCCTTTTCCTACTGCTCCTATGTGGTGCAGCCCCTGTGGCTTCAGCAGAGTTGAGGCAGGCTGCTCCTGTCCCTGCTCTGAATACTGAGATGCACTTGGCCGACGAGCTCTGGGTTTTGGAGCCTGTGAGGGCCCCGCCAAAGACTGCTCCACCTGCACCTGTACAGGGGCAGTCTCGGCCATCGGGAGACAAGGCAGCGTGTGGGGTACTGACTGAGCGGGGGGCAATGGGAGACGGGGCAGCGCGTGGGGTACTGACTGAGCGGGGGGCAACGGGAGACGGGGTAGCGTGTGGGGTACTGACTGAGCGGGGGGCATCGGGAGACGGGGCAGCGTGTGGGGTACTGACTGAGCGGTAGCAACGGGTGAGGAGTGGGAGCACTTTGAGTGGAGTTCCCACTCCCATGTCCCCTTTCGCCATCATCCCTCTCATGGGTCAGCCACACTTCACTGCTGTCACTGCTGGAGAGCACTTTGGTGCAGATCAGTGCGGCACTGTAAGGCCAAGGTGTGATGTATGTAACCTGTTCCACCTTAAGAGAACTACTTTAAGAGATGTACTACTTTCTCTTGGCTGCTGTATACTGTAATACCGGTGGTGACCACACCGGTATATAAGTGTTGTGTAAGGATTTGCTGGGCAGTTCAGCCCTGACCTCCGAATAGTAAAGACCTGTTAAAAGTTATTCTTGTTGTCTGTGTCCAGTGATTGATCCTAAACATAACTGGGACACACAGACTCAACAGTGGCGATGAGTCCGATCTTACCTTGCGGCAATTTTACATCCAAGGCAGCTTCGTCCTCAAAACGGGCGTTGAGAAGAGGCATCCGCCCTCATCATCCTGCTGAGCACCATCGCACGAGAGGCATCGAGAACCCGGCTTAAAAAGAAAAAGAATTCTGACCACGAAGCCCTCCATCAGCGACAGGCAGTGATCATCCCTTCTACCACGGTGGTGGGTAAGCCGATCAGCGACATGAGCAGAAAGTCGGCCGCGTTGACTGTGGAGTAGGGGAGGGAAAATGGAGGAATAAGGGCGGAGAGCTCGACCACGGCCGGTAGAAAGGGCCGGGCTGCAATCGAGGCCGAGAGGCGCAGCGACTGGGGCAGCTTAAGGCTCGAGAGCTGCGGAGAACTCAAACGCAGCCGGTGTACAGGACCGGGCTGCAAGCGGAGCTGCGAGGCAAAGCAGCATCGGGGAGTTGAGAAGCTTAAGGCACGAGAGCCACGGAGAATTCAAACGCAGCCGTTGTAAAGGACCGGGCTGCAAGCGGGGCTGCGAGGCAAAGCAGCGTCGGGGAGTGAGAACCGCTGGGGAGGCGAGAACGGCAGCAGCAAGGCAATCGCCATTGCAGCCAGCGGGGGAAGAAGGCAAACGCGGGAATCCACCATTATAGTCGGCGGGGGAAGAAGACGAGCGCGGGAAAGACCGCCAAGCGCGGGAAGCTGCCATTTTGAAAAAAAAACTTTAAAAAAAAAAAACTTGCAAGGATGCCTAAACATGGGGGCATTAATACCTTTGATAGTGATATCGAAGATTGGACCACGTATGTAGAACGCATGGAAGTTTATTGTAAAGCAAATACGGTACCAGATGATGAGAAAGCACTAACCTTGTTAAGCTCAATGGGTGCGAAGACATACGGGCTATTGAAGCACCTTCTATCACCAAATAAACCGGCGGATCAGACTTTCGCGAATATTGTTACTGTCCTGAAAAATCATTTAAACCCCACGCCGCTGATGATAGCGGAACGATTTAAATTTTACAGGAGAACGCAGTTGAAAGACGAAAGCAACGCTGAATTTTTAATTGAACTACGTAAGCTATCGAAGTACTGTCAGTTTGGAACAGGACTAGCAGATGCGCTGAGAGATAAATTTGTGTGTGGATTGTTAAAAGAAGGAACACAAAAGCGACTGCTTGAGGAGAATGATCTTACGCTTGATAAAGCTGTCACTATTGCAGCATCGCAAGAAGCCGCAGCGAGAGGCACTGCGGAAATGCAGCTACGGTCACCGGAACTCTGCACCAATCAAATGGTCTTGAGTACAGTAAAATGTTATCGTTGTGGAAAGACAACGCACGATCAGAACCAGTGCTGGTTCAAAAATCAGGAATGCAGAAAATGTGGCAGGCTTGGTCACATAGCTAAAGTATGCCGGTCAGGAAAGAAGACCAGCAACAAAATGTCACCGCAGGAAAAGTACAGAAAGGTACACAAGGTGACAGAGAACAGTTCGAACGAACAGAAGTCAGATTCAGACTCCAGCAGTAATGAACTGGGTAGTCTAAGAGTACACAATGTTGGTAAGGAAGCAGACCTCCAAACAATTTGGGTCACACTTCAGATAGCAGGAGTCCAAGTGAAGATGGAATTGGACACTGGATCGGCATTGACGGTCATGAATAAGAAAGATTACAAAAGGTTATTCCCACATATTCCCCTACGGGATACGGAGATTGTATTGAAAACATACACGGGGCAAAGAGTATACCCCATCGGGAAGATAGAGGTAAAGGTAGTCCACAAGGGCAAAGAAAGCCGAGGCATGGACTTATATGTGCTACCTGAGGGAGGTCCACCACTACTGGGACGGGAGTGGATTAGGAAAATAAATATGGACTGGCATTCCTTAAAAGCACTAACGGTAGATTCCGGTACAAAAGATGTCAAACCTAAACGATTGTCCAGAATATTGGACGATGCTAAAGAGGTGTTCCAACAGGGACTGGGAACACTGAGAGGAATTACGGCAAACATCAAGGTTGAAGAACATGCAAACCCGAAATTTTTCAAAGCCAGACCGGTACCTTATACAATACGACCTGCTGTGGAAGCTGAGCTGGAAGGGCTAGAACGTTCAGGAGTACTGTCTAAGGTAGACTGGAGTGAGTGGGCCACACCCATTGTCCCCGTCATGAAGCGCTCATCGAGCAACAAGTCGGGGGAACCGGGGAAGGTTCGCATCTGTGGAGATTTCAAGATCACTGTTAATCCGGTGCTTCACACGGTGCAGTATCCGCTTCCGCGGATTGAGGTTATCTTCGCTTCGTTGTCTGGCGGGAAACACTTCACCAAGATAGACCTGGCGCAGGCGTACTTACAGATGGAAGTTGAGGAAGAGTCACGCCAGTATCTCACGATCAACACGCATAGAGGCTTGTACCGGTATAATAGACTGGTTTTTGGAGTGGCATCGGCTCCAGCAATTTGGCAGAGGGCCATGGAGCAGGTATTACAGGGAATTCCAGGTACACAATGTTACCTGGACGATATTCTGATTACAGGAGATGATGATGAGGAACACCTTGCAAACTTGGAACTGGTGCTCACCAGATTGAAAGAATATGGTCTTCGAGTTAATCGCCAGAAATGTGAATTCTTTCAGAAGCGGATCTCGTACAGTGGTCATGTCATTGACCAGGAGGGGCTTCATAAGTCTCCTGACAAGATTGAAGCTGTTGTGAAGGCTCCCGCTCCGGATAATGTATCCCAATTGAGGTCGTTTCCAGGGTTGATTAACTATTACCATAAGTTTCTGCCAAATTTATCCACGGTGCTGCACCCGCTGAACGCTCTTTGGCAGAAGGGAGTACCATGGAAGTGGAGCGAGGACTGTAAGAGGGCCTTTCGCAAAAGCAAGGCATTGATCACCTCAGAGGAAGTGTTGGCTCACTTCAACCCAACGCTGCCTATTCGTTTGGCTTGTGATGCTTCTCCATATGGTATTGGGGCAGTACTCTCACACAAGTTGCCAAATGGCCAGGAGAGGCCAGTTGCGTTCGCATCCAGATCATTGACCTCCGCTGAGCGCAACTATGCTCAGATAGATAGGGAGGCTCTCAGCCTTGTGTGGGGAGTAAAGAAGTTTAATCATTACCTGCAGGGCCAAAAGTTTACGCTTCTGACAGACCACCAGCCGTTGGTATCCATTTTTAACCCTAAAAAGGGTGTTTCGGTGATGACAGCACAGAGACTCCAGAGATGGTCCCTTTTCCTAGGGGCACATCAATATCAGATAGAATTCAAAGGTACAAAGCAGCATGGTAATGCTGATGGGCTGTCGCGCCTGCCACTACCTACAGAGGAGGAGGCACCGATGGTTGACCCTGTTGAGTTATTTCACTCGACCATCATCGAATGTTTACCAGTCACCAATGCAAGTATTGAAAGAGAAACCAGGAACGACCCGACACTGTCCAGGGTCTACGAAGTGACAGTGAAGGGATGGCCAGCACATGGTGATCCACTGTTACCGGCATTCTCAGCAAGACGAGAACAGCTGTCCGTCTGTCAAGGAACATTGATGTATGGAACAAGGGTGATTATTCCTCCTAAGTTAAGAGAGAGAGTTCTAAAGGAACTGCATGAAGGTCATCTGGGGGGAGTCAAGATGAAAAGCCTTGCTAGGGCTTATGTGTGGTGGCCGGGTCTCGACCAACAGATAGAGGAGCTGACGAAAAGCTGCTCAGGGTGCCAAAAAGTGCAAAATGCACCTCCGATTGCACCGCTGCATCCATGGGAATGGCCTTCAACCCCATGGCAACGTGTACATATTGACTTTGCTGGTCCTTTCGTGGACTCCATGTTTTTAATTGCGGTGGACGCACATTCTAAATGGCCAGAAGTGATTAAGATGACTACCACTACCTCGGAAAAGACGATCGCGGTGTTAAGAATGATATTTGCAAGAAATGGATCGCCAGAACAAATATGTTCAGACAACGGACCGCAGTTCGTGTCAGAAGAATTCCAGAGATTCATGAAGAATGGGGTGAAACATTATACCTCTGCCCCATATCATCCGGCTACAAACGGGTTGGCCGAGAGATTTGTACAAACGTTCAAAAAAGCGATAAAGGCCATGAACGAAGATCAGATTCCACTACAACACAAGGTGGACAAATTCCTACTGGCATATCGAAACGCCACCCATACAGTGACAAACCAAACTCCTGCCATGATGTTCTATAACAGGAGGTTGCGGTCCAGGTTGGACTTGTTAAAACCAAATGTGCGGAGGGAAGTTGAAAACAAACAGTTCCAGCATATAAATAACAAGACCACTCGGAGTTTCGAAATAGGACAACCAGTGTTAGCCCGGGATTATAAAAACGAGAAATGGCAATCTGGAACAATTCGGGCCAGACAAGGACCCCTGATGTACACGGTAGATGTTGGTGAAAATGTAATACGGCGTCATGCTGACCAACTGGTAGAATCGAGAACAAGGGTCGAACCCATGGTTACGGCAGAGACAACCGTGGAAGAAGTTAGTGAACCTGAAGCATCTACCTCAGAAGTGAATGTACCTGATGATGATGTCCAATCCATAAGAGACCAACTAGATGAGTCACCCCAACAACGAGAAGCAGAGACCCCTGAAAGGCGTTATCCAACTCGAATCAGGAGGCCTCCTCAGAGACTGAATCTTTGAACTGTTTTGCATGAAGTTGTATATATGTTATTATGTTATGTTAAATGGGGATATAACTGTTAAGCTAAAAAGGGAGGATTGTGGTGTATGTAACCTGTTCCACCTTAAGAGAACTACTTTAAGAGATGTACTACTTTCTCTTGGCTGCTGTATACTGTAATACCGGTGGTGACCACACCGGTATATAAGTGTTGTGTAAGGATTTGCTGGGCAGTTCAGCCCTGACCTCCGAATAGTAAAGACCTGTTAAAAGTTATTCTTTTTGTCTGTGTCCAGTGATTGATCCTAAACATAACTGGGACACACAGACTCAACACAAGGCTAGGGTATCTGTCATCCTATTTAAGATGCCAAACAGGCTGGTATCCAGAGTCTGTACGGCCGTGGTCTAGGCCTGCATGGACTCGTGTTTGCCGCGTTTGATGTTCCACGGAGTTGGCCACTCTATCCATGGAAGAAGACATCCTCGCAATTCCCTGTGACGTCCTCCCACTCATGCTTGAGCCGGACTCCTCCATTCTCTCTGTAATCATGGGCAGTGTGCCTGGAAGGCTTGTCAATGATTCCCTTTTTCATCTATGGCCCCTGGGGCACAGCCTCTGTGTCCAGCTGAGCAGAGTTTGGAGAGGGCTTTGCCCTCCGACGCGGACTCTCCACAGCTGTCCCTGCCACCACCGTCTGCTCTTGCTCACTTGTGAAATCTGAGTCACCAGGTGAAACTCTCTGTCTAACTGGCCCCACCGAAGTGGGAGTATCTGAGCTGGTGCATGGTCTGCACGAGTCCTGTGATGGTGCTCCCTCAGAGATTTTGTCATCCCAAAGTCCACTGACTGCTGCTGTACACGTGAGGACCCTGGTAGAGAGAAAAGACATGAATGAGTCCTGGCAAGGTAAGAATGTGGCAACTTAGTATTATGAAGATGATCATATTTCACTCGTTGTTGAAATCAAGTCAACATGACTGAGTGTTGTATGAGATGTGAGTCACTGAAATTTAATGTGTTACCAGGTAGCTGGGAGGTCCCTGTCTCACCATCTCCGATGGCCTGGGTGCCAAACTCCACTGATCTTCAGCGCGCCCTCCTCTGCAGTTGTTCACAGTGCGATCTGTGGAGGACCACCTCTGGCTCTCTCCCTCTCTCTCAGGTCCTGTGCTCTCTTCTCCTGCAAGGAGGAGAAGAACAGACCTGTGAGTGAGGGTAACTGCATGTGTTCACCCGATGGACGCAGTGCATTTGGTGAGGGTGTGTATCAGGGAGAGGCATGACATTACATAAGGATGAGGGTGAGTGGCAGTGGTGGATGGATAGATGGGGATGTGAGGAGGTGCACAGAAAGAGAAGGATGGGTGCATCTGCAAGGTAAACGGGTGTGAGGAGTGATGTGATGGAGTAGACTTGTCAAGGCAGTGTGAGGGGGTGGGGTGATGCGCACAGCAGGATGTAGGTGAATGTGGAACTGTACTCACCTTTCCTGACCTGGTTAGGTCATTAATGCGATTCCTGCAGTGAATCCAGGAGCGTGGCTCAAGGCTCCTGCTGCTGACCAGCTCCACCCACGCCTTCTTGGTGGCAGCAGCAGGTTTCTTCCTCCCATTGCTGGGGAAGAGTATCTCCCTCGGGCTCCTCACTGTCCCCAGCAGTACATCAAGGGAGGCACCATTAAAGTGGGGCGCAGCCTTTGAGCTTCCTCAATCCATTGTCACACCTTGTCTCCTCTTGCTTCCAACTCCAAACTCCTCCAAATTCCATCTTTGGATTGGCCCTTTAACTACTGGAGTTGAGATCGCATCGCGCGGGTCCTCATCATGCCCGATGCCATGCAATCAACGCCAAACCCGGAAGTAAACTGATAACGAGGTGGCTGCATTAAAATACCACAGACAGAAACTTCTTCCAAGTTCCGCTCCCGATATCCCCCCTGCCCCCCGCCTCCCCTCCCCCACCCCCACTCCGAACGCGTCTCCGAGTTATTATCGGGGCCATAGAGTACAAAAGCAAAGAAATTATGCAAAATGTTTATACGTCACTGGTTGGGCCTTAACTGGAGTACTGTGTTCATTTCCGGGCAGCACACTTTAGGAAGGATGTCAAGGCCTTGGAGAAGGTGCAGAAGAGATTTACTAGAATGGTTCCAGGGATGAAAGACTTCAGTTATGTGGAGAGGCCAAGGAAGCTGGGGTTGTTCTCCTTAGAGCAGAGAAGGTTAAGAGGAGATTTAATAGGGGTGTTCAAAATGATGAGGCTTTTTGATGGAGTAGATAGGGAGAAACTGTTTCCACTGGCAGGAGGGTCGGTAACCAGAGGACACAGGTTTAAGATCATTGGCAAAAAAAGTACGGGGGAGATGAGGAGAATATGTTTTACTCAGCGAGTTGTTATGATCTGAAATTCACCGCCTGAAAGGGAATTGAATAAATAATTGAAGAGGATAATTTTACAGAGCTATGGGGCAGACCCGGAGAGTGGGCCTGATTGGATAGCTCTTTCAGAGATCCAGCACCGGCAAGATGGACCGAATGGCCTCCTTCAGTGCTGTATTTTTCTATGATTCTGGACACTTGCTTCCTACCTTGTAGCACGGAACTAATGCTGTGAGGCGACTCTTTCTTCCAGCTGATTTCACAGGCAATTCCTTCCGACATTTCACACCATTCTATCACGTAGCCAATCACTGGGGCTCTGGGGACAGACCACTCGATTCGGAGACTGTGCTCATTAATCGGAAGTGATCGACACATTTAGGGAAAGGGGAGCAAAGGCTGAAATAGAAGGAGAAAGAGCAAGTAATCCACTGATCCGAGACTGTGAATTAACAAGCCACATATCAGAGACACTCCCCTCCCTCCCCCTGTCCCTTCTCCCTCCCTACCACTCCCCCTCCGTGCCTCCCAATCTCTCCCTCCCTCCAACCCTCCCTCCCTCCCTCCCTCCCACTCCCCCTCCGTCTCTCCCTCTCCTTCTCTCCACCTCCCTCTCTCTCCCTCTCCCTCTCTCCCTTTCTCCCTATCCCTCTCCCCATCCATCTTTCCCTATCCTTCTCTCCCTCTTCCTCTCTGAATCTCCCACTCCTTCTCCCCCCTCCCTCCCTCCCCCTCCATCTCCCCCTCCCCCCTCCGCCCTCTCTCTCCCTCCCCCCTCTCCTTCCCCCTCCCTCCCCCTCCCCCTCTCTCTCCCTCACTCTCACTCCCCCCTCCCTCCCCTCCCCCTCTCCTGCCCCCTCTCCCTCCCCCCTCCTCCTCCTCTCCCCCCTCCTCCTCCTCTCCCTCCCTCTCCCTCCCTCTCCCTCTCCCTCTCCTCTCCCTCCCTCTCCCTCCCTCTCCCTCTCCTCTCCCTCGTTCCTATCCCCTGTGTCGGACTCGGACTCTCCACTTTGTGGCTGCAATAACTGTGCGGAATGCAGATGCTGGAACCTGCCCATTCCCCGCGGACGGGGAGGTCCTGTGTGCAGCTTGCCTGTCTGGCGGAGTGTTTTCACTGCCAGCTGTGCTGCAGGGGATTCCCCGACACTATTGTAAGCTCGAATGCAGATGCTGCCATCTCCTGGTGCTGAGATTCTGCAGCTCAGGTTCGTTGTGTTGCACAAAGTGATCTCGTGATGTTTGCTGTGAGGCTCAAGCCTGTGGGTCACCCTGTAGCCCCTGATTCTCCCGTTCACTTCCGACTCTCTCAGTTCCTGGGGAGACATTAAAAATGTACTCAAAACCTCACAAGAGAAGACCTGAAGTGACCTTGGCCAAACGCTGCCCAGGTCACCTGAGTTACACCTGCACAGCTTTCCACCATTATTTCAGTCCTCAAATGAGCAGCATCATCCAATCATATGGCAGGATTTCCCTTATCCCAGTCCCACAGAGCCAGGATCACACACCCCATCCCAGCCCATCCCGGCCAAAACCAGGCCAAAACCAGCAGCTCGCGACAAGAAGGTGTGGTTGGAGGTAGCTGAGGATGTGAGCAGCAGGAGCATTGAGCCCCGGTCTTGGATGCAGTGCAGGAAGCAGTTTAATGACCTAATCAGGTCAGGAAAGGTGAGTACATCTGCTGCTTCACCTACACCTTGTGATTTAAGCCCCCTCGCCTTCACTCGGTCTCGCCAAGCATACTCCATCACATCACTCCTCAGATGCATCTATCTCATAGTCACCCTCACCGAATGCACTGCATCCATCGGGTGAACACCTCACCTTCACTCACTCACGGTCTGTTTTATCGCCCCTCGTAGGAGAAGAGAGCGCAAAACACAAGGGAGAGGAAGAGGACTGGAGGTGGCCCGCCACAAATAGTCCCGCTCACTGATGTAGAGGAGGAGGAGGCCCTGGAGATAAGAGACACATCTGCGTCCCTCTCAGTCGGAGATGGAGGGACAGGGAAATCGCAGATAGCTGGTGACAGAATTACAAATACCTCTGCCACACATACTGACTTTGTTTCATCAGTGACTGACATATGACAAGACTGATTATGGTGATTGTCAAGATTGTGACTTTGCCACAGCTAAATCATATCCATTCTTTTGTCTTCCAGGGCCGTCACACGTACGCCTTCACAACTCCCACACACCCCACTGTCCCAACTCACCCCACTGTCCCCACTCACCCCACAGTCCTCACACCCCCCGCAGTCCCCACTCACCCCACAGTCCCCACTCAGCCCGCAGTCCCCACACACCCCGCAGTCCCCACACACCCCACTGTCCCCACACACCCCACAGTCCCCACTTAGCCCGCAGTCCCCACACACCCCGCAGTCCCCACACACCCCACTGTTCCCACACCCCCCGCAGTCCCCACACACCCCACTGTTCCCACACCCCCCGCAGTCCCCACTCACCCCCCAGTCCCCACACCCCCCGCAGTCCCCACACCCCCCGCAGTCCCCACTCACCCCACAGTCCCCACTCAGCCCGCAGTCCCCACACACCCCGCAGTCCCCACTCACCCCACAGTCCCCACTCACCCCGCAGTCCCCACTCACCCCACAGTCCCCACTCACCCCACAGTCCCCACACACCCCACTGTTCCCACTCACCCCACAGTCCCCACTCACCCCACAGTCCCCACACACCCCACTGTTCCCATTCATCCCACTGTCCCCACACACCCCACTGTTCCCACTCACCCCACAGTCCCCACACACCCCACTGTTCCCACTCACCCCACAGTCCCCACTCACCCCACAGTCCCCACACACCCCACTGTTCCCACTCACCCCACAGTCCCCACTCACCCCACAGTCCCCACTCACCCCACTGTTCCCACTCACCCCACAGTCCCCACTCACCCCACAGTCCCCACACACCCCACTGTTCCCACTCACCCCACAGTCCCCACTCACCCCACAGTCCCCACACACCCCACTGTTCCCACTCACCCCACAGTCCCCACTCACCCCACAGTCCCCACACACCCCACTGTTCCCACTCACCCCACAGTCCCCACTCACCCCACAGTCCCCACACACCCCACTGTTCCCACTCACCCCACAGTCCCCACTCACCCCACTGTTCCCATTCATCCCACTGTCCCCACACACCCCACTGTTCCCACTCACCCCACAGTCCCCACTCACCCCACAGTCCCCACTCACCCCACAGTCCCCACACACCCCACTGTTCCCATTCATCCCACTGTCCCCACACACCCCACTGTTCCCACTCACCCCACAGTCCCCACACACCCCACTGTTCCCATTCATCCCACAGTCCCCACTCACCCCGCAGTCCCCACACACCCCGCAGTCCCCACACACCCCGCAGTCCCCACACACCCCGCAGTCCCCACTCACCCCGCAGTCCCCACACACCGCACAGTCCCCACACACCCCACAGTCCCCACACACCCCCGCAGTCCCCACTCACCCCGCAGTCCCCACTCACCCCGCAGTCCCCACTCACCCCACAGTCCCCACACACCCCGCAGTCCCCACACACCGCACAGTCCCCACTCACCCCACAGTCCCCCACACACCCCGCAGTCCCCACACACCGCACAGTCTCCACACACCCCACAGTCCCCACACACCCCACAGTCCCCACACACCGCACAGTCTCCACACACCCCACAGTCCCCACTCACCCCGCAGTCCCCACTCACCCCGCAGTCCCCACTCACCCCACAGTCCCCACTCACCCCACAGTCCCCACTCACCCCGCAGTCCCCACTCACCCCACAGTCCCCACTCACCCCGCAGTCCCCACACACCCCACAGTCCCCACTCACCCCACAGTCCCCACTCACCCCACAGTCCCCCACTCACCCCACAGTCCCCACTCACCCCACAGTCCCCACTCACCCCACAGTCCCCACACACCCCACAGTCCCCACTCACCCCACAGTCCCCACTCACCCCACAGTCCCCACTCACCCCACAGTCCCCACTCACCCCACAGTCCCCACTCACCCCGCAGTCCCCACACACCCCACAGTCCCCACTCACCCCGCAGTCCCCACTCACCCCACAGACCCCACACACCCCGCAGTCCCCACTCACCCCACAGTCCCCACTCACCCCACAGTCCCCACTCACCCCACAGACCCCACACACCCCGCAGTCCCCACACACCCCGCAGTCCCCACTCACCCCACAGTCCCCACTCACCCCACAGTCCCCACTCACCCCACAGACCCCACACACCCCGCAGACCCCACTCACCCCACAGTCCCCACACACCCCACAGACCCCACACACCCCGCAGACCCCACTCACCCCACAGTCCCCACACACCCCACAGTCCCCACTCACCCCACAGACCCCACACACCCCGCAGACCCCACTCACCCCACAGTCCCCACTCACCCCACAGTCCCCACTCACCCCACAGTCCCCACTCACCCCACAGTCCCCACTCACCCCACAGTCCCCACTCACCCCACAGACCCCACACACCCCGCAGTCCCCACACACCCCGCAGTCCCCACTCACCCCACAGTCCCCACACACCCCACAGTCCCCACTCACCCCACAGTCCCCACTCACCCCGCAGTCCCCACTCACCCCGCAGTCCCCACTCACCCCGCAGTCCCCACACACCCCGCAGTCCCCACTCACCCCGCAGTCCCCACTCACCCCGCAGTCCCCACACACCCCGCAGTCCCCACACACCCCGCAGTCCCCACTCACTCCGCAGTCCCCACTCACCCCACAGTCCCCACTCACCCCACAGTCCCCACTCACCCCACAGTCCCCACACACCCCGCAGTCCCCACTCACCCCACAGTCCCCACACACCCCGCAGTCCCCACTCACTCCGCAGTCCCCACTCACCCCACAGTCCCCACTCACCCCACAGTCCCCACTCACCCCACAGTCCCCACACACCCCGCAGTCCCCACTCACCCCACAGTCCCCACTCACTCCGCAGTCCCCACTCACCCCACAGTCCCCACACACCCCGCAGTCCCCACACACCCCACAGTCCCCACACACCCCGCAGTCCCCACTCACTCCGCAGTCCCCACTCACTCCGCAGTCCCCACTCACCCCACAGTCCCCACACACCCCGCAGTCCCCACTCACTCCGCAGTCCCCACTCACCCCACAGTCCCCACTCACCCCACAGTCCCCACACACCCCACAGTCCCCACTCACCCCACAGTCCCCACACACCCCGCAGTCCCCACTCACCCCACAGTCCCCACACACCCCACAGTCCCCACTCACCCCGCAGTCCCCACACACCCCACAGTCCCCACTCACCCCGCAGTCCCCACTCACCCCACAGTCCCCACACACCCCACAGTCCCCACACACCCCACAGTCCCCACTCACCCCGCAGTCCCCACTCACCCCACAGTCCCCACTCACCCCGCAGTCCCCACTCACCCCACAGTCCCCACTCACCCCACAGTCCCCACACACCCCACAGTCCCCACACACCCCGCAGTCCCCACTCACCCCACAGTCCCCACTCACCCCACAGTCCCCACTCACCCCACAGTCCCCACTCACCCCACAGTCCCCACACACCCCACTCACCCCACAGTCCCCACTCACCCCACAGTCCCCACACACCCCACTCACCCCACAGTCCCCACTCACCCCACAGTCCCCACACACCCCACAGTCCCCACTCACCCCACAGTCCCCACTCACCCCACACACCCCACTCACCCCACAGTCCCCACTCACCCCACAGTCCCCACACACCCCACACACCCCACTCACCCCACAGTCCCCACACACCCCACAGTCCCCACTCACCCCGCAGTCCCCACACACCCCACTCACCCCGCAGTCCCCACTCACCCCGCAGTCCCCACAGTCCCCACTCACCCCACAGTCCCCACACACCCCACAGTCCCCACTCACCCCGCAGTCCCCACACACCCCACTCACCCCGCAGTCCCCACTCACCCCGCAGTCCCCACTCACCCCGCAGACCCCGCAGTCCCCACTCACCCCGCAGTCCCCACAGTCCCCACACACCCCACTGTTCCCACTCACCCCGCAGACCCCGCAGTCCCCACTCACCCCACAGTCCCCACTCACCCCACAGTCCCCACTCACCCCACAGTCCCCACACACCCCACAGTCCCCACACACCCCACTCACCCCACAGTCCCCACACACCCCACTGTCCCCACACACCCCACAGTCCCCACTCACCCCACTGTCCCCACTCACCCCACTGTCCCCACACACCCCACAGTCCCCACACACCCCACAGTCCCCACACACCCCACTCACCCCACAGTCCCCACACACCCCACTGTCCCCACTCACCCCACTGTCCCCACACACCCCGCAGTCCCCACTCACCCCGCAGTCCCCACTCACCCCGCAGTCCCCACTCACCCCGCAGTCCCCACTCACCCCGCAGTCCCCACTCACCCCGCAGTCCCCACTCACCCCGCAGTCCCCACTCACCCCGCAGTCCCCACTCACCCCACAGTCCCCACTCACCCCGCAGTCCCCACTCACCCCGCAGTCCCCACTCACCCCACAGTCCCCACACACCCCACTGTCCCCACTCACCCCACTGTCCCCACACACCCCGCAGTCCCCACTCACCCCAATGTCCCCACACACCCCTCAGTCCCCACTCAGCCTGCAGTCCCAACAATCCCCATTGATCCCAGAGTCCCAATTGAATCCACAGTCTCCACACACCCCATAGCCCCCACTCACCCCACAGTCCCCACACAGCCCACAGTCCCCACAGACCCTGCAGCAGCAGATCGTGAATAAGCCGTTCTCACAAAAATACTCACCTTCCAAAACAGTCGAATGTACATTTTTCCATCTTGATCAGAATCTTCAAAATGCCACCAAATATCAGGGATGCCTATTGGAGCTGCAACAGAAAGAGGGGCGTTTAATCAAGGTTTTACTCTGTATCTGCTGCACTTGCCCCGGGAGAGTTTGATGAGAGTGTAGAGGCAGCTTTACTCTGTATCTAACCCGTGCTGTACCTGCCCTGGGAGTGTTTGATGGGACAGTGTAGAGGCAGCTTTACTCTGTATCTAACCCGTGCTGCCCCTGCCCTGGGAGTGTTTGATGGGACAGTGTAGAGGAAGCTTTACTCTGTATCTAACCCATGCTGTACCTGCCCTGGGAGTGTTTGATGGGACAGTGTAGAGGGAGCTTTACTCTGTATCTAACCCATGCTGTACCTGCCCTGGGAGTGTTTGATGGGACAGTGTAGAGGCAGCTTGCTCTGTATCCAACCCGTGCTGTACCTGCCCTGGGAGTGTTTGATGGGACAGTGTAGAGGCAGCTTTACTCTGTATCTAACCCGTGCTGTACCTGCCCTGGGAGTGTTTGATGGGACAGTGTAGAGGGAGCTTTACTCTGTATCTAACCCGTGCTGTACCTGCCCTGGGAGTGTTTGATGGGACAGTGTAGAGGCAGCTTTACTCTGTATCTAACCCGTGCTGTACCTGCCCTGGGAGTGTTTGATGGGACAGTGTAGAGGGAGTTTTACTCTGTATCTAACCTGTGCTGTACCTGCCCTGGGAGTGTTTGATGGGACAGTGTAGAGGAAGCTTTACTCTGTATATAACCTGTGCTGTACCTGCCCTGGGAGTGTTTGATGGGACAGTGTAGAGGGAGCTTTACTCTGTACCTAACCCGTGCTGTACCTGCCCTGGGAGTGTTTGATGGGACAGTGTAGAGGTAGCTTTACTCTGTATCTAACCCATGGTGTACCTGCCCTGGGAGTGTCTGATGGGACAGTGTAGAGGGAGCTTTACTCTGTATCTAACCCATGGTGTACCTGCCCTTGGGAGTGTTTGATGGGACAGTGTAGAGGGAGCTTTACTCTGTACCTAACCCGTGCTGTACCTGCCCTGGGAGTATTTGATGGGATAGTGTAGAGGGATCTTTACTCTGTATCCAACCCGTGCTGTACCTGCCCTTGGAGTGTTTGATGGGACAGTGTAGAGGGAGCTTTACTCTGTATCTAACCCGTGATGTACCTGCCCTGGGAGTGTTTGATGGGATAGTGTAGAGGGATCTTTACTCTGTTTCCAACCCGTGCTGTACCTGCCCTTGGAGTGTTTGATGGGACAGTGTAGAGGGAGCTTTACTCTGTATCTAACCCGTGATGTACCTGCCCTGGGAGTGTTTGATGGGACAGTGTAGAGGGAGCTTTACTCTGTATTTTACACGTGCTGTACCTGCCCTGGGAGTGTTTGATGGGACAGTGCATAGGCAGCTTTATCTGTATCTAACCCGTGCTGTACCTGCCCTGGGAGTGTTTGATGGGACAGTGTAGAGGGAGCTTTACTCTGCATCTAACCCGTGCTGTACCTGCCCTGGGAGTGTTTGATGGGACAGTGTAGAGGGAGCTTTACTCTGTATCTATCCCGTGCTGTACCTGCCCTGGGAGTGTTTGATGGGACAGTGTAGAGGGAGCTTTACTCTGTATCTAACCCATGCTGTACCTGCCCTGGGAGTGTTTGATGGGAGAGTGTAGAGGGAGCTTTACTCTGTATCTAACCCATGCCGCACCTGCCCTGGGAGTGTTAGATGGGACAGTGTAGAGGGAGCTTTACTCTGAATCTATCCCGTGCTGTACCTGCCCTGGGAGTGTTTGATGGGACAGTGTAGAGGGAGTTTTACTCTGTATCTAACCCGTGCTGTACCCGCCCTGGGAGTGTTTGATGGGACAGTGTAGAGGGAGCTTTACTGTGTATCTAACCCGTGCTGTACCTGCCCTGGGAGTGTTTGATGGGACAGTGTAGAGGGAGCTTTACTCTGTATCTAACCTGTGTTGTACCTGCCCTGGGAGTGTTTGATGGGACAGTGTAGAGGGAGCTTTACTCTGTATCCAACCCGTGCTGTACCTGCCCTGGGAGTGTTTGATGGGACAGTGTAGAGGAAGCTTTACTCTGTATCTAACCCGTGCTGTACCTGCCCTGGGAGTGTTTGATGGGACAGTGTAGAGGGAGCTTTACTCTGTATCTAACCCGTGCTGTACCTGCCCTGGGAGTGTTTGATGGGACAGTGTAGAGGGAGCTTTACTCTGTATCTATCCCGTGCTGTACCTGCCCTGGGAGTGTTTGATGGGACAGTGTAGAGGGAGCTTTACTCTGTATCTAACCCATGCTGTACCTGCCCTGGGAGTATTTGATGGGAGAGTGTAGAGGGAGCTTTACTCTGTATCTAACCCATGCCGCACCTGCCCTGGGAGTGTTAGATGGGACAGTGTAGAGGGAGTTTTACTCTGTATCTAACCCGTGCTGTACCCACCCTGGGAGTGTTTGATGGGACAGTGTAGAGGGAGCTTTACTCTGTATCTAACCCGTGCTGTACCTGCCCTGGGAGTGTTTGATGGGATAGTGTAGAGGGAGCTTTACTCTGTATCTAACCCGTGCTGTACCTGCCCTGGGAGTGTTTGATGGGACAGTGTAGAGGGAGCTTTACTCTGCAACTAACCCGTGCTGTACCTGCCCTGGGAGTGTTTGATGGGACAGTGTCGAGGGAGCTTTACTCTGTATCTAACCCGTGCTGTACCTGCCCTGGCAGTGTTTGATGGGACAGTGTAGAGGGAGCTTTACTCTGTATCTAACCCATGGTGTACCTGCCCTGGGAGTGTTTGATGGGACAGTGTAGAGGGATCTTTACTCTGTATTTAAACCGTGCTGTACCTGCCCTGGGAGTGTTTGATGGGACAGTGTAGAGGGAGCTTTACTCTGTATCTATCCCATGCTGTACCTGTCTTGGGAGTGTTTGATGGGACAGTGTAGAGGGAGCTTTACTCTGTATCTAACCCGCGCTGTACCTGCCCTGGGAGTGTTTGATGGGACAGTGTAGAGGGAGCTTTACTCTGTATCTAACCCATGCTGCACCTGCCCTGGGAGTGTTAGATGGGACAGTGTAGAGGGAGCTTTACTCTGTATCTATCCCGTGCTGTTCCAGCCCCGGGAGTGTTTGATGGGACAGTGTAGAGGAAGCTTTACTCTGTATCTAACCCGTGCTGTACCCGCCCTGGGAGTGTTTGATGGGACAGTGTAGAGGGAGCTTTACTCTGTATCTAACCCGTGCTGTACCTGCCCTGGGAGTTTTTGATTGGACAGTGTAGAGGGAGCTTTACTCTGTATCTAACCTGTGTTGTACCTGCCCTGGGAGTGTTTGATGGGACAGTGTCGAGGGAGCTTTACTCTGTAGCTATCCCGTGCTGTACCTGCCCTGGGAGTATTTGATGGGACAGTGTAGAGGGAGCTTTACTCTGTATCTATCCCGTGCTGTACCTGCCCTGGGAGTGTTTGATGGGACAGTGTAGAGGGAGCTTTACTCTGTACCTAACCCGTGCTGTACCTGCCCTGGGAGTGTTTGATGGGACAGTGTAGAGGAAGCTTTACTCTGTATCTAACCCGTGCTGTACCTGCCCTGGGAGTGTTTGATGGGACAGTGTCGAGGGAGCTTTACTCTGTATCTATCCCGTGCTGTACCTGCCCTGGGAGTGTTTGATGGGACAGTGTAGAGGGAGCTTTACTCTGTACCTAACCCGTGCTGTACCTGCCCTGAGAGTGCTTGATGGGACAGTGTAGAGGTAGCTTTCCTCTGTACCTAACCCATGGTGTACCTGCCCTGGGAATGTTTGATGGGACAGTGTAGAGGGAGCTTTACTCTGTATCTACCCCATGGTGTACCTGCCCTGAGAGTGTTTGATGGGACAGTGTAGAGACAGCTTTGCTCTGTATCCAACCCGTGCTGTACCTGCCCTGGGAGTGTTTGATGGGACAGTGTAGGAGGAGCTTTACTCTGTATCTAACCCGTGCTGCACCTGCCCTGGGAGTGTTTGATGGGACAGTGTAGAGGGAGCTTTACTCTGTATCTAACACGTGCTGTACCTGCCCTGGGAGTGTTTGATGGGACAGTGTAGAGGGAGCTTTACTCTGTATCTAACCGGTGCTGTACCTGCCCTGGGAGTGTTTGATGGGACAGTGTAGAGGCAGCTTTACTCTGTATCTAACCCGTGCTGTACCTGCCCTGGGAGTGTTTGATAGGACAGTGTAGAGGTAGCTTTACTCTGTATCTAACCCATGCTGCACCTGCCCTGGGAGTGTTAGATGGGACAGTGTAGAGGGAGCTTTACTCTGTATCTATCCCGTGCTGTACCTGCCCTGGGAGTGTTTGATGGGACAGTGTAGATGGAGCTTTACTCTGTATCTAACCCGTGCTGTACCCGCCCTGGGAGTGTTTGATGGGACACTGTAGAGGGAGCTTTACTCTGTATCTAACCCGTGCTGTACCTGCCCTGCGAGTGTTTGATGGGACAGTGTAGAGGGAGCTTTACTCTGCATCTAACCCGTGCTGTACCTGCCCTGGGAGTGTTTGATGGGACAGTGTAGAGGGAGCTTTACTCTGTATCTATCCCGTGCTGTACCTGCCCTGGGAGTGTTTGATGGGACAGTGTAGAGGGAGCTTTACTCTGTATCTAACCCATGCTGTACCTGCCCTGGGAGTGTTTGATGGGACAGTGTAGAGGGAGCTTTATTGTGTATCTAACCCGTGCTGTACCTGCCCTGGGAGTGTTTGATGGGACAGTGTAGAGGGAGCTTTACTCTGTATCTAACCTGTGTTGTACCTGCCCTGGGAGTGTTTGATGGGACAGTGTAGAGGGAGTTTTACTCTGTATCTAACCCGTGCTGTACCCGCCCTGGGAGTGTTTGATGGGACAGTGTAGAGGGAGCTTTATTGTGTATCTAACCCGTGCTGTACCTGCCCTGGGAGTGTTTGATGGGACAGTGTAGAGGGAGCTTTACTCTGTATCTAACCTGTGTTGTACCTGCCCTGGGAGTGTTTGATGGGACAGTGTAGAGGGAGCTTTACTCTGTATCTAACCCGTGCTGTACCTGCCCTGGGAGTGTTTGATGGGACAGTGTAGAGGCAGCTTTGCTCTGTATCCAACCCGTGCTGTACCTGCCCTGGGAGTGTTTGATGGGACAGTGTAGAGGAAGCTTTACTCTGTATCTAACCCGTGCTGTACCTGCCCTGGGAGTGTTTGATGGGACAGTGTAGAGGGAGCTTTACTCTGTATCTAACCCGTGCTGTACCTGCCCTGGGAGTGTTTGATGGGACAGTGTAGAGGGAGCTTTACTCTGTATCTATCCCGTGCTGTACCTGCCCTGGGAGTGTTTGATGGGACAGTGTAGAGGGAGCTTTACTCTGTATCTAACCCATGCTGTACCTGCCCTGGGAGTATTTGATGGGAGAGTGTAGAGGGAGCTTTACTCTGTATCTAACCCGTGCTGTACCTGCCCTGGGAGTGTTTGATGGGACAGTGTAGGAGGAGCTTTACTCTGTATCTAACCCGTGCTGCACCTGCCCTGGGAGTGTTTGATGGGACAGTGTAGAGGGAGCTTTACTCTGTATCTAACACGTGCTGTACCTGCCCTGGGAGTGTTTGATGGGACAGTGTAGAGGGAGCTTTACTCTGTATCTAACCGGTGCTGTACCTGCCCTGGGAGTGTTTGATGGGACAGTGTAGAGGCAGCTTTACTCTGTATCTAACCCGTGCTGTACCTGCCCTGGGAGTGTTTGATAGGACAGTGTAGAGGTAGCTTTACTCTGTATCTAACCCATGCTGCACCTGCCCTGGGAGTGTTAGATGGGACAGTGTAGAGGGAGCTTTACTCTGTATCTATCCCGTGCTGTACCTGCCCTGGGAGTGTTTGATGGGACAGTGTAGATGGAGCTTTACTCTGTATCTAACCCGTGCTGTACCCGCCCTGGGAGTGTTTGATGGGACACTGTAGAGGGAGCTTTACTCTGTATCTAACCCGTGCTGTACCTGCCCTGCGAGTGTTTGATGGGACAGTGTAGAGGGAGCTTTACTCTGCATCTAACCCGTGCTGTACCTGCCCTGGGAGTGTTTGATGGGACAGTGTAGAGGGAGCTTTACTCTGTATCTATCCCGTGCTGTACCTGCCCTGGGAGTGTTTGATGGGACAGAGTAGAGGGAGCTTTACTCTGTATCTAACCCATGCTGTACCTGCCCTGGGAGTGTTTGATGGGAGAGTGTAGAGGGAGCTTTACTCTGTATCTAACCCATGCTGCACCTGCCCTGGGAGTGTTAGATGGGACAGTGTAGAGGGAGCTTTACTCTGAATCTATCCCGTGCTGTACCTGCCCTGGGAGTGTTTGATGGGACAGTGTAGAGGGAGTTTTACTCTGTATCTAACCCGTGCTGTACCCGCCCTGGGAGTGTTTGATGGGACAGTGTAGAGGGAGCTTTATTGTGTATCTAACCCGTGCTGTACCTGCCCTGGGAGTGTTTGATGGGACAGTGTAGAGGGAGCTTTACTCTGTATCTAACCTGTGTTGTACCTGCCCTGGGAGTGTTTGATGGGACAGTGTAGAGGGAGCTTTACTCTGTATCTAACCCGTGCTGTACCTGCCCTGGGAGTGTTTGATGGGACAGTGTAGAGGCAGCTTTGCTCTGTATCCAACCCGTGCTGTACCTGCCCTGGGAGTGTTTGATGGGACAGTGTAGAGGAAGCTTTACTCTGTATCTAACCCGTGCTGTACCTGCCCTGGGAGTGTTTGATGGGACAGTGTAGAGGGAGCTTTACTCTGTATCTAACCCGTGCTGTACCTGCCCTGGGAGTGTTTGATGGGACAGTGTAGAGGGAGCTTTACTCTGTATCTATCCCGTGCTGTACCTGCCCTGGGAGTGTTTGATGGGACAGTGTAGAGGGAGCTTTACTCTGTATCTAACCCATGCTGTACCTGCCCTGGGAGTATTTGATGGGAGAGTGTAGAGGGAGCTTTACTCTGTATCTAACCCATGCCGCACCTGCCCTGGGAGTGTTAGATGGGACAGTGTAGAGGGAGTTTTACTCTGTATCTAACCCGTGCTGTACCCACCCTGGGAGTGTTTGATGGGACAGTGTAGAGGGAGCTTTACTCTGTATCTAACCCGTGCTGTACCTGCCCTGGGAGTGTTTGATGGGATAGTGTAGAGGGAGCTTTACTCTGTATCTAACCCGTGCTGTACCTGCCCTGGGAGTGTTTGATGGGACAGTGTAGAGGGAGCTTTACTCTGCATCTAACCCGTGCTGTACCTGCCCTGGGAGTGTTTGATGGGACAGTGTCGAGGGAGCTTTACTCTGTATCTAACCCGTGCTGTACCTGCCCTGGCAGTGTTTGATGGGACAGTGTAGAGGGAGCTTTACTCTGTATCTAACCCATGGTGTACCTGCCCTGGGAGTGTTTGATGGGACAGTGTAGAGGGATCTTTACTCTGTATTTAAACCGTGCTGTACCTGCCCTGGGAGTGTTTGATGGGACAGTGTAGAGGGAGCTTTACTCTGTATCTATCCCATGCTGTACCTGTCTTGGGAGTGTTTGATGGGACAGTGTAGAGGGAGCTTTACTCTGTATCTAACCCGCGCTGTACCTGCCCTGGGAGTGTTTGATGGGACAGTGTAGAGGGAGCTTTACTCTGTATCTAACCCATGCTGCACCTGCCCTGGGAGTGTTAGATGGGACAGTGTAGAGGGAGCTTTACTCTGTATCTATCCCGTGCTGTTCCAGCCCCGGGAGTGTTTGATGGGACAGTGTAGAGGAAGCTTTACTCTGTATCTAACCCGTGCTGTACCCGCCCTGGGAGTGTTTGATGGGACAGTGTAGAGGGAGCTTTACTCTGTATCTAACCCGTGCTGTACCTGCCCTGGGAGTGTTTGATGGGACAGTGTAGGGGGAGCTTTACTCTGTATCTAACCTGTGCTGTACCTGCCCTGGGAGTTTTTGATTGGACAGTGTAGAGGGAGCTTTACTCTGTATCTAACCTGTGTTGTACCTGCCCTGGGAGTGTTTGATGGGACAGTGTCGAGGGAGCTTTACTCTGTAGCTATCCCGTGCTGTACCTGCCCTGGGAGTATTTGATGGGACAGTGTAGAGGGAGCTTTACTCTGTATCTATCCCGTGCTGTACCTGCCCTGGGAGTGTTTGATGGGACAGTGTAGAGGGAGCTTTACTCTGTACCTAACCCGTGCTGTACCTGCCCTGGGAGTGTTTGTTTGGACAGTGTAGAGGAAGCTTTACTCTGTATCTAACCCGTGCTGTACCTGCCCTGGGAGTGTTTGATGGGACAGTGTCGAGGGAGCTTTACTCTGTATCTATCCCGTGCTGTACCTGCCCTGGGAGTGTTTGATGGGACAGTGTAGAGGGAGCTTTACTCTGTACCTAACCCGTGCTGTACCTGCCCTGAGAGTGCTTGATGGGACAGTGTAGAGGTAGCTTTCCTCTGTACCTAACCCATGGTGTACCTGCCCTGGGAATGTTTGATGGGACAGTGTAGAGGGAGCTTTACTCTGTATCTACCCCATGGTGTACCTGCCCTGAGAGTGTTTGATGGGACAGTGTAGAGACAGCTTTGCTCTGTATCCAACCCGTGCTGTACCTGCCCTGGGAGTGTTTGATGGGACAGTGTAGGAGGAGCTTTACTCTGTATCTAACCCGTGCTGCACCTGCCCTGGGAGTGTTTGATGGGACAGTGTAGAGGGAGCTTTACTCTGTATCTAACACGTGCTGTACCTGCCCTGGGAGTGTTTGATGGGACAGTGTAGAGGGAGCTTTACTCTGTATCTAACCGGTGCTGTACCTGCCCTGGGAGTGTTTGATGGGACAGTGTAGAGGCAGCTTTACTCTGTATCTAACCCGTGCTGTACCTGCCCTGGGAGTGTTTGATAGGACAGTGTAGAGGTAGCTTTACTCTGTATCTAACCCATGCTGCACCTGCCCTGGGAGTGTTAGATGGGACAGTGTAGAGGGAGCTTTACTCTGTATCTATCCCGTGCTGTACCTGCCCTGGAAGTGTTTGATGGGACAGTGTAGATGGAGCTTTACTCTGTATCTAACCCGTGCTGTACCCGCCCTGGGAGTGTTTGATGGGACACTGTAGAGGGAGCTTTACTCTGTATCTAACCCGTGCTGTACCTGCCCTGCGAGTGTTTGATGGGACAGTGTCGAGGGAGCTTTACTCTGTATCTAACCCGTGCTGTACCTGCCTTGGGAGTGTTTGATGGGACAGTGTAGAGGGAGCTTTACTCTGTATCTAACCTGTGTTGTACCTGCCCTGGGAGTGTTTGATGGGACAGTGTAGAGGGAGCTTTACTCTGTATCTAACCCGTGCTGCACCTGTCCTGGGAGTGTTTGATGTAACATTGTTAATGGATAGTTCGGAGGTAGCTTTACTCTGTATTTAACCCGTGATGCAGAATCTTGGAATAGTACAGCACAGAAAGATGCCATTCGGCTCATCGAGTCTACGCCGGCTCCTTCGAAGAGCGACCCAGCCATTCCCCCTCCCCCGCTCTTTCCTCATATCCCTGCATTTTTTTCTCCTTCAAGTATTTATCCAATTCCCTTTTGAAGGCTAATATTGAATCTGTATCCAGCACCCTATCAGGCAGCGCATTCCAAATCCTAACTACTCGTTGTGAAAAAAGTTTTCCCTCATGTTGCCTCTGTTTTTTTTGCCAAACACATTAAACCTGTGCCCTCTCGTTATCGACCCTTCAGCCATTAGAAAATAAGAGCATAAGAAATAGGAGCAGGAGTCGGCCATACGGCCCCTCGAGCCTGCTCTGCCATTCAATAAGATCATGGCTGATCCTCGACCTCAACTCCACTTTCCTCCTTGATCCCCATATCCCTCGATTCCCTCAGATTCTAAAAATTTATCGATCTCAGCCTTGAATATACTCCACGACTGAGCATCCACAGCCCTCTGGGGAAGAGAATTCCAAGGATTCACAACCCTCTGAGTGAAGAAATTTCTGCTCACCTCCGTTCTAAATGGCCGACCCCTTATCCTGAGACTATGTCCCCTAGTTCTAGACTCTACGGTCAGGGGAAACAGCCTCTCAGCAGCTATCCTGTCAAGTCCTCTCAGAATCGTGTGTGTTTCAATGAGATCACCTCTCATTCTCTCATTCTTTAAACTCCAGAGAGTATCGGCCCATTCTATACAATCTCTCCTCATACGATAACCCTCTCATCCCAGGAACCAGTCTGGTGAACCTTCGTTGCACCCCCTCTAAGGCAAGTATATCCTTCCTTAGGTAAGGAGACCAGATCTGTGCACAGTACTCCAGGTGTATTCTCACCAAAGCCTTGTATAATTGTAGCAAGACTTCCTTACTCTTATACTCCAACCCCCTTGCAATAAAGGCCAACAAGCCATTTGCCTTCCTAATTGCTTGCAGTACCTGCACGTTAACTTTCTGTGTGGAAACAGTTTCTCTTTATTTACTCTATCTAAACCCTTCATGATTTTAAATACCTCTATCAAATCTCCTCTTAGCCTTCTCTAGTCTCTCCACGTAACTGTATTCGCTCATCCCTGGATCCATTCTAGTAAATCTCTTCTGTACCCTCTCCAAAGCCTTCACGTCCTTCCTAAAGTGGTGCCCAGAATTGGACACAATGCTCCAGCTGGGGCCGAGCTAGTGATTTATAAAGGTTCAGTATAACTTCCTGACTGTTGCACTCTGTGCCTCTAGTTATAAAGCCCAGGATCCCAGATGCTTTATTAACTGCTTTGTTAACCTGTCCTGCCAGCTTCAGAGATTTGTTCACAAACACACCCAGGCCTCTCTGTTCTTCACCCCCTTTAAAATTGTACCATTTAGTGTGTTTGGTCTTTCCTCATCCTTCTTACCAAAATGTATCACCTTGTAGGAACGGAGGTTCCTAACTTAATAATTGAGTTCAACTCAGTGAATCAAAATAACAAAGTTTAATGAACAATGAAGTTAACTAGTAAAATCTCAAGGGAAGCTGTATACAGCTCTGCTCAGGTTGCAAGGCACTCGACGACTGCTGGAAGGATCTGGAAGCTGACGTCATGACGTCATCACGTTCTTCACGCCACTGGCAGTCACGTGATCGGCGTCATGCCGTCATCACGCAGAGTGCAGGAAAATACATACAGTATAGTTAACAGACAGTTTAAAGGTGCAGTCCGCAGCTGCACTACAATGTATTTCAAGGGACTATTATTAATTGCTCTGAGTCTCTTAGTGGCTCCGCCACAGGCGCCCCCCCAGAATCCCCTTTAACAGACAGTGTCAGACGAGCAGGAGGCTTAATGAGCCTGGCCGAGCGGCGACGAAAGTCAGGTAGTGGAAGTGGAACGTTGGCAAATGAGCTGGAGCTTGTCTGTGGCTGAAGTGGCACATCAGGTGTGGTGGACACAAAAGCAGGTGGTGTTGGCAATGATGAGGTAGATGCAGGCGGGTGAATGGCGGGCTGTTGCAGAACTGGTCCGGCGGTCAACGGTGGTCATCCACGGCAGGGTGGCTGAGCAGGAACAACTGGTGCACTCCGATCTAGGTGAGCTGGTTTAAGTCGGTCGATAGAGATGGTATCGGTCTTGCCACCCACTTCGACCGTGAAACTTTTTTCTCCTGGAGAGATAACACGAAATGGTCCAGCATAAGGCGGTTTGAGCGGGTCCCTGTGAGCGTCCTATCTGATGAAAACGTAATCAGCGGTCATGAGCTCTGCCGGGACATGAGGCCGCTGCAGGTCGTGGTGCGAGGTTGGAATAGGCAGGAAATCCTTGGCCGCCTCGTGATGCTGGAGGAGCTGCCGAGCTGCGGACCACGGTTCCGTGTGTGGAGGGAGAAAGTCACCCGGTACTCGGAGTGTCTGACCGTAGACTAACTCAGCCGATGAAGACTGGAGATCGTCTTTGGGGGCTGTGCGGAGACCGAGCATCACCCAGGGAAGTCTGTCCACCCAATTGGATCCACGCAAGCTGGCATGGAGGGACGCCTTGAGAGACCGATGGAACCTTTCGCACAGGCCATTCGCCTGCGGATGGTAAGCAGTAGTACGGTGCAGCTTGGTACCCAAGCCCTGTGCAACTGCGTTCCACAACTCTGACGTGAATTGCAGACCCCGGTCAGAGGAGATGTCGGATGGCACCCCGAACCGAGCCACCCACGACGAAATGAATGCCCTGGAGACGTCTGCTGCAGCGGTAGCGACCAAGGGAATCGCCTCTGGCCACCTGGTGGTACGGTCCACTACTGTCAATAGATGTGTGAATCCCCGCGAGGCAGGAAGAGGACCCACCAGGTTCACGTGTACGTGATCAAAACTGGAGCCTTGACGTGACGGTGGACCTTCGATTTCTGACAATCGACACAATTGTTTGTCCAGTCTCGGACGTCTAAATGCATTCCTTTCCACACAAATTTGCAGGACATGAGCCGTTGTGATGCTCGCATCCCTGGATGCGATAAACCATGTATAGCCTGGAAATTTTTTTTACGCCATTCAACCGGCACAATGGGCCGGGGTACTCCCATGGATGTGTCGCACAAGAGAGTGGTTCCTGCTGCTTGAAACTTCACAACAGCGACCTGCCAACTGGAAGGCATGGTCCGATATGCCTGCACCTCGGGATCTGCCAGTTGCTCTTCCGCCAACCTGACGAAATCGATACCCAGGTGAACTGCCTGGACCGGAGCACGGGAGAGGCAATCAGCCACGAGATTATCTTTGCCGGACACATGCCGTAGATCCGTCGTGAATTCAGATATCAATGTGAGGTGGCGCTGCTGCCGAGCTGACCACGGCTCTGACGTTTTAGCCATTGCGAAAGTGAGTGGCTTGTGGTCCACGAACGCAGTGAACGGTCGCCCTTCTAGGAGAAAACGGAAATGCCGGATGGCCAAAAACAGGGCCAGCAACTCCCTATCAAACGTGCTGTACTTGCACTCGTTTTTGCGCAGTTGGCAGCTGAAAAAAGCTAACGGCTGCCAAGTCCCGTCGACCCATTGTTCTTGGACCGCCCCAATGGCGTAATCAGGGGTATCCGTAGTGAGGGCGATGGTCGCGCCCGGGAGTGGGTGTGCAAGCATGGTTGCGTCTGCCAACGCCGCCTTGGTGTCGAGGAACGCCTGGTCCATCTGCGGAGTCCAAGTGATAAAGTCCTTGCCCGGCTTCCCTTTAAGCGTTTCGTACAGAGGCTGCATCAACTGGGCCGCCTTGGGGACGAAACAATGATAAAAATTCACCATCCCCAGGAACTCCTGCAGGGATTTGACTGTGTGAGGCCTCGGGAATGCCGTAACTGCCTCTACCTTGGCGGCCAGTGGAATGGCACCGTCCGAGGTAATCCTGTGCCCCAGAAAGTCAATGCTGGTTAACCCGAACTGGCATTTAGCAGGGTTGACGATGAGGCCATGTTGGCTGAGACGGGTAAAGAGTGTACGT
Organism: Somniosus microcephalus; assembly: GCF_052327205.1. Lineage (NCBI taxonomy): Eukaryota > Metazoa > Chordata > Chondrichthyes > Squaliformes > Somniosidae > Somniosus > Somniosus microcephalus. The sequence goes on along the minus strand of NC_141006.1, from coordinate 11,869,216 downwards.
AAATGCACCAAGTGTTCCTTCGAATCTTTACTGGCGATGAGAATGTCATCTAAATAAACGAAAAGAAAGGGCAGATCCCGTAACACAGAGTCCATGAGACTTTGGAAGGCCTGGGCCGCGTTTTGCAAACCGAATGGCATTCGGAGAAACTCAAACAGCCCAAACGGTGTGATGACCGCCGTCTTGGGGATGTCCTGAGGATGTACGGGAACTTGGTGATATCCACGGACGAGATCCACCTTGGAGAATACCGAGTTGCCGGCCAGATGGGCTCAAAAATCTTGTATATGCGGTATTGGATGCCTATCCGGTGTAGTGGCATCATTCAGGCGCCTGTAATCCCTGCAAGGCCGCCATCCGCCGCCCGGTTTAGGGACAATGTGCAGTGGGGAGGACCAAGGACTGTCGGAGCATCGGATGATCCCAAGGCACTCCATGGTCTGAAACTCCGCCTTAGCAGCTGAGAGCTTGCCGGGTTCCAATCTCCGTGCCCGAGCGTAAACCGGCGATCCTGTCGTGGTGATGTGGTGTGCCACACCGTGCTTTGTGACTGCCGCCAAGAAGGTAGGCCTGGTGAGCTCCAGAAACTTGCCGAGCAGGTGCGTAAACCCGTCCTGCGCTGGAATTGCTCATGCGACCGACCAGGACACAGCGGTGCTGCGGTGGCAAGGCACCGCGTGAAAAGTGGACGCGTTAATGAGTCGGCAGTGCTGGACGTCGACCAGAAAGCCGTTGGCACAGAAGAAATTGGCCCCCAGTATGGCCTGTGATACTTTCGCCATGGTAAACTCCCACACAAACCGCTGACCGCCGAAGGTTAGATTGACTGTCCGTTTACCGAATGTGCGGATAGCCGCGCCATTAGCTGCCTCGAGGGAAGGACCGTGACCGCTGGATTGCAGATCTAGCTTTGAAGCTGGTAGAATACTACACTGGGAACCAGTGTCGCACAGGAATCGTCACCCTGTCATGGAATCCATAATATACAGAAGTTTCCCCGCTGAACCAACCGCCATGGTGAACTGGACGTGTTTTTCAGACCCTGTCGTCCTTCCTCAAAGAGCGCGGGCTTGCTGGAGTTTTTTTTGGGGGGGAGAAACTGCAGGGGGGACAGCAGCATCGAGCTTTGGCGCCAAAACAGGCATGGTATGCACACCAACCTGCTGGAGGAGGGCTGGTCCTCGCACGCGTGGGTGAAGGGTGCCTCGTGGCTGCACAACACTGCTGTGCAACCGTAAAAATCTTGTCTGCCTCTGCCGTGAGCTCGGCACAGTCCGTAATTGCAGAACTGGTTAAGGCTGCCTGAACTGGTTCAGGTACCTGGCAGAGGAAGAGTTCTCGGAACAAAAAGCATTGGGGTTCCGACCCCAGAAGCGTGAGCATCTGGCTCATCAGTTCCGATGGTTTTGAGTCCCCGAGGTCGGGCACAGAAATAAGCCTGCGTGCGCGCTCCGACTTATTGAGGCCAAAAATCTGTAGCAAACGAATTTTAAGAGCTTCATACTTGCCCTCATCTGGTGGACTGCTAAGGAGGCTGATGACCCGCGAGGCCGTGGCGCTGTCGAGAGCAGAGACCACGTAAAAATAACGGGTCGAATCCGCTGTAACCTCCCGGAGTGTGAACTGCGCTTCTGCCTGGAAGAACCATGCTGCTGGTTGCTGTTCCCAGAACTGTGGGAGCTTGAGGGCGACGGCATTCGTGCTCATCATGGAATCTCAACGAAAGTTGTCCGACGAGATCAGGGTCACCAATGTAGGAATGGAGGTTCCTAACTTAATAATTGCATTCAACTCAGTGAATCAAAATAACAAAGTTTAATGAACAACGAAGTTAACCAGTAAAATCTCAAGGGAAGCTGTATACAGCTCTGCTCAGGTTGCAAGGCACTCGACGACTGTTGGAAGGATCTGGAAGCTGACGTCATGACGTCATCGCGTCCTTCGCGCCACTGGCGGTCACGTGATCGGCGTCATGACGTCATCACGCAGAGTGCAGGAAAATACATACAGTATAGTTAACAGACAGTTTAAAGGTGCAGTCCGCAGCTGCACTACAATGTATTTAAAGGGATTATTATTAATTGCTCTGAGTCTCTTAGTGGCTCCGCCACAACCTCACACTTTACTGTGTTGAATTTTATCTGCCATGTGTCTGCCCATTCCACCAGCCTATCTATATCCTCTTGAAATCTATTACTATCTTCCTCACTGTTTACTACACTTCCAAATTTCGTGTCATCTGCAAATTTCAAAGTTGTGCCCTGCACCGCCAAAACCAGCAGTGGTCCTTGTACTGAATCTTGAGGAACTCCACTGCATACCTCCCTCCAGTCTGAAAAACAGCCAATCACTGCAAATCTCTGCTTTCTATTCCTTAGCCAATGTTGTATCCATGAAGTTACTGCCCCTTTTATCCCACGGGCTTCGATCTTGTTCACAAGCCGAATATGTGGCACTTTGTCAAACGCCTTTTGAAAGTCCACATACACAACATCAACTGCACTGCCCTCATCCACCCTCTCTGTTACCTCATCAAAAAACTTAATCAAGTTAGTCAAACACAATTTCCCCCTAACAAATCGGCGCTGGCTCTCCTTTATTGGTCCACGCTTGTCCAAGTGGTTGGTAATTTTCTCCCAGATTATTGTTTCTAAAAGCTTCCCCATCACTGACATTAAACTGACTGGCCTGTAATTGCCAGGTTTATCCTTCTCCATTTTTTGGAACAAGGATGTAATATTTGCAATCCTCCAGCCCCCAGGCACCACCCCTCTATCGAGGGAGGATTGGAAGATTGGGGCCAGCTCCTCCACAATTTCTACCCTTACTTCCCCCAGCAACCTAGGATGCCTCCCATCTGGACAGGGTGGCTGCTCCACTTTAATTGCCTTTCTAGTACCACCTCTTTATCTACTTTTATCTCATCCAGTATCCCACCAACCTCTTCATTTACCATAGCTTTGGCAAAGTCCTCTTCCTTGGTAAACACCAAGGCAAAGTACTCATTTAGTACCTCAGCCATGCCTTCTGACTCTACCAATAGTTCTCCATTTTGGTCTCTAATCAGCCTACCACTCCTCTGACAATCCTTTTACTGTTAATATACCTGTAGAAGATCTTTGTTATCCCTTTTATGTTAGCTGATAATCTATTCTCGTACAGTCTCTTTGCCCCTCTTATTTCCTTTTTTACTTCTCCACTGTACTTTATATATTCAGCTTTATTCTCTTTTATATTCAGCCTGAAAGTTTGATGCGACAATGTAGAGGATGCTTAATTTTTTATATAACATATGCTGCACCTGCCCTGGAAAGTATGATGGAACAATGTTGAGGGAGCTTTACACAGCACTCCCATGCTCAACCTGCCCTGGGAGTGTTTAATGTGACAGTGTAGAGGGAGCTTTACTCTTGATCTAACCTGTGCTGCACCTGCCCTGGGAGTGTTTGATGGGACAGTGTAGAGGGAGCTTTACTCTGTATCTAACCCGTGCTGTACCTGCCCTGGGAGTGTTTGATGGGAAGTGCAGAGGAAGCTCTACTCTGCCTCTAACCCATGCTGTACCTGCCCTGGGAGTGTTTGATGGGACAGTGTAGAGGGAGCTTTACTCTGTATCTAACCCGTGCTGTACCTGCCCTGGGAGTGTTTGATGGAACAGTATAGAGGAACCTTTACTCTGTATCTAACCTGTGCTGTACCTGCCCTGGGAGTGTTTGATGGGACAGTTGTAAGAAATCACACAACACCAGGTTATAGTCCAACAGTTTTATTTGAAATCACAAGCTTTCGGAGCGCTGCTCCTTCGTCAGGTGAAGTGGAGAGATGCATAAAAACACAGCTTATATAGTCAGAGAATAATGTCAGATGTTTACAGGTAATCTTTCTAACTGCCATTTATCATACTCGGCAGAGAGATAATCACAGCAATCAAAGGTGTAAATGGTGTCCAAACAGGTCAGTCAGGAAAACATTACATCAAAGAACAATGAGGCGGGGTCACAAGGGGTCAAATGTTGCAGATGCTGGGGTCTGTATGAAAAACAAAAAAACAGACAAAAAACATTTTTATTGCTGGAAATCACAGCAGGTCCGGCCGCAGCTGTGTGGAGAGAGCAAGCCAACGACGACTCGAGTCTGGATGACCCTACGTCAGGTGGGGTTACATGTAACGTGACATGAACCCAAGATAGTGTTATTAGGGGGATAGATAGAGTTCTCTGCAGCCGAGAGCGAGAGTCCCGAAGGCTGTGTTGCCTACCTGGTGCCAGGGTTAAGGACATCTCCTCTGGGCTGGAAAGAAACTTGCAGTGGGAGGGGGTGGATCCAGTTGTCGTGGTCCATGTTGGTACAAACGACGTAGATAGGACTAGGAAGCCGGTTATGTTAAAGGAGTATGAGCAGCTAGGGGTCAAATTAAAAAACAGAACCTCAAGGGTAATAATCTCTGGATTATTACCTGAGCCACGAGCGAATTTGGCTAGGACAAATAAAATTAGAGAGTTAAATGCGTGGCTCAAAGACTGGTGTGGGAGAAATCGGTTTTGCTTCCTGGGACACTGGCACCAGTACTGGGGCAGGAGGGAGCTGTTCCGTTGGGACGGGCTTCACTTGGCCAGTGCTGAGACTAGAGGCCTGGCGGATCATATAACTAGGGCTGTAGAGAGGGCTTTAAACTAACTAGTGGGGGGGAGGTTCCTAGAGAGCAAATAATAAAAATGACAACAGAGAAGGTCATAGACTTAGGTAGCAGTGGGGAAATTAAAAACCAGAGCGTGTCAGGAAGGTGCAGAAGGTATGGAGTAAAAGGTAAAGTAATAAAAAGGGCAAAAGCAGCAACTAAGTGTCACAAAACATCTTTGAAAGCTCTCTAGCTGAATGCACATAGCATTCGTAACAAAATAGATGAGTTAATGGCACAAATAACTACATATGGGTATGATCTTGTGGCCATTACAGAAACATGGCTGCAGGGTGACAATGCATGGGAGTTAAACATACCAGGTTATTTAACGATCAGGAAGGACAGGCAGGAAGGAAGGGGAGGTGGGGTGGCTATGTTAATAAAGGAAGGAATCACTGTAATACAGAGAAATGATATTGGGTCAAAAGATCAGGATAATGAAACAGTTTGGGTGGAGGTAAGGAATAATAAGGGGAAAAAAACACTAGTGGGCGTAGTCTATAGGCCTCCGAACAGTTGCAACTCTGTTGGACGGAGTATCAATCAGGAAATAGTTGAGGCTTGTAATAAGGGAACATCTATAATTATGGGGGATTTTAGCTGCCATATTAATTGGACAAATCAAATTGGGCAGGGCTGCCTTGAGGATGAGTTCATTGAGTGTATTAGGGATGGGTTTCTTGAGCAATATGTAACTGAATCGACCAGGGGGCAAGCAACCTTAGATCTGGTCCTGTGTAATGAGACAGGATTAATTAAAAATGTCCAAGTAAAGGATCCCCTTGGAATGAGTGACCATAACATGGTTGAATTCCATATTCAATTAGAGGGTGAGAAGGTTGGATCTCAAACAAGCGTGCTAAGCTTGAATAAAGGAGACTATGAAGGTATGAGAGCAGAATTGAGTAGAGTGGATTGGGAAAATAGATTAAAGGGTAAGATGATACATGTTCAGTGGTGTACATTTAAGGAGTTATTTTACAACTTCTAAAAAATATATATTCCACTGAGAAGAAAACGGTGTAAAAGAAAAGACAGCCATCCATGGCTAAGTAAAGCAATTAGGGAAAGTATTCGACTAAAAACAAGGGCATATAAGTTAGCCAAATCTAGTGGGAGGATAGAGGATTGGGAAAACTTTAAAAGACATCAAAAAATAACAAAAAGATTGATTAAGAAAGGGAAGATAGATTATGAAAGTAAATTAGCAAAAAATATAAAAACAGACAGTAAGAGTTTTTATAGTTATATAAAAAGAAAAAGGGTGGCTAAAGTAAATGTTGGCCCCTTAGAGGATGAGACCGGGAAATTAATGGTGGGAAATATGGAGATGGCAAAAACACTGAATGAATATTTTGTATCAGTCTTTACAGTAGAGGACACTAAGAATATCCCAACACTGGACAAACAGGGGGCTATAGTGGGGGAGGAGCTAAACACGATCAAAATCACTAAGGAAGTGGTACTCGGTAAAATAATGGGACTCAAGGCGAATAAATCACCTGGACCTGATGTCTTACATCCTAGGGTCTTGAGGGAAGTGGCGGTAGGGATTGTGGATGCATTGGTAATAATTTTCCAAAACTCCCTGGATTCAGCAAAGGTCCCGGCTGACTGGAAAACAGCTAATGTAACACCCTTATTTAAAAAGGGCAGTAGACAGAAGGCTGGAAACTATAGACCAGTTAGCCTAACATCTGTGGTAGGTAAAATTTTGGAGTCCATTATTAAGGAGACAGTAACAGGACATTTGGATAATCATAATTTAATAGGACAAAGTCAGCATGGTTTTATGAAGGGGAAGTCATGTTTGACAAATTTGCTGGAGTTCTTTGAGGAAGTAACATATAGGGTGGATAAAGGAGAACCAGTGGACGTAGTGTATTTAGACTTCCAAAAGGCATTTGACAAGGTGCCACACAAAAGATTATTGCTTAAGATAAAAAATCACGGGATTGGGGGTAATATTCTGCAATGGATAGAGGATTGGCTCTCCAACAGAAAGCAGAGAGTTGGGATAAATGGTTCATTCTCAGACTGGCAATCAGTAACTAGTGGTGTTCCGCAGGGGTCAGTGCTGGGTCCCCAACTCTTTACAATCTATATTAACGATTTGGAGGAGGGGACCGAGTGTAACATATCAAAGTTTGCAGATGATACTAAGATGGGAGGGAAAGTAGTGAGTGAGGAGGACATAAAAAGCCTGCAAGGGGACATAGACAGGCTAAGTAAGTGGGCAGAGATTTGGCAGATGGAATACAATACTGGAAAGTGTGAGGTTATGCACTTTGGCAGGAAAAATCATAGAGCAAGTTATTATCTTAATGGCAAGAAACTGGAAAGTACTGAAGTACAAAGGGATCTGGGGGTCCTGGTGCACGAAACTCAAAAGGTTAGTATGCAGGTGCAGCAAGTGATTAAGAAGGCCAATGGAATGTTGGCTTTCATTGCTCGGGGGATAGAATATAAAAATAGGAAGGTATTGCTTCAGCTGTACAAGGTATTGGTGAGACCGCACCTGGAATACTGCATACAGTTTTGGTGTCCATACTTAAGAAAAGACATACTTGCTCTCGAGTCAGTACAAAGGTTCACTCGGTTAATCCCGGGGATGAGGGGATGGACATATGAGGAGAGGTTGAGTAGATTGGGACTCTACTCATTGGAGTTCAGAAGAATGAGAGGCGATCTTATTGAAACATATAAGATTGTGAAGGGGTTGGATCGGGTGGATGCGGGGAGGATGTTCCCGATGATGGGTGAATCTAGAACTGGGGGCATAGCCTTAGAATAAGAGGCTGCTCTTTCAAAACTGAGATGAGGAGGAACTACTTCACTCAGAGGGTGGTAGGTCCATGGAATATGCTGCCCCAAAAAGCTGTAGAAGCTACATCATTACAGAAATTTAAAACAGAAATAGACAGTTTCCTAGAAGTAAAGGGAATTAAGGGTTACGGGGATCAGGCAAGAATTTGGACATGAGTCTAGGTTCGGATCGGACATGGCCCTGTGGGTAGCGGAGCGGGCCCAGGGGCCGTGTAGCCTGATCCTGCTCCTATTTCATGTGTCTAATTCTGTTAGATTCAGGAGATGGTTCTGTGATAGTAGATTGGCAGTTAGGATCAGATTAGCCATGATCTTATTGAATGGCGGAGCAGGCTCGAGGGGCCGATTGTCCTACTCCTGCTCCTATTTCTTATGTTCTTATGTTCTTATGATCCCGGTTGAGGCTGTCCTCATGGGTGCGGAACTTGGCTATCAGTTTCTGCTCGACGATTTTGCGTTGTCGTGTGTCTCGAAGGCCGCCTTGGAGAATGCTTACCCGAAGATCAGAGGCTGAATTTCCTTGACTGCTGAAGTGTTCCCCGACTGGGAGGGAACACTCCTGCCTGGCGATTGTTGCGCGGTGTCCGTTCATCCGTTGTCGCAGTGTCTGCATGGTCTCGCCGATGTACCATGCTCCGGGGCATCCTTTCCTGCAACGTATCAGGTAGACAACGTTGGCCGAGTCACATGACTATGTACCATGTACCTGGTGGGTGGTGTCCTCACGTGTGATGATGGTATCTGTGTTGATGATCTGGCATGTCTTGCAGAGGTTGCTGTGGCAGGGTTGTGTGGTGTCGTGGTCGCTGTTCTCCTGAAAGCTGGGTAATTTGCTGCGAACGATGGTCTGTTTGATGTTAGGCGGATGTTTGAAGGCGAGTAGTGGAGGCGTGGGGATGGCCTTAGCGAGGTGTTCGTCGTCATCGATGACATGTTGAAGGCTGCGAAAAACATGGCATAGTTTCTCCACTCCAGGGAAGTACTGGACGACGAAGGGTACTCTGTTGGTTGTGTCCCGTGTTTGTCTTCTGAGGAGGTCTATGTGATTTTTCGCTGTGGTCCGTCGGAGCTGTCGATCAACGAGTCGAGCGTCATATCCCGTTCTTACGAGGGCATCTTTCAGTGTCTGTAGGTGTCCATCGCGTTCCTCCTCGTCTGAGCAGATCCTGTGTATTCGCAGGGCTTGTCCATAGGGGATGGCTTCTTTAACGTGGTTAGGGTGGAAGCTGGAGAAGTGGAGCATCGTGAGGTTGTCCGTGGGCTTGCGGTAGAGTGAAGTGCTGAGGTATCCGTCTTTGATGGAGATTCGTGTGTCCAAGAATGAAACCGATTCTGAGGAGTAGTCCATGGTGAGTTTGATGGTGGGATGGAACTTGTGAATGTTATCGTGTAGTCTTTTCAGTGATTCTTCGCCGTGGGTCCATAGGAAGAAAATGTCGTCGATGTATCTGGTGTATAGCATTGGTTGGAGGTCCTGTGCAGCGAAGAAGTCTTGCTCGAACTTGTGAATGAAGATGTTGGCGTATTGGGGTGCAAATTTGGTCCCCATGGCTGTTCCGTGTGTTACACCAGTATCCCCCACGATGACGGCATCGTTGCGACAGCCTCAGTAGTCAACACCAACAACAGCCAATCTCCAGACGCCATCCTACAACTCATCCGCTTCATCCTTGACCACAATGTCTTCACCTTCGACAACCAGTTCTTTACCCAAACACACGGGTACCAAATTCGCACCCCAATACACCAACATCTTCATGCACAAGTTCGAGCAAGACTTCTTCGCTGCACAGGACCTCCAACCAACGCTATACACCAGATACATTGACGACATTTTCTTCCTATGGACCCACGGCGAAGAATCACTGAAAAGACTGCACGATAACATCAACAAGTTCCATCCCATCATCAAACTCACCATGGGCTACTCCTCAGAATCAGTTTCATTCTTGGACACACGAATCTCCATCAAAGACGGACACCTCAGCACTTCACTCTACTGCAAGCCCACGGACAACCTCACGACGCTCCACTTCTCCAGCTTCCACCCTAACCACGTTAAAGAAGCCATCCCCTATGGACAAGCCCTGCGAATACACAGGATCTGCTCAGACGAGGAGGAACGCGATGGACACCTACAGACGCTGAAAGACGCCCTCGTAAGAACGGGATATGACGCTCGATTCGTCGATCAACAGCTCCGACGAGCCACAGCGAAAAATCGCATGGACCTCCTCAGAAGACAAACACGGGACACAACCAACAGAGTACCCTTCGTCGTCCAGTACTTCCCTGGAGCGGAGAAACTACGCCATGTTTTTCGCAGCCTTCAACATGTCATCGATGACGACGAACACCTCGCTAAGGCCATCCCCACGCCTCCACTATCCGCCTTCAAACATCCGCCTAACCTCAAACAGACCATCGTTCGCAGCAAATTACCCAGCTTTCAGGAGAACAGCGACCACGATACCACACAACCCTGTCACAGCAACCTCTGCAAGACATGCCAGATCATCAACACAGATACCATCATCACACGTGAGGACTCCACCCACCAGGTACATGGTACATACTCATGTGACTCGCCCAACATTGTCTACCTCATACGTTGCAGGAAAGGATGCCCCGGAACATGGTACATCGGCGAGACCATGCAGACACTGCGACAACGGATGAACGGACACCGCGCAACAACGCCAGGCAGGAGTGTTCCCTCCCAGTCGGGGAACACTTCAGCAGTGAAGGACATTCAGCCTCCGATCTTCGGGTAAGCATTCTCCAAGGCGGCCTTCGAGACACATGATAACGCAAAATCGTCGAGCAGAAACTGATAGCCAAGTTCCGCACCCATGAGGACGGCCTCAACCGGGATCTTGGGTAAATGTCACGCTACATGTAACCCCACCTGACGTAGGGTCATCCAGACTCAAGTCGTCGTTGGCTTGTTCTCTCCACACAGATGCGGCCGGACCTGCTGTGATTTCCAGCAAAAAAAATGTTTTTTGTCTGTTTTTTTGTTTTTCATACAGACCCCAGCATCTGCAACATTTGACCCCTTGTGACCCCACCTCATTGTTCTTTGATGTAATGTTTTCCTGACTGACCTGTTTGGACACCATTTACACCTTTGATTGCTGTGATTATCTCTCTGCCGAGGTGTGATAAATGGCAGTTAGAAAGATTACCTGTAAACATCTGACATTATTCTCTGACTATATAAGCTGTGTTTTTATGCATCTCTCCACTTCAGCTGATGAAGGAGCAGCGCTCCGAAAGCTTGTGATTTCAAATAAAGCTGTTGGTCTATAACCTGGTGTTGTGTGATTTCTTACATGTGTCCACCCCAATCCAACACCGGCATCTCCACATGATGGGACAGTGTAGAGGGAGCTTTACTCTTTATCTAGCTTATACTGTACCTGCCCTGGGAGTGTTTGATGGGACAGTTTAGAGGGAGCTTTACTCTGTATCTAACCCGTGCTGCACCTGCCCTGGGAGTGTTTGATGGGACAGTGTAGAGGTAGCTTTACTCTGTATCTAACCGTGCTGTACCTGCCCTGGGAGTGTTTGAAGGGACAGTGTAGAGGGAGCTTTACTCTGTATCTAACCCGTGCTGTACCTGCCCTGGGAGTGTTTGATGGGACAGTTTAGAGGGAGCTTTACTCTGTATCTAACCCGTGCTGCACCTGCCCTGGGAGTGTTTGATGGGACAGTGTAGAGGTAGCTTTACTCTGTATCTAACCGTGCTGTACCTGCCCTGGGAGTGTTTGAAGGGACAGTGTAGAGGGAGCGTTACTCTGTATCTAACCCGTGCTGTACCTGCCCTGGGAGTGTTTGATGGGACAGTGTAGAGGGAGCTTTACTCTGTATCTAACCCGTGCTGTACCTGCCCTGGGGGTGTTTGATGGGGCAGTGTAGAGGGAGCTTTACTCTGTATCTAACCCATGCTGTACCTGCCCTGGGAGTGTTTGATGGACAGTGTAGAGGGAGCTTTACTCTGTATCTAACCCGTGCTGTACCTGCCCTGGGAGTGTTTGATGGACAGTGTAGAGGGAGAGTGAAGAACGAACTTTATCCTCTTTCTGCTGCTCAACCTGTTTTCGGCTCATCAGCAAATATGATCAGGTGCTCGACGCTGTCAGTGACATCACCACTCTTGGGTATGTCGAATTTCACACCAGCCTCTAGACCTCCTGCTGTTTTATTCCATTTTCTGTGGGTCGTAGGTGTGAATCATAGAATCATACAGCACTGAGGGAGGCCATTCGGCCCATCGTGCCTCTGCTGGCTCTTTGAAAGAGCTACCCAATTAGTCCCACTGCCCTGCCCTTTTCCCATAGCTCTGCAATTGTTTTGCCCTTTCCAGTATTTATCCAATTTTTTTGAGATTTATTATTGAATCTCCTACCACTATCCTTTCAGGCAGTGCGTTCCAGATCACAACAACTGTTGTGTAAAAAAATGATTCTCATCTCGCCTCTGGTTCTTTTGCCAATCAACTTAAATGTGTGTCCTCTACTAACTGACCCTTTTGTCACTGGGAACAGTTTTTCCTCACTTCCTCTATCAAAACCATTAATTAATTTGAATAGGTCTATCAAATCTCCCTAGAACCTTCTCTGCTCTAAGGTGAAAAACCCCAGCTTCTCCAGACTCTCCACTTAACTGAAGTCCCTCATCCCTGGAACCATTCTGGTAAATCTCCTCTGCACCCTCTCTAAGGCCTTCACATCCTTCCTAAAGTGTGCTGCCCAGAATTGGACACAATACTCCAGCTGGGGCCTAACCAGTGTTTTATAAAGGTTTATAAGAAGCCCAAATTTAAAAAAAATTTAGATTCCCACCCAAAAATCAAACCAGAAATTCACAGCAACATCTCTGGTCGATCGATGGACCTGCCCTGCCTATACTGAGGGACATGCATGTATCAATGGGTGTACTCTGCCTGTACTGATGGACTGGTCCTGCCTGTACTGACGGACTGGCCCCGCCTGTACTGATGGGCAGGTCCTGCCTGTACTGATGGACATGTCCCTGTCTGTACTGATGGACATGTCCTGCCTGTACTGATGGACTGGCCCTGTCTGTACTGATGGACTGGCCCTGCCTGTACTGATGGACAGGCCCTGCCTATACTGATGGACATGTCCTGCCTGTACTGATGGACATGTCCTGCCTGTACTGATGGACTGGCCCTGTCTGTACTGATGGACATGTCCTGCCTGTACTGATGGACTGGCCCTGCCTGTACTGATGGACATGTCCTGCCTGTACTGATGGACTGGCCCTGCCTGTACTGATGGACATGTCCTGCCTGCACTGATGGACAGGTCCTGCCTGTACTGATGGACATGTCCTGCCTGTACTGATGGACTGGCCCTGTCTGTACTGATGGACTGGCCCTGCCTGTACTGATGGACTGGCCCTGCCTGTACTGATGGACATGTCCTGCCTGTACTGATGGACATGTCCTGCCTGTACTGATGGACATGTCCTGCCTGTACTGATGGACATGTCCTGCCTGTACTGATGGACATGTCCTGCCTGTACTGATGGACATGTCCTGCCTGTACTGATGGACTGTCCCTGCCTGTACTGATGGACTAGCCCTGTCTGTACTGATGGACATGTCCTGCCTGTACTGATGGACATGTCCTGCCTGTACTGATGGACATGTCTTGCCTGTACTGATGGACTGGCCCTGCCTGTACTGATGGACTGGCCCTGCCTTTATTGATGGACTGTCCCTGCCTGTACTGATGGACTGGCCCTGTCTGTACTGATGGACTGGCCCTGTCTGTACTGATGGATTGGCCTGCCTGTACTGATGGACATATCCTGCCTGTACTGATGGACAGGCCCTACCTGTACTGATGGACATGTCCTACCTGTACTGATGGACTGGCCCTGCCTGTACTGATGGACGTGGCCTGCCTGTACTGATGGACATGTCCTGCCTGTACTGATGGACATGTCCTGCCTGTACTGATGGACTGTCCCTGCCTGTACTGATGGACATGTCCTGCCTGTACTGATGGACTGGCCCTGCCTGTACTGATGGACATGTCCTGCCTGTACTGATGGACTGGCCCTGCCTGTACTGATGGACATGTCCTGCCTGTACTGGTGGACATGTCCTGCCTGTACTGATGTACATGTCCTGCCTGTACTGATGGACTGGCCCTGCCTGTACTGATGGACATGTCCTGCCTGTACTGATGGACTGGCCCTGCCTGTACTGATGTACATGTCCTGCCTGTACTGATGGACTGGCCCTGCCTGTACTGATGGACATGTCCTGCCTGTACTGATGCACATGTCCTGTCTGTACTGTTGGACTGGCCCTGCCTGTACTGATGGACATGTCCTGCCTGTACTGGTGGACATGTCCTGCCTGTACTGGTGGACATGTCCTGCCTGTACTGATGGACTGGCCCTGCCTGTACTGATGGACATGTCCTGCCTGTACTGATGGACATGTCCTGCCTGTACTGGTGGACATGTCCTGTCTGTACTGTTGGACTGGCCCTGCCTGTACTGATGGACATGTCCTGCCTGTACTGATGGACAGGTCCTGCCTGTGCTGATGGACTGGTCCTGCCTGTACTGATGGACTGGCCCTGCCTGTACTGGTGGACTGGCCCTGCCTGTACTGATGGACTGGCCCTGCCTGTACTGATGGACTGGCCCTGCCTGTACTGATGGACATATCCTGCCTGTACTGATGGACTGTCCCTGCCTGTACTGATGGACTGGCCCTGCCTGTACTGATGGACTGGCCCTGCCTGTACTGATGGACTGGTCCTGCCTGTACTGATGGACTGGCCCTGCCTGTACTGATGGACTGGCCCTGCCTGTACTGATGGACTGGCCCTGCCTGTACTGATGGACTGGCCCTGCCTGTACTGATGGACATGTCCTGCCTGTACTGATGGACTGTCCCTGCCTGTACTGATGGACTGGCCCTGCCTGTACTGATGGACTGGCCCTGCCTGTACTGATGGACAGGTCCTGCCTGTACTGATGGACATGTCCTGCCTGTACTGATGGACTGTCCCTGCCTGTACTGATGGACTGGTCCTGCCTGTACTGATGGACTGGCCCTGCCTGTACTGATGGACAGGCCCTGCCTGTACTGATGGACTGGCCCTGCCTGTACTGATGGACATGTCCTGCCTGTACTGATGGACTGGCCCTGCCTGTACTGATGGACTGGCCCTGCCTGTACTGATGGACATGTCCTGCCTATACTGATGGACAGGTCCTGCCTGTACTGATGGACAGGTCCTGCCTGTACTGATGGACATGTCCTGCCTGTACTGATGGACTGGTCCTGCCTGTACTGATGGACATGTCCTGCCTGTACTGATGGACTGGCCCTGCCTGTACTGATGGACTGGCCCTGCCTGTACTGACGGCCTGGTGCTTCCCGTGTGATGTTTGCAGTACGTACGGCTCTCTGAAGTGCGTCCGCTGTGCTCCAGGCTCCAGTCACTCCAGTATCCCATCCTGCTGAGTGTTGTGCAGCGGATTCGGACTCGGTACTCAGTCCCTGCTGACAACTGACACAGGCGCTGCTCTCTCCGCAGCTCATCGACAAAATCCAGTAACTGTGGAAGGAGAATGATCAGCTCAGAATAAAAAACACTGTCCAAAGCCAGCCAGCCCAGTGCAGGACTTCTTTTAACTGTTGTCAGGAGCTGGCTTGCCCCTCACAGAAGGAAGAGATGGGATAATAGTCAGCACCAACCTGTCTCCTGGCAGGCTGATGATGATATCTGTACTCCAGCTCACACTTCATTTGCAGGTTTATGTCCAACACCCAGGGTATAATCAGACAGTGGCTGCTCACAGGATCTCCCCGTACAAAGCGAATCACAGGCCGCTCCAGCATCACTAATCAGAAAACACAGGGGGAACAATAATCCGGACTGAAATTACAGAAACAGACTAGCGCTGGCAGCTATTTTACAGCACAGTTTCTCAATTACCACAATATATAAAATCCAGAGAAGGAGCTGGCGCTGGCCAACAGGGACTGTTTCACCAGCGAGATGTACCGAACATTAAAGAGATGTTAAGAAATCCAAAACTCCCCATTACTGTGATCCCAGGGTTGCAGTTACTCTAATTCAGGGATCCCAGCTACTCTAATCCCAGGGTCCCAGTTACTCTAATCCCAGTGTCCCAGGTACAGTGATCCCAGGGTACCAGTAACTCTATTCCAAGTGTCCCAATTACTCTAATCCCTGGGTCCCTGCTACTGTGATCCCAGGGTCCAAGTAGCTCGAATCCCAGGGTCCCAGTTACTCTAATCCCAGGGTCCCAGTTACTCTAATCCCAGGGTTCCAGTTACTCTAATCCCAGGGTTCCAGTTACTCTAATCCCAGGGTCCCAGTTACTCTAATCCCAGGGTCCCAGTTACTCTAATCCCAGGGTTCCAGTTACTCTAATCCCAGTTCCCAGTTACTCTAATCCTAGGGTCCCAGTTACACTAATCCCAGGGTCCCAGTTACTTGAATTCCAGGGTCCCAGTGTCTCTAATCCCAGGGTCCCAGTTACTCTAATCTCAGGGTCCCAGTTACTGTAATCCCATGGTCACAGGCACAGTGATCCCAGGGTCCCAGTAACTCTAATCCCAGTGTCCCGATTACTCTAATCCCAGGGTCCCAGTTACGCTAATCCCAGGGTCCCAGTTACTCTAATCCCAGGGTCCCAGTTACTGTGATCACAATGTCCCAGTTACTCTAATCCCAGAATCCCAGTTTCCCCAAACCCAGAGTCCCTGTTACTCCAATACCAGGGTCCCAGTTACTCAAATCCCAAGGTCCCACGTATTCTAATCCCAGTTACTCAAATCCCTGTTCCCAGTTACTCTAACCCCAGGGTCATAGTTACTCTAATCCCAGGGTCATAGTTACTTGAATTCCAGGGATCCAGTTACTCTAATCCCAGGATCCCAGTTACTCTAATCCCTGGGTCCCTGCTACTGTGATCCCAGGGTCTAAGTAATTCGAATCCCAGGGTCCCAGTTACTCAAATCCCAGGGTCCCACTTACTCTAATCCCAGGGTCCCAGTTACTCAAATCCCTGTTCCCAGTTACTCTAATCCCAGGGTCCCAGTTACTCAAATCCCTGTTCCCAGTTACTCTAATCCCAGGGTCCCAGTTACTCTAATCGCAGGGTCCCAGTTGCTCTAATCTGAGAGTGCCAGTTACTGTAATCCCAGGGTCCCAATTACTCTAATCCCACGGTCCCAGTTACTCTAATCCCAGAGACCCTGATACTCTAAACCCAGGGTCCCAGTTACTCTAATCCCAGGGATCCAGTTACTCTAATCCCAGGGTCCCCGATACTGTGATCTCAAGTTCCCAGATACTGTGAACCCAGGGTCACAGTTACTTTAATCCCAGTGTCCCAGTTACTCTAATCCCAGGATCCCAGTTACTGTAATCTCAAGGTCCCAGTTTCTGTAATCCCATGGTCCCAGTTAATCCATTCCCAGGGTCCCTGTTACTCTAATTCCAGGCTCCCAGTTACTTTTTTCCCAGGTTCCCAATTACTGTAATCCCAGGGTCCCTGTTACTCTAATTCCAAGGTCCCACTTACTTTAATCCCAGCGTCCAAGTTATTCTAATTCCATGGTCCCAGTTATTGTAACCCCAGGGGCCCAGTTAAACTAATCCCAGGTTCCCAGTTACTCTAATCCCAGGGTCATAGAAACATAGAAACATAGAGGATAGGAGCAGGAGTAGGCCATTCAGCCCTTCGAGCCTGCTCCACCATTCAACGAGATCATGGCTGATCATCCAAACCCTAGCACACGGTCCCTACACTGACAGCCATCCCACCCAAGCCATCTCCCCGTAACACCGTAACCCCACGTATTTAATCCCCCCTAACACTAAGGGTCAATTTTTTATCATGCCCAATCAACCTAACCCGCACATCTTTGGACTGTGGGAGGAAACCGGAGCACCCGGAGAAAACCCACGCAAACACGGGGAGAATGTGCAAACTCCACACAGACAGTCACCCGAGGCCGGATTTGAACCCGGGTCCCTGGCGCTGTGAGGCAACAGTGCTAATCACTATGTCCCAGTTACTCTAATCCCAGGGTCCCAGTTACTTTAATCCCAGGGTCCCTGTTACTCTAATCCCAGGGCCCCAGTTACTTTAATATCAGGGAACCAGTTACTCTAATCCCAGGGCCCCAGTTACTCTAATCCCAGGGCCCCAGTTATTCTAATCCCAAGGTCCCAGTTACTCTAATCCCAGTGACCCAGTTACTCTAATCCCAGAGTTGCCGTTACTCTAATCCTAGGTTCCCAGTTATTTAATTGCAGGTTCCCAATTATTGTAATCTCAGAGTCCCAGTTACTCTAATCCCAGGGTCCCAGTTACTGTAATCTAATGGTCCCAGTTTCTGTAATCCCATGGTCCCAGTTAATCTAATCCCAGGGACCCAGTTAACCTAATGCCAGGATCCGAGTTACTCTAATCCCAGGGTCCCAGTTACTTTATTCCCAGGTTCCCAATTATTGTAATCCCAGAGTCCCAGTTACTCTAATCCCAGGGTCCCTGTTACTCTAATTCCAAGGTCCCAGTTACTTTAATCCCAGTGTCCTAGTTATTCTAATTCCATGGTCCCAGTTATTGTAACCCCAGGGACCCAGTTACACTAATCCCAGTGTTGCAGTTACTCTAATCCCAGGGTCCCAGTTAAACTATTCCCAGGGTCCCAGTTAAACTAATCCCAGGGTCCCAGTTACTGACATCCCAGGGTCCCAGTTACTCTAATCCCGGGATCTATTCACACTAATCCCAGGGTGACTGTTCCGCTAATCCCAGGGTCCCAGATACAGACATCCCAGGGTCCCAGTTAATCTAATCCCAGGGACCCAGTTAATGTAATCACAGAGTCCCCGTTACTCTAATTCTAGGTTCCTAGTTACATTAATCACAGATTCGTAGTTACACTAATCCCAGGCTCCCAGTTACTTTATTCCCAGGTTCCAAATTACTGTAATCCCAGCATCCCAGTAACTCTAATCCCAGGGTCCCACTTACTCTAATCGCAGGGTCCCAGTTACTCTAATCCCAGAGTCTCAGTAACTGTAATCCCAGGGAGCCAGTTACTCTAATCCCAGGATCCCAGCTACTGTAATCCCAGGGTCCCAGTTACTCTAATCCCAGAGTCCCAGTTCCTCTAATCCCAGGGTCCCCGATACTGTGATCTCAAGTTCCCAGTTACTGTGATCCCAGGGTCACAGTTACTCTAATCCCAGGGTCCCAGTTACTCTAATCCCAGGGTCCCTGTTAATCCAATCCCAAGGTCCCAGTAACTCTAATCCCAGGATCCGAGTTACTCTAATGCCAGGGTCCAAGTTACTCTAATCCCAGGGTCCCAGTTACTCTAATCCCAGAGTCTCAGTAACTGTAATCCCAGGGAGCCAGTTACTCTAATCCCAGGGTCACAGTTACTCTAATCCCAGGGTCCCAGTTACTCTAATCCCAGGGTCCCTGTTAATCCAATCCCAAGGTCCCAGTAACTCTAATCCCAGGATCCGAGTTACTCTAATGCCAGGGTCCAAGTTACTCTAATCCCAGGGTCCCAGTTACTCTAGTCCCAGAGACCCTGATACTCTAAACCCAGGGTCCCAGTTACTCTAATCCCAGGGTCCCACTTACTCTAATCCCAGGGTCCCAGTTACTCAAATCCCTGTTCCCAGTTACTCTAATCCCAGGGTCATAGTTACTCTAATCCCAGGGTCATAGTTACTTGAATTCCAGGGATCCAGTTACTCTAATCCCAGGATCCCAGTTACTCTAATCCAGGGTCCCAGATACTCTAATCCCTGGGTCCCTGCTACTGTGATCCCAGGGTCTAAGTAATTCGAATCCCAGGGTCCCAGTTACTCAAATCCCAGGGTCCCACTTACTCTAATCCCAGGGTCCCAGTTACTCAAATCCCTGTTCCCAGTTACTCTAATCCCAGGGTCATAGTTACTCTAATCCCAGGGTCATATCACAGAAATCACAGAAACCCCACAGTGCGGATAGAGGCCATTTCGGCCCATCAAGCCTGCACCGACACATATCCCACCCGATCCCCGTAACCCCTACACCAACACATATCCCACCCTATCCCCGTAACCCCACGTATTTAATCCCCCTAACACTAAGGGTCAATTTATCATAGCCAATCAACCTAACCTGCACATCTTTGGACTGTGGGAGGAAACCGGAGCACCCGGAGGAAACCCACGCAAACACGGGGAGAATGTGCAAACTCCACACAGACAGTCACCCGAGGCCGGATTCGAACCCGGGTCCCTGGCGCTGTGAGGCGACAGTGCTAACCACTATGCCACCGTTACTTGAATTCCAGGGATCCAGTCACTCTAATCCCAGGATCCCAGTTACTCTAATCCAGGGTTCCACATACTCTAGTCCCAGGGTCCCAGTTACTCAAATCCCTGTTCCCAGTTACTCTAACCCCAGGGTCATAGTTACTCTAATCCCAGGGTCATAGTTACTTGAATTCCAGGGATCCAGTTACTCTAATCCCAGGATCCCAGTTACTCTAATCCAGGGTCCCAGTTACTCTAATCCCAGGGTCCCAGTTACTCTAATCCCAGGGTCCATCTAACTCTAATCTCAGGGTCCCAGTTACTCAAATCCCTGTTCCCAGTTGCTCTAATCCCAGTGTCCCAGTAACCCTAACCCCAGTGTCCCAGTTACTCTAATCGCAGGGTCCCAGTTGCTCTAATCCCACGGTCCCAGATACTCTAATCCCTGGGTCCCTGCTACTGTGATTCCAGGGTCCCAGTTACTCGAATCCCAGTGTCCAAGTGTCTCGAATCCCAGGGTCCCAGTTACTCTAATCTGAGAGTGCCAGTTACTGTAATCCCAGGGCCCCAATTACTCTAATCCCAGGGTCCCAGTTACTCTAATCCCAGAGACCCTGATACTCTAAACCCAGGGTCCCAGTTACTCTAATCCCAGGGTTCCAGTTACTCTAATCCCAGGGTCCCCGATACTGTGATCTCAAGTTCCCAGATACTGTGGTCCCAGGGTCCCAGTTACTCTAATCCCAGGGTCCCAGTTACTTTAATCCCAGGGTCCCTGTTAATCCAATCCCAGTATCCCAGTTACTCTAATCCCACTGTCCCAGTTACTCTAATCGCAGAGACCCTGATACTCTAAATCCAGGATCCCAGTTACTCTAATCCCAGGGTCCCACTTACTTTAATCCCAGGGTCCCTGTTAATCCAATCCCAGTGTCCCAATTACTCTAATCCCAGGGTCCCAGTTACTCTAATCCCAGAGACCCTGATACTCTAAATCCAGGATCCCAGTTACTCTAATCCCAGGGTCCCAGTTACTTTAATCCCAGGGTCCCTGTTAATCCAATCCCAGTGTCCCAATTACTCTAAACCCAGGGTCCCAGTTACTCTAATCCCAGGGTCCCCGATACTGTGATCTCAAGTTCCCAGATACTGTGATCCCAGGGTCCCAGTTACTCTAATCCCAGGGTCCCAGTTACTTTAATCCCAGGGTCCCTGTTAATCCAATCCCAGTATCCCAGTTACTCTAATCGCAGTGTCCCAGTTACTTTAATCCCAGGGTCCCAGTTACTCTAATCCCAGTGTCCCAGTTACTTTAATCCCAGGGTCCCAGTTACTCTAATCCCAGTGTCCCAGTTACTCTAATCGCAGTGTCCCAGTTACTTTAATCCCAGCGACCAAGTTACCCTAATCCCAGAGTCGCCGTTACTCTAATCCTAGGTTCCCAGTTATTTTAATTGCAGGTTCCCAATTACTGTAATCCCAGGGTCCCAGTTCCACTAATCCCAGGGTCACGGTTAATCCAATCCCAAGGTCCCAGTTACTTTAATCCCAGTATCCCAGTTACTCTAATCCCAGGGTCACGGTTAATCCAATCCCAAGGTCCCAGTTACTTTAATCCCATGGTCCCAGTTAATCCATTCCCAGGGTCCCTGTTACTCTAATTCCAGGCTCCCAGTTACTTTTTTCCCAGGTTCCCAATTACTGCAATCCCAGGGTCCCTGTTACTCTAATTCCAAGGTCCCACTTACTTTAATCCCAGCGTCCAAGTTATTCTAATTCCATGGCCCCAGTTATTGTAACCCCAGGGACCCAGTTAAACTAATCCCAGGTTCCCAGTTATTCTAATCCCAGGGTCCCAGTTACTCTAATCCCAGGGTCCCAGTTACTCTAATCCCAGGGTCCCAGTTACTCTAATCCCAGTGTCCCAGATACTGTGATCCCAGGATCACAGTTACTCTAATCCCAGGGTCCCAGTTGCTTTAATCCCAGGGTCCCAGTTACTTTAATCCCAGGGTCCCTGTTACTCTAATCCCAGGGCCCCAGTTACTCTAATCCCAGACTCGCCGTTACTCAAATCCTAGGTTCCCAGTTATTTTAATTGCAGGTTCCCAATTATTGTAATCCCAGGGTCCCAGTTACTCTAATCCCAGAGTCCCAGATCCTCTAATCCCAGGATCCGAGTTACTCTAATCCCAGGGTCCCAATGACTTTATTCCCAGGTTCCCAATTATTGTAATCCCAGAGTCCCAGTTACTTTAATCCCAGGGTCCCTGTTACTCTAATTCCATGGTCCCAGTTATTGTAACCCCAGGGACCCAGTTACACTAATCCCAGTGTTGCAGTTAAACTATTCCCAGGGTCCCAGTTAAACTAATCCCAGGGTCCCAGTTACTGAAATCCTAGGGTCCCAGTTACTCTAATCCCAGCGACCCAGCTACTGTAATCCCAGGGTCCCAGTTAATCTAATCCCAGGGACCCAGTTACCCTAATCCCAGAATCCGAGTTACTCTAATCCCAGGGTCCCAGTTAATCTAATCACAGTGTCCAAGTTATTCTTAATCCATGGTCCCAGTTATTGTAACCCCAGGGACCCAGTTACTCTAATCCCAGGGTCCCAGTTACTCTAATCCCAGGGTCCCAGTTACTCTAATCCCAGGGTCCCAATTGCTCTAATCCCAGGGTCCCAGTTGCTCTAATCCCAGGGTCCCAGTTACTCTAATCCCAGGGTCCCAGTTATTCTAATCCCAGGGTCCCAGTTGCTCTAATCCCAGGGTCCCAGTTACTCTAATCCCAGGGTCCCAGTTACTCTAATCCCAGGGTCCCAGTTACTCTAATCTTAAGGTACCAGTTACTCTAATCCCATGGTCCCAGTTAAACTAATCCCAGGGTCCCAGTTACTCAAATCCCAGGGTCCCAGTTACTCAAATCCCCGGGTCCCAGTTACTCTAATCCCGGGACCTATTCACACTAAGCCCAGGTTGACTGTTCCGCTAATCCCAGGGTCCCAGATACAGTGATCCCAGGGTCCCAGTTACTCTAATCTCAAGGTCCCAGTTACACTAATCCCAGTGTTGCAGTTACTCTAATCCCAGGGTCCCAGTTACTCTAATCCCAGGGTCCCAGTTACTCTAATCCCAGTGTCCCAGATACTCTAATCCCAGGGTCCCAGTTGCTCTAAACCCAGGGTCCCAGTTACTCTAATCCCAGGGTCCCAGTTACTCTAATCCCAGGGTCCCAGTTACTCTAATCCCAGGGTCCCAGTTACTCTAATCCCAGGGTCCCAGTTACTCTAATCTTAAGGTACCAGTTACTCTAATCCCATGGTCCCAGTTAAACTAATCCCAGGGTCCCAGTTACTCAAATCCCAGGGTCCCAGTTACTCAAATCCCGGGACCTATTCACACTAAGCCCAGGGTGACTGTTCCGCTAATCCCAGGGTCCCAGATACAGTGATCCCAGGGTCCCAGTTACTCTAATCTCAAGGTCCCAGTTACACTAATCCCAGTGTTGCAGTCACTCTAATCCCAGGGTCACAGTTAATGTAATCCCAGGGTCCCAGTTACTCTAATCCCTGGGTCCCAGTTACTGAAATCCTAGGGTCCCAGTTACTCTAATACCTGTGTCCCAGTTACTCTAATCTGAGAGTCCCAGTTACTCTAAACCCAGGATCCGAGTTACTCTAATCCCAGTGTTGCAGTTACTCTAATCCCAGGGTCCCAGTTACTCTAATCCCAGTGTCCCAGATACTGTGATCCCAGGATCACAGTTACTTTAATCCCAGGGTCCCTGTTACTCTAATCCCAGGGCCCCAGTTACTCTAATCCCAGACTCGCCGTTACTCTCATCCTAGGTTCCCAGTTATTTTAATTGCAGGTTCCCAATTATTGTAATCCCAGGGTCCCAGTTACTCTAATCCCAGAGTCCCAGTTCCTCTAATCCCAGGATCCGAGTTACTCTAATCCCAGGGTCCCAATTACTTTATTCCCAGGTTCCCAATTATTGTAATCCCAGAGTCCCAGTTACTTTAATCCCAGGGTCCCTGTTACTCTAATTCCATGGTCCCAGTTATTGTAACCCCAGGGACCCAGTTACACTAATCCCAGTGTTGCAGTTAAACTATTCCCAGGGTCCCAGTTAAACTAATCCCAGGGTCCCAGTTACTGAAATCCTAGGGTCCCAGTTACTCTAATCCCAGCGACCCAGCTACTGTAATCCCAGGGTCCCAGTTAATCTAATCCCAGGGACCCAGTTACCCTAATCCCAGAATCCGAGTTACTCTAATCCCAGGGTCCCAGTTAATCTAATCACAGTGTCCAAGTTATTCTTATTCCATGGTCCCAGTTATTGTAACCCCAGGGACCCAGTTACTCTAATCCCAGGGTCCCAGTTACTCTAATCCCAGGGTCCCAGTTACTCTAATCCCAGGGTCCCAATTGCTCTAATCCCAGGGTCCCAGTTGCTCTAATCCCAGGGTCCCAGTTACTCTAATCCCAGGGTCCCAGTTACTCTAATCCCAGGGTCCCAGTTGCTCTAATCCCAGGGTCCCAGTTACTCTAATCCCAGGGTCCCAGTTACTCTAATCCCAGGGTCCCAGTTACTCTAATCTTAAGGTACCAGTTACTCTAATCCCATGGTCCCAGTTAAACTAATCCCAGGGTCCCAGTTACTCAAATCCCAGGGTCCCAGTTACTCTAATCCCGGGACCTATTCACACTAAGCCCAGGTTGACTGTTCCGCTAATCCCAGGGTCCCAGATACAGTGATCCCAGGGTCCCAGTTACTCTAATCTCAAGGTCCCAGTTACACTAATCCCAGTGTTGCAGTTACTCTAATCCCAGGGTCCCAGTTACTCTAATCCCAGGGTCCCAGTTACTCTAATCCCAGGGTCCCAGATACTCTAATCCCAGGGTCCCAGTTGCTCTAAACCCAGGGTCCCAGTTACTCTAATCCCAGGGTCCCAGTTACTCTAATCCCAGGGTCCCAGTTACTCTAATCCCAGGGTCCCAGTTACTCTAATCTTAAGGTACCAGTTACTCTAATCCCATGGTCCCAGTTAAACTAATCCCAGGGTCCCAGTTACTCAAATCCCAGGGTCCCAGTTACTCAAATCCCGGGACCTATTCACACTAAGCCCAGGGTGACTGTTCCGCTAATCCCAGGGTCCCAGATACAGTGATCCCAGGGTCCCAGTTACTCTAATCTCAAGGTCCCAGTTACACTAATCCCAGTGTTGCAGTCACTCTAATCCCAGGGTCACAGTTAATGTAATCCCAGGGTCCCAGTTACTCTAATCCCTGGGTCCCAGTTACTGAAATCCTAGGGTCCCAGTTACTCTAATACCTGTGTCCCAGTTACTCTAATCTGAGAGTCCCAGTTACTCTAAACCCAGGATCCGAGTTACTCTAATCCCAGTGTTGCAGTTACTCTAATCCCAGGGTCCCAGTTAATCTAATCACAGTGTCCAAGTTATTCTTATTCCATGGTCCCAGTTATTGTAACCCCAGGGACCCAGTTACTCTAATCCCAGGGTCCCAGTTACTCTAATCCCAGGGTCCCAGTTGCTCTAATCCCAGGGTCCCAGTTGCTCTAATCCCAGGGTCCCAGTTACTCTAATCCCAGGGTCCCAGTTGCTCTAATCCCAGGGTCCCAGTTACTCTAATCCCAGCGACCCAGCTACTGTAATCCCAGGGTCCCAGTTAATCTAATCCCAGGGACCCAGTTACCCTAATCCCAGAATCCGAGTTACTCTAATCCCAGGGTCCCAGTTAATCTAATCACAGTGTCCAAGTTATTCTTATTCCATGGTCCCAGTTATTGTAACCCCAGGGACCCAGTTACTCTAATCCCAGGGTCCCAGTTGCTCTAATCCCAGGGTCCCAGTTGCTCTAATCCCAGGGTCCCAGTTACTCTAATCCCAGGGTCCCAGTTACTCTAATCCCAGGGTCCCAGTTGCTCTAATCCCAGGGTCCCAGTTACTCTAATCCCAGGGTCCCAGTTACTCTAATCCCAGGGTCCCAGTTACTCTAATCTTAAGGTACCAGTTACTCTAATCCCATGGTCCCAGTTAAACTAATCCCAGGGTCCCAGTTACTCAAATCCCAGGGTCCCAGTTACTCAAATCCCAGGGTCCCAGTTACTCTAATCCAGGGACCTATTCACACTAAGCCCAGGTTGACTGTTCCGCTAATCCCAGGGTCCCAGATACAGTGATCCCAGGGTCCCAGTTACTCTAATCTCAAGGTCCCAGTTACACTAATCCCAGTGTTGCAGTTACTCTAATCCCAGGGTCCCAGTTACTCTAATCCCAGGGTCCCAGTTACTCTAATCCCAGGGTCCCAGTTACTCTAATCCCAGGGTCCCAGTTGCTCTAATCCCAGGGTCCCAGTTACTCTAATCCCAGGGTCCCAGTTACTCTAATCCCAGGGTCCCAGTTACTCTAATCCCAGGGTCCCAGTTACTCTAATCCCAGGGTCCCAGTTACTCTAATCTTAAGGTACCAGTTACTCTAATCCCATGGTCCCAGTTAAACTAATCCCAGGGTCCCAGTTACTCTAATCCCAGGGTCCCAGTTGCTCTAATCCCAGGGTCCCAGTTACTCTTATCCCAGGGTCCCAGTTACTCTAATCCCAGGGTCCCAGTTACTCTAATCTTAAGGTACGAGTTACTCTAATCCCATGGTCCCAGTTAAACTAATCCCAGGGTCCCAGTTACTCAAATCCCAGGGTCCCAGTTACTCAAATCCCAGGGTCCCAGTTACTCTAATCCTGGGACCTATTCACACTAAGCCCAGGTTGACTGTTCCGCTAATCCCAGGGTCCCAGATACAGTGATCCCAGGGTCCCAGTTACTCTAATCTCAAGGTCCCAGTTACACTAATCCCAGTGTTGCAGTTACTCTAATCCCAGGGTCCCAGTTACTCTAATCCCAGGGTCCCAGTTACTCTAATCCCAGGGTCCCAGTTACTCTAATCCCAGGGTCCCAGTTGCTCTAATCCCAGGGTCCCAGTTACTCTAATCCCAGGGTCCCAGTTACTCTAATCCCAGGGTCCCAGTTACTCTAATCCCATGGTCCCAGTTAAACTAATCCCAGGGTCCCAGTTACTCAAATCCCAGGGTCCCAGTTACTCAAATCCTAGGGTCCCAGTTACTCTAATCCCGGGACCTATTCACACTAAACCCAGGGTGACTGTTCCGCTAATCCCAGGGTCCCAGATACAGTGATCCCAGGGTCCCAGTTACTCTAATCTCAAGGTCCCAGTTACACTAATCCCAGTGTTGCAGTCACTCTAATCCCAGGGTCACAGTTAATGTAATCCCAGGGTCCCAGTTACTCTAATCCCTGGGTCCCAGTTACTGAAATCCTAGGGTCCCAGTTACTCTAATACCTGTGTCCCAGTTACTCTAATCTGAGAGTCCCAGTTACTCTAAACCCAGGATCCGAGTTACTCTAATCCCAGTGTTGCAGTTACTCTAATCCCAGGGTCCCAGTTAAACTAATCCCAGGGTCCCAGTTACTCAAATCCCAGGGTCCCAGTTAAACTAATCCCAGGGTCCCAGTTACTCTAATCCCAGGGTCCCAGTTACTCTAATCCCAGGGTCCCAGTTACTCAAATCCCAGGGTCCCAGTTACTCTAATCCCAGGGTCCCAGTTACTCTAATCCCAGGGTCCCAGTTACTCTAATCCCAGGGTCCCAGTTACTCTAATCCCAGTGTTGCAGTTACTCTAATCCCAGGGTCCCAGTTAAACTAATCCCAGGGTCCCAGTTACCCTAATCCCAGGGTCTCTGTTACTCTAACCCCAGGGTCCCAGTTACTCTAATACCAGGGTCCCAGTTACTCTAATCCCAGGGTTCCAGTTACTCTAATCCCAGGGTCCCAGTTAAACTAATCCCAGGGTCCCAGTTACTCTAATCCCAGGGTCCCAGTTACTCTAATCCCAGGGTCCCAGTTACTCTAATCCCAGGGTCCCAGTTAAACTAATTCCAGGGGCCCAGTTACTCTAATCCCAGGGTCCCAGTTAAACTAATCCCGGGGTCCCAGTTACTCTAATCCCAGGGTCCCAGTTACTCTAATCCCAGGGTCCCAGTTACTCTAATCCCAGGGTCCCAGTTACTCTAATCCCAGGGTCCCAGTTACTCTAATCCCAGGGTCCCAGTTACTCTAATCCCAGGGTCCCAGTTACTCTAATCCCAGGGTCCCAGTTACTCTAATCCCAGGGTCCCAGTTGCTCTAATCCCAGGGTCCCAGTTGCTCTAATCCCAGGGTCCCAGTTACACTAATCCCAGGGTCCCAGTTACTCTAACCCCAGGGTCCCAGTTAAACTAATCCCAGGGTCCCAGTTACTCTAATCCCAGGGTCCCAGTTACTCTAATCCCAGGGTCCCAGTTACTCTAATCCCAGGGTCCCAGTTACTCTAATCCCATGGTCCCAGTTAATCTAATCCCAGGGTCCCAGTTACCCTAATCCCATAGTCCCAGTTAAACTAATCCCAGGGTCCCAGTTACTGTAATCTCAAGTCCCAGTTACTCTAATCCCAGGGTCCCAGTTACTAACATTCCAGGGTCCCAGTTACTCTAATCCCAGGGTCCCAGTTAAACTAATCCCAGGGTCTCAGTTACTCTAATCCCAGGGTCCCAGTTAAACTAATTCCAGGGTCCCAGTTACTCTAATCCCAGGGTCCCAGTTACTCTAATCCCTGGGTCCCAGTTACTGAAATCCCAGGGTCCCAGTTACTCTAATCCCAGGGTCCCAGTTAAACTAATCCCAGGGTCTCAGTTACTCTAATCCCGGGGTCTCAGTTACTCTAATCCCGGGGTCCCAGTTACTCTAATCTCAGGGTCCCAGTTACTCTAATCCCAGGGTCCCAGTTACTTTATTCCCAGGTTCCAAATTACTGTAATCGCAGGGTCCCAGTTACTCTAATCCCAGAGTCTCAGTAACTGTAATCCCAGGGGGCAAGTTACTCTAATCCCAGGATCCCAGCTACCTTAATCCCAGGGCCCCAATTACTCTAATCCCAGGGTCCCAGTTACACTAATCCCAGGGTTGCAGTGACAGTGATCCCAGGGTCCCAGGTACTGTAATCCCAGTGTCCCTGTTACTTGAATCCCAGGGTCCCAGCTACTGTATTCCCAGGGTCCCAGTTACTCTAATCCCAGAATCCCAGTTTATCCAATCCCAGGGTTCCAGTTACTGTAATCCCAGTGTTCCTGTTACTCTAACACCATAGTCCCAGTTGCTCTAATCCCAGGGTCCCAGTTACTCTAATCCCAGGATCTGAGTTACTCTAATCCCAGGGTCCCAGTTACTCTAATCCCAGGGTCCCAGTTACTCTAATCCCAGGGTCCCAGTTGCTGTAAGTCACTGGAGTCGAATGGATATATCTTAATTTAATAAGGCACATTAGAGGAATTCATTTGCAGAGGCAGAGAGTGACAGAGAGCGACAGATAGGGACAGTGCAGTTTAACTGAAATCTAAGAGCAGTGCTTTCAGGAGCCTGGAGGCCCTCTCACCCGCATCCATTGCATCGAGACACAGGACGTCGGATTCGATGGATCCGAGTACATTCTGAGCTAGGACCGAGATGTCGTCAGTGGAGAAGAGACGCAGCATGTGGCGGGGCACTCTACAGGAGCGGGAATCCCGGGACACGCAGTCACTCCACTCTGCATTCGCTTCATGGTTATGACACTTTGCCAGATTCCTAAAAGTTGTAATAAAAACATACGTATGAGATCTGCAGGAAATCGAGACAGGCACACAGTCCAGATTTCGGATCGAGCTGCAATTCCAGCAGCTCCATCACCAGCAGTATTTGTCAACCCAGCCACCAGCACAGGCTCGGGATTAGACTCACACTCACAGCTAGGGTGTGAACTCACACTCACACACTCACAGCTAGGGTGTGAACTCACACTCACACACTTACAGCTAGGGTGTGAACTCACACTCACAGCTAGGGTGTGAACTCACACTCACAGCTAGGGTGTGAACTCACACTCACACACTCACAGCTAGGGTGTGAACTCACACTCACACACTCACAGCTAGGGTGTGAACTCACACTCAGCTAGGGTGTGAACTCACACTCACACTCTTTGGGTGTGAAATCACACTCACATGCACACGCACACACCTAGGGTGTGAAATCGCAATCACACACCTCGGGTGTGAAATCACACTCATGCTTCAGTGTGAAATCACACTCACACACACCTAGGGTGTGAAATCACACTCACACACACCTCAGGTGTGAAATCACACTCACACACCTCGGGTGTGAAATCACACTCACACACTTCGGGTGTGAAATCACACTCACTCACACCTCAGGTGTGAAATCACACTCACACACTTCGGGTGTGAAATCACACTCACACACACCTCAGCTGTGAAATCACACTCACACACTTCGGGTGTGAAATCACACTCACACACACCTCGGGTGTGAAATCACACTCACACACTTCGGGTGTGAAATCACACTCACACACTTCGGGTGTGAAATCACACTCACACACACCTCGGGTGTGAAATCACACTCACACACTTTGGGTGTGAAATCACACACACACTTCGGGTGTGAAATCACACACACACCTCAGGTGTGAAATCACACTCACACACTTCGGGTGTGAAATCACACTCACACACACCTCAGCTGTGAAATCACACTCACACACTTCGGGTGTGAAATCACACTCACACACACCTCGGGTGTGAAATCACACACACACACACCTAGGGTGTGAAATCACACTCACACACACCTCGGGTGTGAAATCACACTCACACACTTTGGGTGTGAAATCACACTCCCACACTTCGGGTGTGAAATCACACTCACACACACCTCGGGTGTGAAATCACACTCACAATACACTCACCTCGGGTGTGAAATTTCTCACACTCACACACACACACCTCTAGAGTGAACATATCAAATTCACTAATGACATCTGATGTGACTGTGACCATGAGCAGAGTAACGTGTGAATTGTCATGTAGAATGCATTGGAAAAAGGGTATAAAACGTGTGTGCTGGAACAGATACCTTGGAATTCGCTTAAAGTCTGATCAACCTGAAAATCCCAAGCTTGAAAGAGTAACGTGTTTTGGATTTTCCAGCTAACTGGTCTGGTTTTGCCATAAGTGCTGCTCTTAAGTGGTTGTTTAATTATTGTTAATAATTATTATTATTTCATGCTTAATAAATCTGTGACATCTGACATTTCTTGCTTTGAACCCTATTATTTTGAGGAGGTTAAGCAACGCCTCAATTTTAAAATTCTCATCCTTGTTTTCAAATCCCTCCATGACCTCATTCCTCCCTATCTCTGTAAACCTCCTCCAGATCTCCTGCAGAGGCAGCTGAACGATTGGTCTCAATTTTAGTGACAAAGAAGTCCATGAGCTCCTCAGACTTGTTGGAGGTGAGTGTGGAGGAGGCAAGGGAGAGGGTTTTAATACACACTCACATACACATACCAATACACGCACAAACCAATACACACACCTAAACACACACATACACACACCAATGCGCACACACACCAATGCACACACCTAAACACACACATACACACACACCAATACACACAACAAAACATGCAAACATACACACCAATACACACAGCAAAACACACACCAATACACACACCAATACACACAGCAAAACACACACCAAAACACACACCAAAACACACACCAATACACACACCAATACACACAACAAAACACACAGCAAAACAGACACACACAAACACACCAACACACACACCAATAAACATACACACACCAGTGAAGGAATAAGCCATATAACTTTTCAGAAAAATACACCATTCTATGAAAGAAATCTAGAAAACTAACTATGAAAAAGCTGTGAAAGCATTCTGGCTATTGAGATAAGATAGTTGTTGACACTGAATCAATAACCTTATTGAAACAGAAGGTTAAAGGCTCCAGCAGGCTGAACCTCTCAGAATGAAACAATGGTTCACCCTGGATAAGGTGTTCTAATTTACACCTCGTAAAGAAGCACAAACATCTGCCTTCGTAAAAATGACATCAAGTAAAAAACACACCTGCTGTCACACTGTTTTTTATGGTAAACTTAGAACACCTAGAGAGGAGACATGCTTCTGTAATGCTACCAGCTGAGGTGACTAAGAATTGCAGGGGTCAGCAAAAACATGACTAGAGATAATTAGCTTTAATCAGCAGAAAACCTTAAAGGAAATACAACTGGAAAAGGGTATAAATATTGAACTCTCAAATGGGATAGTAGACTTGCTGTAATTGGGCAAAGTGATTCTTGGCTTCAGAGGCATCTCTGTAAGTCTCCAACTCTTTGTACCTTGGGGATCAAAGGTATTTGATTTTGGAGGATATCCTGAATAGAACATTAAGAACTGTAAAACTGTAGCGAAGTTAAGATTTGAAACTAAGGTTCTCTGATAATAAGATTGTAAGCTTTCTCTTTTTGGAACTGTTAATGTTGCGATTGACTCACCAACTGTAAATTACATGTCAGTTCTTTAATAAATCTATATATTTTTAGAACTGTCTCACATAAGACTTCTATATCAAAAACTCGCAAACTCAATTTCTCTATACTCTTTGGTGAGGAGTTGCAGAATTCTGGGGGAGTTTCCCTGACCCTCATAATATCCGTAACGTTGCAGTCCAGCTAAACTTATTAAAAGTGCTATCTGGAAGACGGTAACATTTTCAGGTTGTTCCTTTCCTTTAGGGAGAAATAGTCTGGACCTTAAGACCCAATTAAGCGTCTTTAGGATTCGGCTACCTCAAACTTTAGTTGAAGGTGAACGTCTGAGAAATATGCCTGATCTGGGGTAGCCCTAAAGGGGCTAGGACTAGTAATTATCCCCTCAGTTGGCGCCAATCATGATACAGAACCCTATACTTATATTTATGTCTATATCCATCTCGTAGATTGTTAAGTATAGAAGGAGTGTTTTACTGATGGTGGTACTAAGACCCAGATTGAACTCTCTAGAGATGACAAGTCCCTGATCAGGTCTTGTAGAACTTAAATCAGAACTCCCTCAATATACCACTGAGGTCTAGAAATTTCTTATAAAGTTCATATTAAATCCTAACCGAGGTTAGGTCCTGATGAAATGGAAAACCCTGTAGGAATTGGCCAAGTTTTTTATTAGGAAATTCAAATGATTGCTTTATTAGAAGAAATAATCCTATCCCTGTACCCCCACAAGACCAAGTAATAATTTGTGATGGATCGTCAATGACGATTAAAAAAGGGACATCCCAACAATCCTCAGCTGGGATGGGGATAGTAGTAGGGACGTTGAGATTCCTATTCTTTTTATCCAAAAGAATTACTGTCCATACCACTTGGCCATAAGACAGCGCAATATGCTGAAGCCGCAGCATTACGGTATGCTTTAGAAAAGGCAGACCCTATTAAACCCACATTAATCTGTACGGATAGTGACGACTGTAAAAGAGGATATAACCAAGATCTAGTTTTCTGGGAACAAACAAACTTTACCAATAACCCATAAAACATAAGTCATTGTGGGAAGACATTCTCCGTTCGAGGATGGCCAAACAGAATTGTCAGGAGATTCATGTAAACGGGCATACCACTGGGACAGTACACTCAAAAGGAAACAGTCTTGCAGATGAACAAGCGAAACGTTCAGTCTGCATGACACCCCCTCAAGAGGGGCCTGCTAATATTAGTGTAATCACTAGGGCAGAACGGGCAGCTAATCAGGATGAGGAACTGATTCAGCTATTAGACCCAACAAAAGAGAATCCACCAGAATGTCCATCAAAGTACTTTTACTCGGAAACCCCTACTGGTATTGCACTAGTTAAGTTGCCCACGGGAAACCGAGAAGTACCCCCGGGACACAAACGAGAACAGCTTGTAAAAGAAGCTCACGGGGGCATAGGTCAAGCACATTGTGATGCCAGAACAACATTCTGCAAATTGACCCCCTTATATTCGTGGCCAGGCATGCTTAAAGCCTGTAAAACATATGTGGCAAATTGTGAGCCATGCTATTTAACCAATAAGTCATCACTAATTATGCCACCACCATTGGCTCCTGTGAAAGCTGATGAGCCAATGGGGGAATTCTTCATTGACTTTATTGGACCACTTCCCCCATCTTTGGGATATAGACATGTTCTTGTTTGTGTAGATGGATGCACTGGCTGGTCCCACAAAAACTGTTTCGGAAAACGCACTCGCCAATGCTATTACTGACATAATTACTGTAGCTAGTGCACCCAAAACCTTACACTCCGATCAAGGCGGAACCTTTGTCTCCAAGGTCTTCAAAGACTACTGTGAACAAAGGGGGATTGGGTTAGAGCACAGCATGCCACGTCATCCGCAATCAGCAGGGCTGGTGGAACGTAAAAATCAGGAAGTATAATATCCTTAATAATGTGCCCGCATCTGCATCAGGGACAGTGTCCCCTAAAACTCCATATTATCTGATGTATGGGGTTGAGATGCATACACTGCTTACCCATGGTTCTTTTATTGCCTCTACACTCTGATTCCTTGACCGGACAGCGACAGTTAGATTAAAAAAAGAAGTAACAGAGGAGATTCATCAAATTGATCAGAGGATAAGGGAGGCAAATCGGCAGAAAAAATTGACGAACAAAGCATGGCAACCCCTAGCAGGAGAATGGGTACAGGAAAAGAAGTTCAAGCAAAAACCTGGTTTAAGACCTAAGTGGAAAAAACCTGTTCAAATACGTTCCGTTATTGATGAAAGAACAGCTAAAATACATATTATCCAGCTGAATGGCAAGCATATTCTTAAAACTGTCTCCATAGACAATCTCAAAAGATGTCCTGCGGGATACTGAAATGGAGGAACAATACAAGGTGCAGTCGTGCACTGTCTTTCAAGACCCAGCTTGGAGCACGACACAGGAAATGGATGTGATCAAACTACTGACGACGGTCAGCCAGACGGTGTCGCCGACTCCTCTACACGATGCTTGGCAGCGCCTCAGGAATTGGATTCGCAAAAAGCCACAACCGAAACAAGTAAAGATCAATGAGTTACTTCAACGAAGGAGGGAAACACTGCAGATGGAGAAGGAATCAACTGAGCTCCTGGCAAGGCCTTTCCGAAAACAAGAATCTGTCCTCACGCTGGATCAAAGGAACAACGTGTCAAGCTTCAGCGAGTTCCAAATGACGTCTCCTTGACTCGTATGAATAACTCACCTCTACGGAACGTACATCTGCCAATTGGACATTCTAAGTACATGTTGTTTCGCTAATTGTATGACAATGTACCTATCATTCTTTCAATTTGTGTTCAATTTAAAATAAGGCAAAACATTGTCCTGGGATGACTTAAAAGGAATTTTTATGCAGCACACGATTGGGCTCTTGTGAATCTCGTGAAATTAATGTACTATTGCAACCTTATTAGTAACATTGACCAAACTCTTCCCTGATGTTTGAGCTCATTTTTTGGTCAAGAGGGGGGTGTGAAAGAATAAGCCATATAACTTATTCAGAAAAATACAACATTCTATGAAAGAATTCTGGCCTCATTGAAACATGACAAACTGGGTTTGGAAATCTAGAACCCTAACAATGAAATAGCTGTGAAAGTATTCTGGCTATTGAGATAAGATCGTTGTTGACCCTGAATCAATAACATTAATGAAACAGAAGGTTAAAGGCTCCGGCAGGCTGACACTTTCGGAACAAGACAATGGTTCACCCTGGATAAGATGTTCTAATTTACACCTCGTAAAGAGGCACAAACATCTGCCTTCATAAAAATGACATCAAGTAAAAAACAGACATGCTGTTACACCGTTTTTTATGGTAAACTTAGAACACCTAGAGAGGAGACATAATTCTGTAATGCTACCAGCTGATGTGACTGTAAGAATTGCAGGGGTCAGCAGAAACATGACTAGAGATAATTAGCTTACATCAGCAGAAAACATTAAAAGAAATACCACTGGACAAGGGTATAAATATTGATCTCTCAAATGGGATAGTAGACTCGCTGTAATCGGGCAAAGCGATTCTCGGCTTCAGAGGCGGCTCTGTAAGTCTCCAACTCTTTTGTGCCTCAGGGATCAAAGGTATTTGATTTTGGTGGATATCCTGAATAGAACTTTAAGAACTGTAAAAGTGTAGCGAAGTTAAGATTTGAAACTAAGGTTCTCTGATAATAAGATTGTAAGCTTTCTCTTTTTGGAACTGTTAATGTTGCAATTGACTCACCAACGGTAAATTGCATGTCAGTTCTTTAATAAATCTATATATTTTTAGAATTGTCTCACATAAGACTTCTATATCAAAAACTCGCAAACTCAATTTCTCTATACTCTTTGGTGAGGAGTTGCAGAATTCTGGGGGAGTTTTCCGGACCCTCATAATATCCGGAACATTACAATCTAGCTAAACTTATTAAAAGTGCTATCTGGGGGACTGTAACATTTTCAGGTTGTTCCTTTCCTTTAGGAAGACCCAATTAAGCATCTTTAGGATTTGGCTACCCCAAACTTTATTTGAAAGTGAACATCTAAGGAATACACCTGATCCGGGGTAGCCCTAAAGGGGCTAGGACTAGTAATTATCCCTTCACACCAGTATACGCACACACTCCATTACACACACACACCAATAACACAAACACACACACACCAATACACACACACACACACACACCAATACACACACCAATACACACAATACACTCACACACACCAATACACACACACACACACACCAAGTGGATGATCCATATCGGCATACTCCTGAGGTCCCCACCATCACAGAAGCCATTCTACATCCAATTCAATTCTCTCCACGTGATATGAAGAAAAGGCTGAGCGCACTGGATACAGCAAAGGCTATGGGCCCCGACAACATCCCGGCTATCGTGCTGAAGACTTGTGCTCCAGAACTAGCTGCGCCTCTAGCCAAGCTGTTCCAGTACAGCTACAACACTGGCATCTATCCGACAATGTGGAAATCAGCTCAGGTATGTCCTGTCCACAAAAAGCAGGACAAATCCAACTCGGCCAATTACCACCCATCAGTCTACTCTCAATCATCAGCAAAGTGATGGAAGGTGTCATCGACAGTGCTATCAAGCGGCACTTACTCACCAATAACCTGCTCACTGAGGCCCAATTTGGGTTCCGCCAAGACCACTCGGCTCCCGACCTCATTACAGCCTTGGTCCAAACATGGACAAAGGAGCTGAATTCCAGAGGTGAGGTGAGAGTGACTGCCCTTGACATCAAGGCAGCATTTGACCAAGTGTGGCATCAGCAGCCCTAGTAAAACTGAAGTCAAGGGGAATCAGGGGGCAAACGCTCCACTGGCTGGAGTCATACCTAGCACAAAGGAAGATGGTTTGTGGTGGTTAAAGGACAATCATCACAGCCCCAGGATATCTCTGCAGGAGTTCCTCAGGGCAGTGTTCTAGGCCCAACCATCTTCAGCTGCTTCAACAATGATCTTCCCCCCAACATAAGGTCAGAAATGGGGATGTTTGCTGATGACTGCACAGTGTTCAGCGCCATTCACAACTCCACAGATAATAAAGCAGTCCATACCCGTATGCAACAAGACCTGCACGAGGTTCAGGCTTGGGCTGATAAGTGGCAAGTAACATTCATGCCACAGAATTGCCAGGCAATGACTATCTCCAACAAGTGAGAGTCTAACCACCTTCCCTTGACATTCAAGGGCAGCTGCATGGCAGATGCAGTATAATGTGGATAAATGCGAGGTTATCCACTTTGGTGGCAAAAACAGGAAGACAGATTATTATCTGAATGGCAATAGATTGGGAAAAGGAGAAGTGCAACGAGACCTGGGTGTCCTTGTGCGTCAGTCGCTGAAGGTAAGCATGCAGGTGCAGCAGGCGGTTAAGAAGGTAAATGGTATGTTGGCCTTCCTAGCGAGAGGATTCGAGTTCAGGAGCAAGGATGTCTTGCTGTAGTTGTACAGGGCCTTGGTGAGACCACATCTTGAGTATTGTGTGCAGTTTTGGTCGCCTTATCTGAGGAAGGATGTTCTTGCCATGGAGGGAGTGCAGCGAAGATTCACCAGACTGATACCTGGGATGGCAGGAATGTCGTATCAGGAGAGATTGGGTTGATTAGGCTTATATCCGCTAGAGTTTAGAAGAATGAGAGGGGATCTCATTGAAACTTATAAAATTCTAACAGGACTAGACAGACTAGATGCAGGAAGGATGTTCCCGATGGCGGGGGAGTCCAGAACCAGGGGTCACAGTCTAAGGATAAGGGGTAAGCCATTTAGGACTGAGATGAGGAGGAATTTCTTCACCCAGAGAGTGGTGAACCTATGGAATTCTCTACCACCGAAGGCAGTTGAGGCCAACTTATTAAATATATTCAAGAAGGAGTTAAATATATTTCTTAAGGCTAAAGGGATCAAGGGAAATGGGGAGAAAGCAGGAACAGGGTACTGAATTTGGATGATCAGCCATGATCTCATTAAATGGCGAACAGACATGAGGGGCCGAATGGCCTACTCCTGCTCCTATCTTCTATGTTTCTATGTTTCTATTACCATCGCCGAATCCCCCACTATCAACATCCTGGGGGTCACCATTAACCAGAAACTTAACTGGACCAGCCACATAAATACTGTGGTAACAAGAGCAGGTCAGAGGCTAGGTATTCTGCGGTGAGTGTCTCACTTCCTGACTCCTCAAAGTCTTTCCACCATCTACAAGGCACAAGTAAGGAGTGTGAAGGAATACTCTCCACTTGCCTGGATGAGTGCAGCTCAACACTCAAGAAGCTCGACACCATCCAGGACAAAGCAGCCCGCTTGATTGGCACCTCATCCACCACCTTAAACATTCACTCCCTCCACCACCGGCGCACTGTGGGTGCAGTGTGTACCATCTACAAGATGCACTGCAGCAACTCGCCAAGGCTTCTTCGGCAGCCCCTCCCAAACCCGCGACCTCTTCCACCTAGAAGGACAAGGGAAGCAGGCACATGGGAACACCACCACCTCCAAGTTTCCCTCCAAGTCACACACCATCCTGACTTAGAAGTATATCGCCAATCCTTCATCGTCGCTGGGTCAAAATCCTGGAACTCCCTCCCTAACAGCACTGTGGGAGCACCTTCACCACACGGACTGCAGCGGTTCAAGAAGGTGGCTCTAGGGATGGGCAATAAATGCTGGCCTTGACAGCGACACCCTGATCCCATAAAAACAAATTAAAAAAAACACACAAGCACATCAGTACACACACACACACACCAATACACAGACACACCAATACAAACACACCAATACACAGACACACCAATACAAACACACCAATACACACACACACCAATACAAACACACCAATACATACATACCAATACACACACACACCAATACAAACACACCAATACATACATACCAATACACACACACCAATACACACACCAATACATACACACCAATACAAACACACCAATACATACATACCAATACACACACCAATACATACACACCAATACACACACACACCAATACACACACCAATACATACACACCAATACACACACACCAATACACACACACATACACACACACACCAATACACAGACACACCAATACACACATACCAATACACACACACATACACACACACACCAATACAAACACACCAATACACACATACCAATACACACACACATACACACACACACCAATACAAACACACCAATACACACATACCAATACACACACCAATACACACACACCAATACACACACACACCAATACAAACACACCAATACACACATACCAATACACACACACATACACACACACACCAATACAAACACACCAATACATACATACCAATACACACACCAATACATACACACCAATACACACACACCAATACACACACACACCAATACAAACACACCAATACATACACACCAATACACACACACACCAATACATACACACCAATACACACACACCAATACACAGACACACCAATACATACACACCAATACACACACACCAATACACACACCAATACATACACACCAATACACACACACACCAATACAAACACACCAATACACACACACACCAATACACAGACACACCAATACAAACACACCAATACACAGACACACCAATACAAACACACCAATACACACACACACCAATACAAACACACCAATACATACATACCAATACACACACACACACCAATACAAACACACCAATACATACATACCAATACACACACACCAATACACACACCAATACATACACACCAATACACACACACACCAATACAAACACACCAATACATACATACCAATACACACACCAATACATACACACCAATACACACACACACCAATACACACACCAATACATACACACCAATACACACACACCAATACACACACACCAATACACACACACACCAATACAAACACACCAATACACACATACCAATACACACACACATACACACACACACCAATACAAACACACCAATACACACATACCAATACACACACCAATACACACACACCAATACAAACACACCAATACACACATACCAATACACACACACATACACACACACACCAATACACACACACCAATACAAACACACCAATACATACACACCAATACACACACACCAATACACACACCAATACATACACACCAATACACACACACACCAATACAAACACACCAATACACACACACCAATACAAACACACCAATACACATACACACCAATACACACACATATCAATGCCCACTGAAATATACACACAAAGGGCGTAATTTTAACATTGAGGAGTGTGTGGGTTTGTGTGTGGGTGAGGGGTTAAATTCGGTGAAAATGTCAGCGTCTCCAGAACCCGGCTCCAACACACTGACTTCCGGGTTTAACTCGGGTGTGTTCGGCTGCTTGCGGGTAACCCCCTCCGGAGACCCGGGTTAGCGATTAGAATATTTAAATCACTGAATTGCAGCAATATTTAAACCAGCATTTAAATTTAACAGCACAGGTTTCCTGGGTTTCCTGAAACTCACCATTGAATCCAAGCAAGTTGAGAACGGCAATTCATGGGGCTCATTAAAAGTCAGGCAAATCCTCCAATACACGCTCAGTGCTCACTGCTGCTTTCTGACCTCCCTCTGGGAAAGGCTGTGTTCAGGGTACATGTGGTGAGAGGCTAATTTGTGCACTTTGGAGGTATATCAAGATCAGGATGGGTGGCATGGTTGCCTTAGATTGGACCTCGGATGAGGAGCGAGCTGACCATCAGCAGCAGCAACAGCCCGCTGTGGAGAGACCTGCAGGTGGTCAGCACAGAGGGCAGCAGCATAGAGAGCAAACCAGCAGAGAGAGAACCAGCACAGAGAGGGAACCAGCAGAGAATGAACCAGTACAGAGAGGGAACCAGCAGAGAAGGAACCAGTACAGAGAGGGAACCAGCAGAGAGAGGGAACCAGCAGAGAAGGAACCAGTACAGAGAGGGAACCAGCAGAGAAGGAACCAGTACAGAGAGGGAACCAGCAGAGAGAGGGAACCAGCAGAGAAGGAACCAGTACAGAGAGGGAACCAGCAGAGAAGGAACCAGTACAGAGAGGGAACCAGCAGAGAGAGGGAACCAGCAGAGAAGGAACCAGTACAGAGAGGGAACCAGCAGAGAGAGAACCAGCACAGAGAGGGAACCAGCAGAGAGAAGGAACCAGCAGAGAAGGAACCAGTACAGAGAGGGAACCAGCAGAGAGAAGGAACCAGCAGAGAAGGAACCAGTACAGAGAGGGAACCAGTAGAGAGGGCAGCAGCACAGAGGGTAGCACAGAGAGGGGAGGAGAAGAGGAGGAAGAGGAGGAGGAGGAAGAGGAGGATGAGGAGAAGGCAGAGGAGGAGGAGGAAGAGGAGTAGGAAGAAGAGGAGGAGGAAGAAGAGGAGGAGGAAGAAGAGGAGTAGGAAGAGGAGGTGGAGGAAGACCCCAAAGCAGCACCAGCTGTTCACATTGCTACCTGGGATTCCAGGGATTCCCTTATAGCTGTAAGGTTCAGTTAGTCACTCCCACTGGACCGATGTGACAGTAACATCCAACGGCCACTTTCAACCCCTCCTCCCCCCCCACCCCACACCCCCATCCCACTGACACAAAGCAATCCTGTAAACAACCAACCACCCATTGCACATCTCCCTTTGGTCCCTGTTAATTCATGTCTTCCCATTCATCAACAAGCAACAGAAACGGCGAGTTGCCACCCAGTGGCAGGAGGTGACTAGTGGTGTCCCGCGGGGATCTGTGTCGGGGCCTCAACTATTCACAACATTTATTAACGACTTAGATGATGGTATAGAAAGCCATATCCACATTTGCCGATGACACAAAGATAGGCGGCATTGTAGGCAGTGGAGATGAAAGCATAAAATTACAAAGGGATATCGGCAGATTAAGTGAATGGGCAAAACTGGCAAATGGGTTTCAATGTAGACAAATGTGAGGTAATCCACTTTGGACCTAAAAAGGATCGAACAGGGTACTTTCTAAATGGGGAAAAGCTAAAAACAGTGGATGCCCAAAGAGACTTGTGGGTCCAGGTACATCGATCATTAAAATGTCATGAACAGGTACAGGAAATAATCAAAAAGGCTAATGGAATGCTGGCCTTTATATCTCGAGGACTCGAATACAAGGGGGTAGAAGTTATGCTGCAGCTGTACAAAGCCCTGGTTAGACCACACCTGGAGCACTGTGAGCAGTTCTGGGCACCACACCTGAGGAAGGATATATTGGTCTTGGAGGGAGTGCAGCGCAGGTTTACCAGAATGATACCCGGACTTCAAGGGTTAAGTTACGAGGAGAGATTACACAAATTAGGGTAGTATTCCCTAGAATTTAGAAGGTTAAGGGGTGATCTGATTGAAGTTTTCAGGATATTAAGGGGAACAGATAGAGTAGATAGAGAGAAACTATTTCCGCTGGTTGGGGATTCTAGCACTAGGGGGCATAGTCTAAAAATTAGAGCCAGACCTTTCAGGAGTGAAATTAGGAAACACTTCTACACACAGAAGTTTGGAACTCTCTTCCACAAATGCCAATTGATGCGAGATCAATTGTTAATTTTAAATCTGAGATTGATAGCTTTTTGTTAACTAAAGGTATTGAGGGATATGGGCCAAAGGCGGGTATATGGAGTTAGGTCGCAGATCAGCCATGATCGCATTGAATGACGGAACTAGCTTGAGGGGCTGAATGGCCTCCTCCTGTTCCTTTGTTCCTATGTTCAGTAACCAAGAATGGGCAGCACGGGGAAGTGCTGGAAACTAATAGATTTTATGCGATTCTACTAATCAACGGAAACTTCACAACATATTCTCATACACCCATGTGCATACCCTTGTGCCTTACTCTTTTTTCCAACCACTCCTTCATGGTGCAACCCATATGGCTTCAGCAGAGGTTGAGGCAGGTGGCTCAGATCCTGCTCTGAATGCTGAGATGCACGTGGCCAACGATCTCTGGTCTTTGTAGCCTGTGAGGGCACCACCAAAGACTGCTCCACCTGCACCTGTGCAGGGGCAGACTCGGCCATCGGGAGACGTGGCAGCGTGTGGGGTACTGACTGGGTAAGCAATAAATGGGAACACTTTGAGTGGAGTTTCCACCTCC
Organism: Somniosus microcephalus; assembly: GCF_052327205.1. Taxonomy (NCBI): domain Eukaryota; kingdom Metazoa; phylum Chordata; class Chondrichthyes; order Squaliformes; family Somniosidae; genus Somniosus; species Somniosus microcephalus. Next base: position 11,825,631 of record NC_141006.1, on the reverse strand, counting down.
ATGCCCCCTTTTAAAGAATCATAGAATGGCTACAGCACAGAAGGAGGCCATTCGGCCCATCACACCCGTGCCAGCTCTCTGCAAGAGCACCTCAGCTAGTCCCACTCCCCCGCCCTTTCCCCGTAGCCCTGCAAATTTATTTCCTTCAGATACTTATCCAACTCCCTTTTGAAAGCCCTGATTGAATCTGCCTCCACCACCCTTTCAGGCAGTGCATTCCAGATCCTCAGCACTCACTGCGTAAAAAAGTTTTTTCTTATGTCGCCTTTGGTTCTTTTGCCAATCATCTTAAATCTGTGTCCTCTGGTTCTCGACCCTGCTGCCAATGGGAACAGTTTCTATCTACTCTGTCCAGACCCCTCATGATTTTGAACACCTCTATCAAATCTCCTCTCAACCTTCTCTGCTCCAAGGAGAACAACCCCAGCTTTGAAGAGATCGCAAAGTCTCTGGTTGAAGAATGGACTCAGTTGAGAATATTTTTATGGACTTTATGGGATTTTCTGAGGGCATTTTCCCTGTGGTGGGATTGCCCTGTGCAAATGCCTGGGGGACTGGTTTGTTAAAACTCCAGAGAACGCATGGCAGTTGGCTCTGATAGAAGAACTGTCAGTCATCCAGAATGTATGGGTTCGCCCGACAGTCCTGGAAAAAGGAAGGGGGCCATTGAACTTGATTAAAAGGCCACCCTAATAGGCAAAAGCACTTCTCACCTACATCTCAGAAGAGAAGCAGAACAATAAACCCACTGGCCTCAGCCAGCCGAAAAGGAGCCAGTTTTTTTCCCAACACAAAGACCGAAAGATATGTCCCAGACTTAGGGCCATTAACCCAATACTAAGGGTCCGAGGACGACCCATCACTGATTAAGCACCGGAGTGCTTAGAAACAAAAGGATTTTAAAGATTGGCGGGAAAAGGTAGGGGCAGGCAGACTACTATAAAGATAGATTCTTTTCCACCATTCTCTCTCTCTCTCTCTCTCACTCCCTGCTCCAACAAGATTGAACTAACAAGAAGTACCAGAGAAGCTGCCGGGCGGAGCGATCGAAACCGACTGCGTGTGGGGGTAAGCATAGTCTCGAGTGTCTCAAGCCGATAACCCGTGAGGTGTAAGGGCTCAGGGTTTTTCTCGGAAGTGAAGTTTTTGGGCTATTCCGAGCTTCGTTTGGTTCAGCCAGGCGAAGGGGTTTATGCGACTGGGTAATTCGTTGGTAGGGGTGGAATTAGAGTCCACCATAGCAACAAGGGAATTACTGCTTGTTATAGTCCCCAGTTGTGTACTGTATGTATGTTGTTTGTAACCTGGATTTTATTCTCCACAGAGACAGTGATTTCATTCAGTAGTGCATGTTTTAGCCAGTGTACGTTAGACCAAATAAATATAAGTTTGATTTTTCACCGAAGCATCCCTGTCCGTGACTTATTTCATTTACACTCTGAATAATAATTCCCGGGTATAGAACCTTCGTAAGGTGGGGGCGATTCAAACCGTCCATCTAGCAATTTGGCTAGGATCAAAAACCATTTACATCTCTTGGCGACCAGCGGCAGAACCTGGGTTAAAGCAGTGTAAATCAGTCATGGACAGCGCTTCTGGCGAAAGATCCCAAATGGAGGAAAGGATTTCTTCATATGTGTTAACATCCCTAAGAAGTGGGTGCTAGGCTTGTTGCGTGCTGAGCGTCCGGTGGACACAGCGGCAGAATGGACGGAGGGCAAGGAGCATAGGTGCAGCATTGAAAAGGCGATATGGCTCGTCTGTCTACAAAGACAAGTGCAACTGCTAGATAAGCAGGTTGCTAAGTTAGAGGCAGAGCTCAGGGAGTCTGAGGCACAGCCAGATGCAAGGGCTGTAGTAGAGAGCAGGTTATGCACGGAGCTAAGGGATGAGAAGCAGGGAAGAATAAGCCAGGAGGAAATTTTCCGTAACTATAAGGAGTTCTTGCAATGCCAGGTAACTGAGGCAAAGGAGAATGAGAGGGTGGTTAGGGAGGAGAATGCTCGCTTGTCGAGTGAGGTAAAGGTGCTGGGAGAGCAGTTGAAGGATATTCAGGTGGCATACAGCGTCGCCAGCACTGGAGGGTTTGATACAGGTAATCATGGTCCTTGCCAGGAGCAGATCCGGAATTTGACCGATGCTCTATCTAAGGCCCAAGTGATGGTCTGCTTGGTAGCTCCAGCAGTGGCCCGGGTAGATGAGGAACAGCAGGAGGGAGATAAGGAGGCCTGTGAGGCAGAGGAGGATGCTCGACCACCGCCTGAAGTGCCGGGACCAGGACCCATGTGCCCTGTCCGGCAGCGGAAATACGGCCAAGAGCAAGGAGCACTGTAGAGTGACTTCGTGGTTCTGTATACGACCCCCCAGCTGCAGGCAATGGTCTCTAATCTGACCAAACTGACCAGCACAGGGGGCCCATCTGTCCATTTTACGGATGTGGAGCTGGTGAAGGGGATCAATAATTGTAACGAAGCTGAGACAGCCAAATTACTTTTATTTTCCCTGGATAGTAGGTTGTACCAGTCACTCTCAGCGGGTAACAAGAGGGGGCAGGGTACGGTAGAGGGGATAAAGGATGACATCCTAGAGGCTATGGGCCTCAATGATGGCAGTCCCTTCTCCCCAGTGGAAAGGACACTGCAGTCAGCTGGGGAGGCACCGCAGGCTTTCGCGGACAGGCTTTGGCCCATCTACCGGAGTGCCTGTGCGGGGGTGCCCGACCGGGCGCAGCTGCAGGAAGAGCCTAGGGCTCATTGGCTGAGGACCCTGGTGGCGAACAGCCTGCCCAGAACAAGGTCAAAGCAGAGGGGTGGTTCAATTCCAGGGATCCCCAGACCACAGAAGAGAGTGTGATCCGGCAGTTAACTCTCTCTTTTAAGAACGGTAGGGGTGAGGATGACAAACCAAAGGGCAGAGTACACGAGTTAAAGCCTAGTGGAGGCAACATTAGAACATTAGAAGAGAGTGGCACCAGGAAGGGGGTAGCTCAGAGAAGAAGCAGGGTTGTTATGGGTGCGGGATAAAGGGCACTGGAGGAAAGACTGCCGAGTCTCTGACAAAAGGAGCGGGAAAGGGGATCCTCCAGCGCCAGTGCAGAAAGCCGCAGCTGTGGCAGGAAGCAGCACTGATCAATTTGCGGTATTAGTGGCTGCTCTCCGCGCAGTCTTTCCGGCAGGGCAGGGTAGGGTGGACGCGGCAGCGGGCAGCGCACTCCCATCCGTCCCGAACAATCCCGACCCATGACTAGGGGCTTCTCAGCCCGTTTACCTGTGCCCACTAAGTTATGATGCTTGGAAGAGACCGTGTGTGAAAGTGGGGGTGGAGAAGGTGCAAGGGACCTATCTACTGGACACTGAAGCTTCAAGCACCATTGTCTATGCGGATAACCCGACCACATCACCTCTATCGAGCGGGATCCCATATAACTTAGTAGGGTTCATCGGGAACGAACAGGCTGGGTCTTTCTCCATCCCGCTAGCCATCGATCTGGGCACACTCCATACGGAGTGAAAATGTGTCCTGATGCGCTGGGAGTGTGAGGAATAGGCATTTTGGGGGCAGACTTCATACTGGCCCACAAGATATTGGTGGATTTCCGGAATCACTGTCTTTGGGGGGCAGTATGCATGGGAAAGGAGAAGGAGGTGGTAGTTAGGCCAGGGAAGCAAGGCAAGGGAGCCGTGTGTACGATGAAGGCCAAGGGTAGTTAAGACATTGAACTTTTGGTCACTTCTACCCCGGCGGAGTACATAGCGGATGTTTGAGCCAACCTCACGGCATTCGCTGCACAGAAGCATGACTGTGGGAGGGTAATAGGGGTGGAGGTCAGAGTAGAGCGTCAGCGGCCGAAATCTCAGCGGGAATCGCGGAGCGGCGGCAGTACAAAAGGCTCCAGGAGACCAGGTAGGCCTCAGAGCGTCAGCGAGTGAAATCTCAGCGGGAATCGCGGAGCGGCAGCAGTACAAAAGGCTCCAGGAGACCAGGTAGGCCTCAGAGCATCAGCGGGCGAAACCTCGGCGGGAATCGCAGAGCGGCGGCAGTACAAAAGGCTCCAGGGGACCAGGTAGGCCTCAGAGCGTCAGCGGGCGAAATCTCAGCGGGAATCGCGGAGCGGCAGCAGTACAAAAGGCTCCAGGAGACCAGGTAGGCCTCAAAGCGTCAGCGGGTGAAATCTCGGTGGGAATCGCGGAGCTCAGGTAGGTTTACCAATCTCCAATCTCAGAGGGAAAGAAGTAAAAAGTAATCGAAGTGTGACTTCACCAGAAAGTGGATAAGTAATTGGTTGGTGAGTATTGCTCTCTTTATAAACTTTAACTCTGTGGTTTATAGTTTCTAAAGTCTCTGTGGTGTAGCGGGGACTGTTTATAAACCAGGGCCCTTAAATATACTATTTAACAGTAGTGTAATTGGAGGGATTGATTTGATTTGATTTAATTGCAATTAATTAAAGGGTAAGTGATGGCAGGAGAGCCCAGTGCTGTGGTATGCTCCTCCTGCACTATGTGGGAACTCAGGGACACTTCCTGTGTCGCTGACAACTATGTGTGCAGGAATTCTGTCCAGCTTCAGCTACTGGCATACCGCATTGTGGCGCTGAAGCTGCGATTGGATTCATACTGGACCATTCGCGAGGCTGAGGAGGTCGTGAATAGCACGTTTGATCAGTTGGTCACACCGCAGGTAAAGGTTGGACAGGCAGAAAGGGAATGGGTGACCAACAGACAGAGTACTAGGCACAGCCAGGTAGTGCAGGGGTCCCCTGTGGACATCCCCCTCTCAAACAGATACACCACTTTGAGTACTGTTGGGGGGGATGGCTTATCAGAGGAAGGCAGCAGCAGCCAACTTCCTGGCACCAGGGGTGACTCTGCTGCACAGGACGGGAGGAAAAAGAGGGGGAGAGCTATAGTAATAGTGGATTCTATTGTAAAGGGAATAGATAGGCGTTTCTGCGGCCGCAAACGAGACTCCAGGATGGTGTGTTGCCTCCCTGGTGCAAGGGTCAAGGATGTCTCAGAGCGGCTGCAGAACATCTTGGAAGGGGAGGGTGAACAGCCAGTTGTCGTGGTGCATATAGGCACCAACGATATAGGTAAAAAGCGGGATGTGGTCCTAAAAGCGGAATATAGGGAGTTAGGAGGTAAATTAAAAAATAGGACCTCAAAGTTAGTAATCTCAGGATTGCTACCAGTGCCACGTGCTAGTCAGAGTAGAAATAGAAGGATATTTCAGATGAATACGTGGCTAGAGGAATGGTGCAAGGGGGAGGGATTCAAATTCCTGGGACATTGGAACCGGTTCTCGGGGAGGTGGGACCAGTTCAAACCGAACAGTTTGCAGCTGGGCAGGGCCGGGACCGCTGTCCTCGGGGGAGTGTTTGCTAGTGCTCTGGGGGAGGGTTTAAACTAAAATGGCAGGGGTTTGGGAACCTGAGCAAGGGGACAGAGGAAAGGGAAACAAGGATAAAAGCAAAAGATAGGAAGGAGAAAAACAAAAGTGTCAGTCAGAGAAATCAACGGTTTAAATCAAACATGGCCACAGTAAATAATAATTCTAATAGGTGTAAGAGCGTTAAAAAAAAAGCCTGAAGGCTTTGTGTCTTAATGCAAGGAGCATTCGTAATAAGGTGGATGAATTAGCTGCGCAAATAGAGGTAAACGAATATGATTTGATTGGGATTATGGAAACATGGCTCCAGGGTGGCCAAGGCTGGGAACTCAACATCCAGGGGTATTCAATATTCAGGAAAGATAGGCAAAAAGGAAAGGGAGGTGGGGTAGCATTGCTGGTTAAAGAAGGGATTAACACAATTGTAAGGAACGATATTAGCACTGATGATGTGGAATCTGTATGGGTAGAATTGAGAAATACCAAGGGGCAGAAAACGTTAGTGGGAGTGGTATATAGACCTCCAAACAGTAATGCAGAGGTTGGGGACGGCATTAAAAGGGAAATTAGAGAAGCGTGCAATAAGGGCACAGCAGTCATCATGGGTGACTTTAATATACATATAGTTTGGGCGAATCAAATTAGTAACAATACTGTGGAGGAGGAATTCCTGGAGTGTTTAAGGGATGGTTTCCTGGACCAATATGTCGAGGAACCAACCAGAGATCAGGCCATCTTAGACTGGGTTTTATGTAACGAGAAAGGATTAATTAGCAATCTTGTTTTACGAGGCCCCTTGGGTCGGAGCGATCATAATATGATCGAATTCTACATTAAGATGGAGAATGAAGTAGTCGACTGAGAGACTAGGGTCCTAAATTTAAATAAAGGAAACTACGATGGTATGAGGCGCGAGCTGGGTAGGATTGATTGGGGAATGTCACTCAAAGGGTTGACGGTGGATAGCCATTGGCAAACATTCAAAGACCGCATGGATGAACGACAGAGTTTGTTCATCCCAGTTTGGCATAAAAATAAAACAAAAAAGGTGACTCAACAGTGGCTAACAAGGGAAATTAGGGATAGCATAAGATCTAAGGAGAGGACATATAAATTGGCCAGAAAAAGCAATAAACCTGAGGATTGGGAACAGTTTAGGATTCAACAAAGGAGGACAAAGGGATTAATTAAGAAAGGGAAAATAGAATATGAGAGTAAGCTTGCAGAGAACATAAAAACTGACTGTAAAAGCTTTTATAGATATGTGAAGAGAAAAAGATTGGTGAAGTCAAGCGTAGGTCCCTTGCAGTCAGAATCAGGGGAATTTATAATGGGGAACAAAGAAATGGAGACCAATTAAATACATATTGATGTAAGAAAAAGGAGACTTACCATCAAGTAACTTTAAAGTAAGCTTTAAGTAACTTATAAACACACTATATACACAAGAGAGGTCTTTACCATGCCTCTGGTAGAAGCCTCTTACAATACTGAACAGACCAGTATTTATACCAGTCCAACAGGAAGTGACATATGACAGGAAGTGAGGTATGTACACAGTTCATAGTTCATAGTTCACAGGAAGTGATGACATAACATCCCGGAAGTTATCATTTTTATCACACATATTATGGTTCTGTCTTCACAACGGAGGACACAAATAACCTCCCAGAGATGTTGGGGAACATAGGGTCTAATGAAAGGGAGGAACTGAAATAAATCAGTATTTGTAGTGAAATGGTGTTAGGGAAATTGATGGGATTGAAGGCCAATAAATCCCCAGGGCCTGATAATCTACATCCTAGGGTACTTAAGGAAGTGGCCCTCGAAATAGTTGATGCTTTGCTGATCATCTTCCAGCATTCGATGGAATCTGGAACAGTACCCATGGATTGGAGGGTAGCTAATGTTACCCCACTATTCAAAAAAGGTGGTAGAGAGAAAACGGGGAATTACAGACCGGTAAGCCTGACATCGGTAGTGGGGAAAATGGTAGAGTCCATTATAAAAGATGTAATAGCAGAGCACTTGGAAAACAGTGACAGGATTGGACAAAGTCAACATGGGTTTACAAAAGGTAAATCGTGCTTGACTAATCTACTGGAATTTTTTGAGGATGTAACTGGTAAAATAGATAAGGGAGAACCAGTGGATGTGGTGTATTTGGACTTTCAGAAGGCTTTCGATAAGGTCCCACATAAGAGATTAGCGTGTAAAGTTAAGGCACATGGGATTGGGGGCAAGGTATTGACTTGGATAGAGAACTGGTTGG